>NC_090923.1:1298420231-1298723261 GCF_040938575.1 Ambystoma mexicanum | reverse complement strand
AGGACCTGGTCTTCTCTTGGAATCCGCGTACCTCTTGGTCTGTAATCTGGCTTTCTCTAAGAGTTCTTTAGCCTCCCGGTGAATGTTGATAAGAGTTTCGATCCAGGAGTCAACAGTAGGTACTGGTGTAGGGTAAGGAAGAACCGAGGGTAAAACCGATGGATGGAACCCCTGACTACAATAAAAGGGGCTGGTATGTAGCGCTGAGTGTTCGGAGTTGTTGTAAGCGAATTCCGCAACGGGTATCAGGAGAGACCAGTCATCCTGGACCTTGGTGGCAAAACATCGGAGATATTGTTCCAGGGTCTGATTTGCACATTCTGTGGTTCCGTTGGTTTGGGGGTGATATCCTGAAGAGAGGGCATGTTGGATTCCTAGTACCCGACAGAGGTGTTTCCAGAATTGTGAAATGTATTGGGGACCCCAGTCAGATATGATCTTGGAAGGAAGCCCATGTAGTCGGAATATGTGTTCCAGAAATATTCCAGCTAGCTCTGAAGAGGAGGGTAGTTTCAACAGTGGCGTAAAATGGGCCATATGGGTAAACAAATCTATGGTGACCATGATGGTAGTATATCCTCGGGAAGGTGGTAACTCCACTATGAAGTCTGTAGCGATGATTTCCCATGGTTTAGAGGGTAGAGTGGGCTGCAGAAGAAGACCTGCCGGTCTTTTGTTATCATATTTATTTTGGGCACAGGTTATACAAGCCTGGATGTATTGCTGTACGTCAGACTTCATCTTAGGCCACCAGAACTGTCTCTGTATAAGATGGAGGGTGTTGGTGATACCTCGGTGCCCGGAATGGAGTGTGTCATGACAAAGGTTTATTATTTTTTGCTGTAACATCCGTGTAGGAATGAGTAGTGCATTGTCCTTGAATAAGTAGCCTTCTGTCAGAATCCTTTAATAGATTGCCTCTTGTTGAACGCATCGTGAAGTAAGGAATTCTTCCTAACAATGTGATTCTCAGGGGTATGAGAGGACAGACTGAGAAACCAATTGGTCGAAAGATGTTGTGACCTCGCTGGAACCGCGACAGCTGCACGACAATGAGGACATCCAGGCAACTCCTGATGACTTGAAGAGAAATACAACTAATCACCAACTATTATAGGAACCTCTAGTGATACCTCACATAATTCAGAACACTAACCTGCAGAAGAACGTAACATTAACCATAGAAGTTCTGTATAAATTGGTCCTCAGGAATGATGGGTTCTGTAGACCACAAGAAAGGTATTTAGCATAGAAGATAACAAAAGGTACAGGAAAATGGCAAAGAAGGGAAAAGTTCTTACCAATGTGCTCAGGATATGATAGATATCCGAGGTCAAATATCCAAAAAACAGTAATACAAGGGCAATCCAGGCGCAAAATCCAAGAGAAGCAATCCGAAATCAATGTACCGGCAAATCCAAGAGAAAACAAACGCTGCTGTCAAAACACGATCAGAAGCACTGACTGGAGGGCAAGGAGGAGTTAAATACCGGACTTCCGGCAATACCCCGATCACGTGATCCGCTATGTATGGAATCACGTGGGACACAATGCGCCCATTGCCGTAATCGCCATGGCAACTTTCAAACAAAGCGGCAGCAAAGCGGTTTCTGACGAGCGTGTGTGCAAAAGTCGGCTCACGGACAAAACACTGCTCCCCTCCGCGTTCTACCGGGTAAGAGTACCTGCTGCTGCCTGCGAGAGGATGCAGTAACGGGATGGACGTTGCAAATCTGGAACCGTTTTCTAACACCTTCCTTGGCTCTTAATTTCCAGTGATTTCTTGTTGATATGTCCTTCCATATTTCCGAGGATTGGGTTTGCGATCGGACTTCTTCCAGGAGATCAACTGCTTGGGCTACGAAGATTGTGGGAGAAAACATTTTAGGAAATGCCTTATCTTCAGCGGTCACGTAGCCAGGACGGCTAGACAAGGCGTCAGCGATCAGGTTCTGTGATCCAGGGACATGGGTAATGTGGAACTGATACTGGGCAAAAAAGTAGGCCCAACGTGCCTGACGACTGTTCCTGCACTGCAGTGACTGTAGAATCTGAAGGTTTCGATGATCAGTACAGACTTGGACAGGATGTCTGGCTCCCAGAAGTAGGTGTCGCCATTCAGTGAAGGCTTGGCGAATGGCTAAGAGTTCCTTTTCCCGGACGGAGTAGTGTGTTTCACTAGGAGTTAAGGTTCTTGAAAGATAAGCAACGGGGTGTTCCAAATCGTCCTCCATTTTCTGCTTCAACACTGCTCCTATAGCGTAATTAGAGGCATCCGTTTCCACTAAAAAGGGTCGACTTGTATCGGGTTGAGCCAAAATGGGAGCTTGTATGAACTCAGTCTTCAAACGCTGGAATGCAGTTTCCTGTAATGTTGACCAGACAAATGGGGTGTCCTTCCTTAGCAGAGCCACTATAGGTTTTACAATCTCGTAAAAGGTGGCTATGAACTTTCGGTAGAAATTGGCTAGTCCTAGGAAGGATTGGATTAGTTTCACGGACGTGGGAGTAGGCCATGCGAGAATGGCCTTTACTTTTGAAGGGTCCATGCCAATCCCCTCTGGACTAAGGATAAATCCCAGATAGTGCAGAGGTAACGTGAAACAAACATTTTTCAGGCTTGGCTAAGAGGTGATGTTCCCAGAGTCTTTGTAGAACTGCCTTAACATGTCCTTCATGCTTCAGAGGGTCCTTGGAAAAAATCAATATGTCGTCCAGATAGACAATGACGAAGAGAAACAACATATCAGAGAACACCCTATCCATAAAACGTTGGAATTCTGCTGGGGCATTGGCTAGTCCAAAGGGCATGACTAGGTACTCGTAGTGACCAAAGGGTGTTCTAAAGGTGGTCTTCCACTCGTCTCCTTCCCGGATACGGATCAAATGGTAGGCACCATTGAGTTCCAATTTGGTGAATATTACGGCTCCTCTCACAGCTTCAAGGATATCCGAGATCAGGGGCAGTGGGTACCGAACCTTGAGGGTGCATTGATTTAAGCCTCTATAGTCAAGGCAAGGTCTGAGTTCCTTGGTATCCTTCTTGGGAACGAAGAACAACGAAGCACCCGCTGGAGATTTTGAGGGTCTTATGGTGCCGTTTTCAAGATTAGCGTCTAGGTATTCCCGAAGGGCCTTTTTCTCGGGTTCGGAAAGAATGAACATTCTGCCGAAGGGAATTACAGCTGAGGGATCCGTATCTATGGCACAGTCTTCGGGCCTGTGAGTGGGTAAGGGTTGGACTATGGCAGTAGAAAATACATCAGCATATCCCTGATAGGCCTCTGGAACTTGTATGATATTTGAAACCATGAGTGGTGTTTCTTGGTCTCTTGGTGGTTCTTTAGAAGTTACCGAGGAGGGGTCCAGGGATAGACAGTGGGACATACAGAAATCTGAGCTCAGGAATAATGATCCTGCTGTCCAATTGATATACGGATTGTGCTTTTGTAACCAGGGCATTCCTAAAACCATGGGGTAATGGGCTGACTTAATGATGTCGAATGTAATCCGCTCTTGATGATGGTTTATGGAAAGTTGGATCTCTTGGTCTGCAGGTTTATGGGTCCTGAAGAGAGGGGTCTTCCGTCAATTGCTTCCACCGGCTGCATGGTGTTTCGTGTCTCGTACGGAATATGATGACTAACAACCCAATCTTGATCAATGAAAATTCCCATAGCTCCGCAGTCCACCAAGGCCAGAATGGGATAGGTCTTGTCTTTGGAGGGTGACAGGAAGGCCTGTAGTATCACCAAACTGTTTTGTCCAGGAGAGTTCAAGGATAGAATAGATGTGGAGCAAACATCTCTCTCCCGAATCTCTGCTCCATTTAAGATCGGGAGCTGGCGTTTCCCGGTGCCAGAGGACATTCCCTGACCAAATGTTTGTCTGAAGCACAATACATACACAAACCCGTATGGATCCTTCTCAATCTTTCTTGAGGTGATATCGGTCCACGAAAGGCTCCAATTTGCATGGGTTCAGGTTCTGGGGCTGGACTTGGGTTTGCGTCCATTCTGCTGTGCTCTCAAAGGACGTCTTGGGTGGGTTTCCCTTGGATTTCTTCCTTTCAGCCTTCCTTTCCTGGATGCGAAAGTCTATTTGCAAGGCCAGGTCCATTAGTGCTTGGAATTAATTTGGTCTGGCCACCCTGGCCAGTTCATCCTTGATCTCATCGTTCAGGCCTCTCCTGAAGAGGGTAAAACTAGCCTCAGAATACCAGTCTGCTTCCTTGGCCAATTGTTTAAATCTGGTCACATAAGTGAGCATATCTTGGGAGCACTGTGGAAAGTCCAGCAAGCATTCTTGGGCAGTATAGACCTGCTCTGGACGGTCAAACATGCCTTTAAGGGCCTGTATGAACCCATCATAGTCGTCTAGGAGGGCATCGCCGGAGTTAACAAGGGGTGTTGCCCAAGTTAAGGCGTTGCCGGAAAGGTGGGATATGATGAAACCCACCTTAGCCCTAGGAGTCGAGAAATAATAGGGCTTAAAGGTAAAGTGGATCAGGCATTAATCCAGGAATCCGCGAAGTGTTTTTGCTGAACCATCATACTTGTCAACAATACCGCCCAACAGGGCACTCTCCTTTGTAGCAGAATCCCGGGATAAGACCAATTGTTTCAGCGCAGCGTTTTCCGCCTTAAGGGTTTGAACCTCGGTTGATAATTCTTGCATGTGTCGCATTAAGTCCTGCACAGTGGCTTCCATCTCGTTTTTAGGTTCGATCGGGTGGCGTCTCAAACTGTCAAGGAGTCCCCCCCTTCTCACCTGGGTCCGATGTTTGCCGGTGTCTTCGATCACTGCCTTCTTGCGAACACTCCTGGTCTTGAACAGCGCTGCTCGAGTCTCGTCTGGTTCCAGGTTGCGTTTAGTTCCGGGAGCGCGGAGTCCAGGAATCCGGGAGTCTGTGAAAGGCTAGTGATGCTCGGAATCAGGAAGGGTGAAAGGGTCAGTAGTGGGTAATAGCATTGGGACAAAGGAAACAATACCGCGAGCTACGAACACACGTCTGAGGCTACTCTGCAATGGTCTATTAATAGATCACGCCGCATTCAGCGCATGGAGTGAGCAAAGGCTTCAGCTCTGGACGGCCATGTTGGAAGTAGTACGGAATGTAAGCCCCGTTGAGACAAGGACCAGGAGGTCCAAAAGGGGCGTGACCTGAAGTTCATGATACCAAGTTCTTTCAAAAACTGGATAGAATTGTTTGCTTAATTCTTAGTTTGTCTCCTTCTCAATAGACCAAATTCCATTCATTTGATATACACCTATTTGAGTTGCTTCTGACCTCACTTCTAACATCAACACGTGTTTCCCCATCTTTAAGTTTTACGGTTCATCAGGAGGTTTGATGCTTCTTGGAGTTTATATTATTTGTTAGTATCTGGTGTGATGCTTAGAATTCTATCAATGGTTGTTGTGACCAATATTTTGCATTTCAGTTATCTTTGTCAAATTTACCTACATTATGGAAAAATGTATTGCATATCAAATTCTGTAGCATTCTGCCATTTTGCAAAATAGGCCTTAGTATTATTTGTGCATGTTTATCTTACCTGTAAAGATAAGGTTGAATTGCTTAATATCCTCTTAGATCATCATAGTAGAAATGCTGTTTTTAAGATTTATCATTCCAATTTTCATAGTTTTAGGCAACAGGATACATTTTACCAAGTTACCTACAATATAAGTAATGTGGCTATTAGGATAATTCTTGCCTCTATTTTCCTCTTACAAAGACTTCAAATTATAAAACTAGGCAGGTTGTAAATATTGGCAGCATGTTGTTTGTTGTCCTCGAGATATGATTTCCGAGAGTAAAAAAGAAATTGTACGATGGAAACCAAATTTGAAAAACATGCCAACATGTCCATTTCTACCAAGCGTTACAATATTAGGCATAGGTGGGACAATTCCCTTGAGGTAGGAAAGATCCTGATGAGCCTGTCTGCCTTCATATTGTCTACCCCTGATAAGGGCAGCCTCTGGGAAAAGAAGATCCCTTTCTGCCTAGTGACCGATTGTTACTGCAAGCTTCCCCGGTGACCAGGACCTCCTGCCACCCTGATGATTTATGTAGCACATAGCAGTGATATTGGGCCTCATTACGACCCTGGCGGAAAGTGACTGACCGGACCGCAACAGCGTAAATAGCGTTTCCGCCATTGCACGAAGGAGCAAAGTGCGGCCAATCACGACCCATCGGGCACGAGCATTACGCCATGGCGGAATCCGAAAGGCTGCGATGGCGGAAATGACCCCAAAACGGCCCTTACCGCCGCCGTACGCTGCACCAGGTGCAATACCGCCACCCATCTTAGCGGTCACCGTAATGAGCGGTCACCGTAACGAGCGTGCACCGCAAATTACGGCCACCGTAAATATACGGAAACGGAAGTAAAAGCATGTGGCCGGAACGGGAAACAGCACGCCGCACAACTATAAAATCCGAATCCCAACACAACCATAAAAAATCCGACCCTGACACACATCCCAACCCGTTAGCAACCCCAGTTAAAAAAATAAATATGGGAAAGGTAGCCAAGAAAGCGTGTGACCGCAAGCGGCAGGTACACTTCTCCCGAGAGGAACTGACCCTGCTCACCGAGACCCTCCAGGAAAATTCCGCCGTCGTCTTCTCCAGTCAAATGACCAGGACGGCCCTTGCCAACAAGAAGGCCATATGGGCCCTGGTGGCACAGCGCGTAAGTGCGGTGGGGACAACACCCCGCACGCCACAGCAATGTCGCAAGCGGTGGGACGACCTGCGGATCCGCGTACGCAGCATACTTTCTGCGAACAGGAACATCGCCACAGCTACCGGGGGGGGTTCAGAGTCGCCCATCAAGTTGACCCCCTGGGAGGAAATCTGCGCCTCCACCATAGGAATGGAGAGCATAGAGGGAGTCGGAGGGATGGAGAAAGGAGTGCCGACATCCGGAGAATCAGGTAGGTTGGCCAAGAGAAACAATGCGAAATCCACAAACCACGAACATGTGCAGTACCATGTGACCCCATAGTGCAATACATACTTTGCCCTGACAGCGCCCTCTAAAAGTCAGAATGAACAAACAAATCAATCAAGAAGCCATAAACAACCCCTACATGTGCAGCATGCACCCCCTAACTGCATGCAGCCAAATGAATGCATCCTCAATCCACACGAAAATGAGACCACCTCCAAGGCCCAGTCCCAAATCAGCCTCATGTACCACCCCAATGCATTTGATACGTTGCCATTCCAAATCCGACAGACCCATAACTAACGCTCGCCCCTCTTTACTCCACCACAGGGTCCGATACCAACGACGAGCTGCAGGACACCCCTACCAGCACGCCTGCAAAGAGGGCCAGGACCAACGTCCCAAGAGCCTCCACCTCAGGTGCAAGGATCAAGACACGGCAGCAGCAGGAATCAAGTGGCAGCACACTGGAGGGGACTGCAACAGGCACCCCAGCAGCCAGCAAGTCCACAACCCCAGCACCACAGGTCCCCCCAAAGAACGTATCTGATGGCACTGCCTCTGGTGGTAGCAGCACCATAGGTGACACAGCTGTCATGCCAGCATGCTCCGACACGGAAAACAGTGCTGGCGACGTAGGTACCATCCATGACCTTTCCCAATCCCCCTGCATGTTCCATCCCCTACACCATGACGAAACCACGCAGGGGCACCCTGAAGACGACGACTGGCCAACCCCCACAAGTCCTGTGCCAAGGCAACATGTGTTGAGCAGCCCCCCTGTCACACCACCGCAAATGTCCATGGCCCAGCAGAGGCAACAGTCCCTCGACCTGCTGATCGAGCAACAGCAGGAAGCGTCCACGCTACTCAAGGACCATGCAAATGAATGCGGGGGTTCCAGGGCAGCCATGGAAACATCCACCGAGACACTCAGGGCACAAATAGAGAAAAGTAGTGAGAGCCTCAGGGGAGAAATGGAGAGAAGCACCGAGAGCCTGAGAGCACAAATGGAGAAAAGCACCGAGAGCCTGAGGGGGGAACTGCATGCGACGTCCAAAGACGTTTGTGCTGAACTTGCTGCTGTGCGCCGTGTGCTCTCGGAGCTCTCACAAACCCTCAGAGACATGCATGGACGCGAGCAGGCAGAGACATCATCCGTGGCAAGTTCCGTCCAGGGCAGCCCCCAACGCAGATCTGGCAGGAACCTGCGCTCCACGGGCAGGGGTGCCCCTGATACCCGTAGAGGGGGCTTGCAATAGCGTCTACCCACGGACAGCATGCATATTTGGACACTGGTGTTGGGGGGGGAGGTAGTAGGGTGGAGGGGGTGTGTTGGGCTTCACTGGGTGGCGGGTCCATAGGGTGTATAAATCAAATCACATTAACAATACAGCACCTCATTATCATCCAATGACATGTGTGGACATTGATATTTGCGTACGAGGCCTTCATAGGCGTACAGTCCACAATGTGCCTGTACTACACACACACAGTGCCACAGGTCCCCTTTCCGTGTAATAGGCACCATGCGTGGTTGCTAGAAGCATGCATCTATGATGCTCTGTCGGATTGCACGTACATCCTGTGCCTCATGGACTCCTTGAGGTGCCTCCACATCCCCACCCTCATCATCATCATCATCTTCAGGTGCATGCAGTACAGCGTCAGGGGGCATGGGCACATTCCTACGTATGCACATGTTGTGCAGCATGACACATGCCATGACCATCTTAGAAACCTTCTCATGGCTGTACATGAGTGCCCCGCCAGACCTGCTGAGGCTGCGGAAACGAGCCTTCAGTAGGCCGAATGCCTGTTCAATGACCACACGGGTACGTGAGTGGGCATGGTTGTAGTCCTCCTCATGCTCGTTCTGTGGGTTCCGGATTGGTGTAAGGAGCCATCTCTTCAGTGGATACCCGGCATCACCTGTATGAGACGAATAAAGGGTGTCAGTGGAATGATAGTGCTAAGTAGCCCCCCCCCCCCCTGCAAGGTCATTGACGCATCAAATGGGCCACGATGTCATGCATGGAATGAGACTCACCGAGTAGCCAGGATCTGTGCCCTGCGTGTCGCTCCATGTAGCGTGGTATTCTTGTGTTCCTCAGGACCATAGAATCATGGGTAGATCCAGGAAATCTGGCACAACAATGCGTAAATATCTTGTTGGAGTCACACACCATTTGCACATTGATTGAATGAAATTGTTTCCGGTTGCGGTACTGGACCTCCATGGCATGTGGGACAACCAATTCAACATGGGTGCAGTCGATGGCACCAATGCAACCCGGGATGCCGCCAAGTGCATGGAATCCCACTTTAGCGTTGGTAATCTCCTGGTACGTGCGTGGTAGTGTGATGTGGTCGTCGGCGTGCTTCAGGAGGGCATCGTGCACTTGGAAGAGTGTCCGTGAGAACAGTGGCTGTGAAATGCCATGCAACTGTCCCACTGTGTGCTGGTAGGTGCCTGTGGCCAGGAAGTGGAGTGCAGACACCACCTTCAGTAGGGGTGGGATGGCGGTTGGGCTATCTATCATGCTCACGAGGTCAGCATGTGTCATGTCCACAATGGCGATTATGGTGTCCCGGTCCAAACGGTAGAGGGTGTGGATCTGCTCAGCAGTGAGGTTGAACGGATCGGCTCGGAGGCGTGGGATTGCGGGCCGCCTGCGTGGTGGTAGTGGCAGTGCTTGTGGGCCTTGCTGACCCTGCCTTGCCCTCCTCCTCCTCCTTCTCCTCCGTCTCCCCTGTGCGCCCGGTTGTTGTACCTGTTGTTGTTCGTCGTCTTCTTGTAGTTGTAGCACTTGCAGTGCTATCTGGTACCCCAGGCCCAACATCGCTAGTCCTGCCGGTAGCATTTTGGAGTGGGAGTGGTTGTGGGAGGGGTTTGGGTCTGCAATATATGTGCTGTCGGCCTGTATGGCCTCCACCTGTGCTGATTGAATGAATCTGTGGCAGATGCAATCCCTTCTGGCCGAGCACGTCCCGCACGTAAGGCTGCATTTGGCCGCATGGCATCTTGGGATTGGAACCATGTATCAAATCCCGATGGCAGTGTGATGTACTTTGACTGATTTTCATGCTATGCTCCCATTGTTACACATGCTATGATTGCAGCCGCTTACATACCTGTGAAGAGTCAGTGGTATGTAGGGCTCGATCGATGGCCGACCCTCATGCAGCACAGTAACGTACTTCACCGACGGGCGTGGCGTGCCATTTGTGATTGCAGCCAGTTAGCATCATGACACACAGCCGCACTACATTGATGTAATTGTGAATGCAAGCGTTCACAGAAGCCTTTCGACGTAATGTTGCAAGTGAGGAATTCGAAGGCCAGCATTTTGGGTTTTGAAGTAGCGGCGAGGATACGCCCACAGGTCTGGCTGGAAATGTAACGTTCTATTGTAGAATGTCCTTGGGACATGGCCCATAACGAGCAGGCAATGAATGATATGAATTGAATGGGATGCGCAACAGCGTAGTGGACGATAAGGCAGGACGTTCCCAAATCCATCTTGCTTCACAACACTACAGATCCGGCCAGGGGCACAGTGGTTTTTGCGGACTGCATTACGCACAGACGCGATGGAAGTTTCACATATTATGTGAGTGAATATTCATGCGTTTTCATTGCGGGATGAGGGAATGATGTGTGGATGCATGGACTGATGATTCCGTTTAGGGTCTGCCATGTACATGGGTTTTTTGATTCACTCCCCTTCCCCTGCGTTATGTGATGCAAGGCTGCCATAGTGGGACATACGTCTATCTGCCCTTGTCGGATCCTCCCTGTCTCGACGCGCCTTCATACACTTGTGTCTAGGCACGTTACTAATCCCATGTCATGGGTTCTATCTTGACGGACGCATGCACAGTAACCGACGTTGACAATGGTGTATTTAGCTCGATTGGTTTCGTTATGATTCGATACTGATTTAGGGGTGTGTATATTCCTTTGGAGTGGGCTAGCATGCATATGGGTGTGGATTTGGTGTGTTGAATGAAGATTGTAATGCATCATGAGTCCCGTAATGCAATCGGTTAATTTGTGTTTCTTTTGGGTGACAGGTATCTCCTGCCCTATTGCAGATGCCATCTCTACGCCACTCCTCCAGATGGTTTTTACTCTCGACGCCTGCAGCTTCGGGTGAATCAGTGGAGCACCATTTCGATCTTATGGGACGATCGCCAATGGGCCACATGCCCTTACGCTGTACTGGTGGCTAGGTGCAACATTTCGGCCTTTCAGCTCGACTAGTGCCTGCCTCATGGGACGGACCTGCGGTTCTTGCCGCTTCCATGTTGCCTTTTGGAACGTTGATGTAGGCCCTGTGTGCCATGATGGTACAGGGCGTCACACAAGTGGAAGCCGGTCAATTATTGCAGATGCAGCCCTCGGTGATGATGGTTGTTTTGGTGGTATTTTGCAATTTGCTGTGGGGCCTTTGTCATTTGGATGTGCATTTAAATTGTATTCCGATATTTGTCGTGTTGCGTTGTTCTTTGCAGGTGATGTTGCGATTTTCGCTTTGTGGCGGTATGTATTGCGTGATGATCTGCATTGTGTTCCGCCTTCTGAGTTGAGTTGTGTGGTACAGTACTGGCCGCGTTTGCCTACGTAGCACAGTATGGTCACGGATAGGGGCTGCCATTGTGACTGTTTACATGATGTGCTGTTCAGGGGCGGGGGATTGGCTTTTGGCCGACTGGTGCCTGTCAGCCAGGTCGATTGGTGGAATGATGGGTTGTTCAGAATGTGGCTGGTCACAGGTGACTGTGTTTGCGTGCGTTTGTTGGAGGGGGACTGGGGTCATGTCCATTGGAATAGCTTCTGTATTGATGCCATCTGTGCCCTGCAGCTCCCATCGGCCCCTCTTGGGATGAGCCTGGCTGCTCAGTCACTCTGCCGACTTGTGTGGTACATGCTTCTGCTGATGGTTGGTTTGTTTACTGGCATGAGTACAGGGCTGGTGCAATCCCCCTCAGGATGCTGTTTTGGATGTTGCCTTGCGCTGGTGGCAAGCGATGGGGGACTACTGTTGTTTTGTGTCATGTGTTCTTGATTTTCATTTTGATGTATTGTACCTTCACATGCCTGTGCTGCGTCAGTACGGCTATGGTGACATGCCGTACATGGATGCCCACTCACGGGCCGCTTTGAGCCCCTGCATGCTTTTCTACGTTGGCATGCATGGGTGAATTGTGGATTTCACTGGTTGCATAGTGTGGGTACATTGCGCCTGCCAGGAGTTGTGCAATGAGGCCAGGGAGTGGAGTACAGGCACTCAGTGGGCCATTTACGGTTGGTTCGCGTTGCCGTATTTCTCGCCATGGCGGAATGGTACTTTACGACGTGCTTGATGGCGTTCAGTACATGTCCGCTAGGGTCAGAATTCGCGTACCGTTGCGCCATGGCGGTGATTCCGGTTTTGCAAGGCGCGCGTGCGCGTACTTGGTGCAGTTAGCGTTGCCGTTCACTGCGGTGTCGCTAATGGCATCGTACTTTACGGTGACGGGTCATGATCGCAACGAGCGGTGTTCGATGGCGGTATTGCATTTCCGCCATCATTTTTCCATTTCCGCAAGGGTCGTAATGAGGCCCATTGTCAGTTCTCACTACCACTTTGCAATTGTGCAGCGGCTATCGAAAAACTCTCTGTGCATTCCCAATGGCTGCCAGCTCAATCAGTGTGTCCTGTGGTTGGGGTAGATGGATTTTATCCCAATAGAAAGGAGAGATTCACGGTGCACACACCATGTCAATGTTATGATGGGACAACAATGGATGCAATATTGTTACAATGTTGCAGTTTTGCATGTATCTAGAATAGTTAATTGAGGTTTGTTAAAGGTTACTTTTAGTGTTACTTTGTGTCTAGTGTATGTGAGGCAGGCATGGTATCACAAGTAAGGTACAAGTTTCAACACCTTTATTAAGTTTGACTGGGGTTGGAGACATCCTAGCTGGCCCTAATCCTATAATGGGACTACTCTCGACCATCAAAGTAAAATAAAATGGTCCAAATCAGTTAGTCAAACAAAGGAAAAGTGTAAGAAACCTATACCTGCCCTCACGTTTCTCAATAACTAAGTCTGGGAAAATGAGAAAATGTATGAAAATAAATAGTGAATCAAAAGAATGTCAGAATGACAATGAAAGTGGCTTACACTCCCTTCCCCTAGTTCAGTTCACTGGGGTTCTTACAACGTTCTTTCAAGGTGGATAGTATGCACAGTTGAAAGATTTCCCATAAATCTGTTAGGCTTCCCTCGCCTATTTCAATGGGCCTCATTACAAGTGTGCCGGTCCGGTAACAATGGTGCCTGTAAGCCTACCGGCACTGTTGTTACCAGCCCGGCACACTGCGAGTCTGCCTGCCGGAGTCGCTGTGCCCGGCAGATTTGACCCTGCCGGGCACAGCGACCACGGGAAGCAGACCGTAACGGAGGCACCAGGACCATTATTAACGGTGCCGGTGCCTCTGTGTTCCCCATTCCCATTGAGTCCTATCAGACTCAATGGGAATTACTAAATTAGTGGGGCCTGACTTCCCGGGCCGCTGGGGTTGTAATACCATGAAGTTACCGGGAAGCCAGGCGCTGGTAAATATTGCAAGTCCGGCGGCAACCCGCTGATATCACCCGCAGGGTTAGCATCAGACTTGTAATGAGCCCAATATCAGTTCAATATGTAAACAAACGGATATTCACAAATGTCCTTTTTAGTTACTTTCAAAGGCTGCTCTTGCCTGGCTTCAAACACTTAAACATGGCCGAAACACTTTCCAGCTAAACCGCTCTGCTTCATAGAGCTTGAGGCAGGCATGGTATCACAAGTAAGGACACGGGCACAATAAGTACAAGTTTCAACACATTTATTAAGTTTGACTGGGTTTGGAGACTTCCTAGCTGGCCCTAATCCTATAATGGGACTACTCTCGACCATCAAAGTAAAATAAAATGGTCCAAATCAGTTAGTCAAACAAAGGAAAAGTCTGTGTAAGAAACCTATACCTGCCCTCACGTTTCTCAATAACTAAGTCTGGGAAAATGTATGAAAATAAATAGTGTATCAAAAGAATGTCAGAATGGCAATGAAAGTGTCTTACACTCCCTTCCCCAAGTTCAGTTCACTGGGGTTCTTACAACGTTCCTTCAAGGTGGATAGTATGCACAGTTCAACGATTTCCCATAAATCTGTTAGGCTTCCCTCACCTATTTTAGCGGGCGAGCACTGCTGTTAATGGACCGGCACACTACGAGTCTGACTGCCGGAGTCGCTGTGCCCGGCAGGTCTGACCCTGCCAGGTACAGCGACCACTGTAAGCAGACCGTAACGGAGGCACCGGCACCGTTATTAACAGAGCTCGTGCCTCTGTGTTCCCCATTCCCATTGAGTAAGTCCAGCAGCAACCCGCCGGTATCACCGGCAGGGTTACCACCAGACTTGTAATGAGGCCCTATATCAGTTCAATATGTATTACAGTTCTCTTCAATGGATTCCTTCAGGCTTCCCTAACCCGGCTTCACTATTCAAACAAACAGATATTCACACATTTCCTTCTTAGTTACTTTCAAAGGCTGCCCTGGCCTGACTTCAAACACTTAAACATGGCTGAAACACTTTCCAGCTAAACAGCTCTGCTTCATAGAGCTCGGGGAGAACTCCCTTCCCCAACCTTTGTACTGCTCCTGTCAGAGACCTTCGCAACCCCATAGCATTATCACCCCCATTTATGACCATTCCAACAGCAGGGTCCTTATCATTATTGCCTTGCCAGAGACTTTCGCAAACCGCACATTATTGTCACCCCTATGCGTGACCACTCTGACAACAGGGTTGACTTCTCAATGTCTGTGCCTCTTGCACTTGGTTTAGGAGAACGGGCTCTGTTCCCTTTTTCACAAAAGCCTATACTTCATTATGATGGACCCACGGCCACTCTGTTCCTCGCTTTACAAAAATATCAGTTCACTTTCATATTAGCCTTTCGGGATCTCTGCATGCTCTCTTTCCCTCGGGCCCTTTCCTTCAATGGCTTTTAACACATTTCGCTTTCGTTATCCAGTGTTCTGTTATCTTTCAAGAAGTGTTTAACAACATGCCTTCTCACTCGGCACTGCTTCGTTTTGAGCTTGTCGAGGTCTTGCCCACCTGCCCCTCAGAAACTCCCTGATAGCCTCGCTGCCCCGGGGAGGAAACGAGCAGTTTGGTGGTGATGGAGGAAAGGATTCGCCGCCCCCCCGGCTCCCTTCTCTGAACTCTCCTGGCTTCTTGGAGACACGGCTCCCTCGACACATTTTCTCCTGCCTCAACTTGCAGTCTGTCAGTGTCTCTGCATCCAGTTCTCCCTGACCTTGTTCTCAGCAGCTCTCTCTCAGCTGCTTCTCCGTCTCGCCATCCAGCTTGCCTTCCTTCTTTGCTCCTGTCTCGCTCTTTGTGTCTTTCTGTGCTCCACCTTTTATGGATAGCGGTCCATGAGTTTCAGGTGTGTGTGATTGTGACTGAGTGCCTGACCTTGTCTGACCTTATTAGTGGGACAAGACCAGTGCATGTTACTAGTGGTAATCTTCCTAGTCTCAGTCTTCCTCTTCCTCGTCTCAGTAATTGGGCTGATTAAGAAAGAAGGGGAGTTATGGGAGTTGTAGTATCCCATAAAGGTGGAGGGAATGTGGGGTAAATAACTATCAGGAAATGGGGGATACCATACCTCACCTTCCAGTGTCTCCTCCCCACTCCCCGAGGACCCCCTAACTCAGGTGATCCTCCCTTGCTTGTCCACCCCCAGGGTCGAGATCCAATAGCAATGGCCCTTCCCTGGCCACCTGAATAAGGGATCCCCGGCAGCTGAGTCATAAAACACCTTCAGGTTTTTCACATGTGATACATTTTAGATTTGCATACACGTAGCAACATAATGAAGATTGTATGAACATAATATGGGAGCAAATTGTGCAATTTAGCGCAATGAGATTTAAAAGCGCAGAGCTTCATACAATGTGGAAAAAGGGTCTTGAATTATGAGGGGATGCGATCGTTGTTAACACAAGGACATACAAATAAACATGTACACATGGGAAATACAAGGGGAGATTGCATGCCACAGGTTTGGGCTGTGTGATCTGATGCCCGGGATAGTGAAATAGATTTCTAGCTTGTTCAGAAGACTGCCTGACCAAGGGGAAAGGTATCGATTGGCCGAGGAGCAGCTGTGACAACATGAAAATGGCTATTTGGAGCTGTAATACAATGAAGAGTGAGTGATGCACCCACGGTTTTGCGCCTGGAAATTGTTGTTTGAGAGTCAAAGAAGCATCTGCTACCTAGCAGTGTCAATCTGGGGTTAGTGGCTAAAACTGTGAAAGGGTGACTGGAAGCAAAAATGACAGCGGGCCTATGAGAAGGTCAAATAGATTAGCAAGGAAAAGTGTACAATAGGAGGAGGCCAGATGGATTGAAATGGTGGTTGCATAATGACAGGGCACGGGGGACGGCAATAATAAATATCCATGGTGTCAGAGTGTTTGAAGAAACAAGTTGGTGCCTGATCAAAGGAGCAGTTTGCTAGCTCTCTATAGCCTCATAAAGTGTCCATACATAAACCATGCATATCAGGTTTAGCGTTGAAGGTCTGTGACTAAGTGGAATAAGTACTGAAATTATAATGCAAGTCTGTCAGAAATTGGGAGTGGGGCAGATTTCTGTTTAGTTGGGATAAAATAAGAATAGCCAGATGGAACACGTGGGGTTCCAGTTCATTTAGGAACAACGAAATGAGAACATTACTGTTGGCAAAAAATTGTAAACATTATACCTTCCATGAATTCTTATGGACTATTGATCGCCCACAGAGCCTGCAGCCTGGTCGACAGCAAGTATATAAACACGTGTTCGACGAAGCTACATGGTCTAAAACATGTGAGAAATGCAGCTAATAAGAGCTGCGAGGAAGGAAGAATTAAATAAATCCAGTCTGGCTGGAAAGATAAAGGCCATTAGAAATAATTACAGAAACTGGTCCAAACATCATAAAGCAATCCTGTCATAATCGGACTGTTCTAAGCCTTGCGAACTTCCCAAGTTTGAGTTGAAAACGTCAGATTCCCTTCTGTTACCCAACTCCTCCTCACCTGAATTCTCTTCTAGTATTCCTCGAAATCCAAAGGTCTCCTTTTCCAATAATCCTTCTCTTTCTTTTTTTTGTGAAGCTTAGTTCCCTCCTGAGGGGAAGCCACCGTGAAGGCTTACCTACAAGCCACACCGTGACCCCTGCCCGGAAAGGACAGTACTGGGGAAAAAGCCAAACGTGGCAGAAAAAACCCCAGGGTCTCCGGTGTGCAAAATGGACTCCGTGCAGGAGAAGGAATCCGATGGAGAAGGACGCCTCGCACAGTGAGGGATAAGGCTAAACAATGCCCATGAGCGGCAGAAATAACGTAAGTAGAAGGAAAAGAACTACAGGGGTAAATGCAGGCAAGGGAATACACGGACAAAAGACCACAGCAGCTCAGCAGCGGAGACGAGATGGAGAACGAGCGTGGGGAACCAGACGCTCGGACAGCAAACAGACAAAGAAAACGTAAGTAAACCAGGGAAAAAACAAGGAAATAGCGATCAGTAGAATGAAGCGTAGCACCAGGAGCGGAGCAAGTAGCAGGAAAAGAGCATACAGCAACAGGGGGCCGGGACGAAGAGTCCAGACACGGAAGAACGTTGCAACGCAACGTGGAAGTGGAAGACGCAGCTAATAAGCCGTTCCACCGCGGCGTGCAACAACTAGACCGTCAACACAGGAAGTAATGTGACGGAATCCCCACGTTCCCCTGCGGGGCCAAATGCACCACGAACCTAGGCAGCGCATGACAGTTCATGGAGGCGATGAAAACGCCGCAGAAGGAGCGGAGTCCAAAGATGGGAAAGAGGCTCCCACGAATCTTCTGAGTCTGGGAAACCCTTCCAATGGACTAGATACTCCAAGCGACCCCTATTGTACCGAGAATCCCTCAATTGTGCCACTTCATATTGGTCACCAGTTACTAAAGGTATAGGTAAGGAAGCAGTACCTGCAGACTGCACAGGGTCTGTGCTTTTAAGCAACGAGGAATTAAACACCGGATGGACTCGACGCATGCTAAGAGGCAGCTTGAGACGAAATGCCACCGGGTTGATCTTAGCCAGAATGGGAAAAGGACCAATATACCGCAGAGACAACTTGGAGCGGTGCAACTAACGTGGTAAGTATTTGGTGGAAAGTCACACCTTGGAGCCCACCTTCCATTCCGGAACCTCCTGGTGTCGCTTGTCTGCATAAAACGTGTAACTGAGTAATCTGTCCGAGAGACAGCGTTTGGCAGCTTGGTGTGACTCTTGTATCTTAGAAAGACCAAACTCAACTGCCGGCAAAGCGGATTGTATCCGATAGAGAGGGTGAATGCCCCGGGGATGAAACCCATAGGTGCAATAAAAAGGAGAATCCCTGATTGCAGTATGCTTGGTGTTATTATAAGCAAACTCTGCTGTAGGTAGCAAAGATAACCAATTATCTTGTTCGAGATTAGTGTAACTCCTAAGATATTGTTCGAGCGTACTGTTTAGTCTTTCAGTCTGACCGTTAGTGTGAGGGTGATACCCAGAAGATAAAGCCCGCTCGATGCCCAGATTCTTACAAAGGGACTTCCAAAAGTTCGAGACATATTGACTTCCCCGATCGGAAATCACCTTGTCGGGGAGGGCGTGGAGTTTAAATATGTCCCTAATTAATGTTTCTGCCATCTCTTCTGCAGTGGGCAACCCATGAAGGGGGAAAAAATGAGCCATCTTAGATAGGGTATCAATAGTCACCATTATGCAAGAGCATCCTTGTGAACTGGGTAAGTCCACAATAAAGTCAGTAGAGACATGACTCCAGGGACGATCCGGAATGGTACTAGGTTCTAACAGTCCCAAAGGTTTGGAAGTACAATATTTGCTCTTGCTACAAGTTTCACACAATTTAACATGTTGTTTCACCTCTGCAGACATTCCAGGCCAGTAGAAATCTCTGCAGATCAGATCAAGGGTTCCCTTTTGTCCCTTATGATCGGCCGTCTTATCCTTATGGGACCAGGTTAAGACCCTTTTACGAAGATCAGCAGTAGATAAGAACAAACCTTGGTCGTAGAATAGCAGCCCATCGTGGAGAGTGTACTTCTGTTTGGTGGAGCAAGGCCTCATGTCGACAACTGCTCTTTGACCTGTTCCAAAAATGTAGTGATTGTATTGATAATCTTGTTTCTGGAAAACATCTTCTCTGGTGCTATGGTAAGTGATCTTGCACTGATACGTTTCCTAGAGAGGGCATCAGCTATGGTGTTTTGACTTCCGGGGATGGAAGTGACATCAAAATCATACTGGGTGAAAAAGTGTGCCCAGCGAGCCTGGCGGGAATTTATACACTCCATATTTATAAGAACCTGCAAATTTTTGTGGTCGGTTCGTATCACAAAAGGATGTGTTCCTCCTTGCAATAGGTGTCTCCATTCACTACAGGCTATCTTCATGGCCAAAAGCTCCCTCTCGATAACAGAATAATTGCGTTGACTTTCTGTGAGGGTTTTGGATAGGTAAACGATGGGATACTCTTTTGCCTCATGCTATTGTAGGAGGACAGCGCCGATAGCAGATGCTGAGGCATCAGTCTCCAAAACAAAGGGTTTGTTCTGGTCTGGTTGGGGCAAGATAGGAGCACTGCAAAAAAGCTGTTTTAACAGTTGGAAACTTTCCTCTGCTTCACTGTTCCATTGAAAAGGTCCAGAGCTCTTCTTAAGCAGGGTGGTAATAGGTAATACAGTTTCCGAAAAACCAACTATGAACCGCCTGTAAAAATTAGCCAGGCCCAGAAACCACTGTACCTCTTTAACTGAAGACGGTGCAGATCACTTCAAGATAGCTTCGATCTTCTTTGGGTCCAACAGAATTCCCTGGGTGATAAAATGAACCCTAAGTAAGGGACTGATCCTGCTCCGAAGACGCATTTATCTTTTTGCTCTTGCAACTGATTCTGTTTCAGACGTTTCAATACCTCCTCCAGATGAATCATATGCTCTTTCCAATTGTGTGAATAGACTAAGATATCATCCAGATATACCACTACTGAGATGAATAAAAGATCAGAAAATATACGATCCATAAATCGTTGAAAGATTGCTGGTGCGTTCACTAAACCAAACGGCATCACATGGTACTCGTATAAGCCAAAAGGTGTGCGAAAGGTAGTTTTCCATTCATCTCCTGTTCGTATCCACAGTAGATGGGAAGCACTGCGCAGATCAAGTTTAGAGAAAATAGTAGCACCTTGTACAGCCTCTAATATGTCTGGAATAAGGGGCATAGGATACCGGTCTCTTACCGTAACCTTATTAAGACCCCTAAAGTCAATACAAGGCCGAAGGTCTGTAGAGTCTCGTATAAGAACGAAGAACAGAGGGGCACCAGCCGAAGATTGGGAGGGTCGGATAAGCCCATTATGGAGATTTTCATCTAAGTACTTTCTGAGCACTTCTTTCTCTCTATGGGATAGAGAGAACATTCTCCCAAAAGGTACCAATGCATCCGGAACTAAATTGATATTACAATCCACTGGTCTGTGTGGCGGAAGGGCCTGTGGGCTAGTATCCATGAAAACTTCCTCATATCCTTCCAGAAAACCCGATATTGAATGTATGCCCACCGAGGTGTGTAAGACATTGGGTAGTGTCCGGATCTCTTGATAATTAGTGACTTGAAGGCAATGTTTTTTACAATGAGTAAATTCAAAACCCAGAGTATTAACTGTCCAATTGATGGTTGGATTATGTCGGCACAGCCATGTGATTCCCAATATGAAGGGAAAATATGCGGCTCGTATGATATCGAATCTGATCCGCTGTACATGATGTTGGATAGATACGTGAAGTAAGTCTGTAGTTTGGGTAATGGGGCCTGAACTCAACTGGGTGCCGTCAACCCCCTCCACTTTTTGTTCTTGTCCAAGCTCCTTTCCGTAGTAGGCCCATCTTGTCAACCCAAAGGGTGTCTACAAAATTACCGGCTGCTCCACAGTCCAACAACGCTAATGCTTCCACTGAGCGGTTCTCCAATTGCACGGTGATGGTAAGTACCATTAACATGGAATCTGTCCAGCTGTTGGTTGAACTGATGGACATGGATACGTAGGGACTAGAAACTTTCCCTCGGTTGCCTGTCTCTTCTAGGACCGAAGGCTGTCGTTTCCCACTGGCTTGACAGGTAATTCAGAACAGTTACGAATCTTGTGTTGATCCGACCCACAATAGGCACAAAGACCAAGATCCTTCCTCCTCTTACGTTCTTCTGGCGTGAGTGAGCATCGAGTTGTTCCAATCTGCAATGGTTCTTCTGTTCCCTTGGAAGTAGGTGTCAAAGGAGGAGTCTGCGGGGTAAACGGAAAGGTAGAACGTATTCTCCATCTTTCATGCTACCTCTCCTGAAGACGGAATTCTATTTGAAGAGCCGCTGTCATCAATTTGGCTAATGAAGAGGGACGAGGGATGCAAGCCAATTCATCTTTTAAGTCCTCTCGGAGTCCTCGTCTAAACCGAACAAATTGGGTCTGTTCTGACCATCCAGTTTCTGCAGCCAGGGTTTTGAATGAAGAAATATGTGATAGGACGTCTGACTGACCCTGACGTACGTCCAAATATTCCTCACATGCTGCTTGAGCAATCTCGGGTCTCTTGAAAGTATTTTTGAGGAGGGCTGTGAATGCCCCGAAATCTTGAAGAACAGGATCTTCGTTAGTGACCAACGGGGTAGCCCATGCCAACGCATTCCCTGTCATGTTGGAGATTAAAAATCCCACCTTATTTTTGTCTATGGCATATGTCCGTTTTCTGAAACTGAAGTATACTTTACAAGCATCCAGGAACTCCTTCAATTTCTTTGGGGTCCCATCAAATTTGCCCGAACACAGCGCCATGGGAGGTAGTTCGGTGGTTGGTGGTTCCCTTGCTGCCACCATCTGTTTGAGAAGGTTGTTTTCTGCCTTGATGTTCTGCATCTCCACAGATAAACCCTGGACTGCGGCTACTGGTTCTTGTATTTGCTCTGGGGTAGCTATTTCCAATCTTATCTGGTTATCTTGGCATTGCAAACTGTCAGAATCGGACTGTTCTAAACCTTGCGAACTTCCCAAGTTTGAGTTGAACACATCAGATTCCCTTCCGTTACCCAACTCCTCCTCACCTGAATTCTCTTCTAGTATGTCCTCGAAATCCAAAGGTCTCCTTTTCCAATAATCCTTCTCTTTCTTTTTTTTGTGAAGCTTAGGTCCCTCCCGAGGAGAAGCTACCGTGAAGGCTTACCTACAAGCCACACCGTGACCCCCGCCCAGAAAGGACAGCACTGGGGAAAAAACCAAACGTGGCACAAAAAACCCCAGAGCAGAGTGATTTGTAGGTGGTCTCTGGTGTGCAAAATGGGCTCCGTGCAGGAGAAGGAATCCGATGGAGAAGGACGCCTCGCACAGTGAGGGGTAAGGCTAAACAATGCCCAGGAGCGGCAGAAATAACATAAGTAGAAGGATAAGAACTACAGGGGAAAATGCAGGCAAGGGAATACACGGACAAAAGACCATAGCAGCTCAGCAGCGGAGACAAGATGCAGAACGAGCATGGGGAACCAGATGCTCGGACAGCAAACAGACAAAGAAAACGTAAGTAAACCAGTGAAAAAACAAGGAAATAGCGATCAGTAGAATGAAAGCGTAGCACCAGGAGCGGAGCAAGTAGCAGGAAAAGAGCGTACAGCAACAGGGGACCGGGACGAAGAGTCCAGACACGGAAGAACATTGCAACGCAACGCGGAAGTGGAAGGCGCGGCTAATAAGCTGTTCTACCGCAGCGTGCAACAACTAGACCGCCAACACAGGAAGTAACGTGACAGACTCCCCACGTTCCCCTGCGGGGCCAAATGCGCCACGAACCTAGGCGGCGCATGACAAATCCGCCCACAGAATGATGATCAACACTTTAAATACTGACGAGAAGTGTGTCCAAACAAACAGCGTGTCAGAGCCAGACTGGGTCAGCTACTGTGTAAAAAAATATCTAAAGCCCCAAGGGGAGCCTACCTTCAATGCTGTGGAAGGAAATTGGTCATTAAGAATTAGCGAGGAAGATATTCTCGAGCTGATCAAAAAATCCTCTTCATCAAGATCAAATAGGCCGAGTGGCTTGACTTACCAAGTGTTCAAGGGAAATGCAGAAATGTGGGCACAAATTCTCTGTATACTGTTTAGAAGAAGAAGGAAGAAAAAAGGAAATGGGCAAACCCTCTTTTTTAGGGGGCCTGACTCGAGAGGGTTAAGTAATACAGAAATGTAAGGGAGTTGAGTCTAAGGCTTCCCAAGCCAATAGCTTTACAGGAGGTTATGGCCTTGCCTAAGAGCTAGTTTGATACTAACTCTAAACAAACACACCGTGAAGAATTAAAACAATACAAGTTTATTTTTCAGGATAACATTTTTCAGTTTTTTCTGTATGCCATGATGTGACAAATATGCATGTAAATAATCTGCATAATAGTAAGTTAATAAACAGTAGTGACAGTTTATTTTATGTGTTATTTCATATCATAACACATTGACGTTGTTATGTCATGCAGAAAAAACTGAAAAATGTTATCCTGAAAAATAAACTTGTATTGTTTTTATTCTTCATGGTGTGTTTTTTTAGAGTTAGTATCAAACTAGCTCTTATGCAAGGCCATAACCTCCTGTAAAGCTATTGGCTTGGGAAGCTTTAGACTCAACTCCCTTACATTTCTGTACTCTTTAGAAGAGTCATAGAAAGAAGAACAATCCCTCCACCATGGAAGTCAGCCATTATAGTGCCCATTTTTAAGAGGGGGACCGTAAAAATCCGGCCAGCTGCAGACCGATCACGTTATTAGACGTTGAGAGTAAACTATTTACTAGCCTAATACTGAGAGAGCTGGAAAGGTGGGCAAAGGAGGAAAATATACTTCCAAAACAACAGACAGGCTTCAGGCGAGGCCATTTGACGTCACTCAATGGCATAATACTTGCCTCCTTAACGAATAATAAGGATGGAAATAACACAGGCAGGATCTATGGGGCGTTCATAGACCTTTTGAGCGCTTTTGATTTTGTTAACAGAGATCAGCTCTGGTGTAAGCTGGAGAAGAGGGGAGCCCCGAAACCACTTATTAACATCCTTGCAAACCTGCATGAAGGAAACACTGTGAGAGTAAGGTTAAACTCAGAAGGCCATCTGTCACAGCACATTACGGTGGGCACAGGGGTGCGACAAGGCTGCATGGTTGCCCCTTTTCTTTTTAATTTTTACCTTGCAGATTTTGGGCAAGAAGTAGATTCCTCAGCGTTGGCCAGTGCTAAAGTAGGCTCAACGGCAGGCAAATGGCTCATGTACGCAGACAACATTGTCCTGCTAGACAGGACACCCGTGGGTCTGCAAAGACTTCTGAAAGCCCTAGATACTTATATGAAAGAAAACGACCTAGTCATTAATCCTGAGAAATCAAAGGTCGTCATCTTTGGAGAAAAAGGGTCTAGGGGAGGTAGATTTCCATGCACAATAGGAGGACAGCTTATTCCTGTGGTCAAATAGATAGTATACCTTGGATATACTTTGTACGCGGTCCCGAAGATCGGGCAAATGCAAATAGAGACACTAGCAAAGTGTACTCAGGTAACATCAGAAATGAAAAAGATTTCTGGTCCATATAGCAAATTTTCCATTTTGCCTATGATAAGATTCTATATGACAAAGTTGGTACCAGTCCTACTCTATGGTTTAGAGGCCAAGCCATTGATATGGTCTATGGATTGGAAAAAAATAGAAGGAGCAATTTGGAAGCCGGTGTTGGGCTTGCCTAAAAGCCTACAGACTGTAAGCCTGAGGTACGAGCTGGGCTTAAAATCTCTTAAAACTCAGATGGACTGGAAACCACTTTCGTTGTATAGACCAATAATCGACCCTATGGAAAAAACGCTATTCGAAGATCTGCTGATCCTCCTTAACTTAGATTCCTCCTGGACCCTTAGAGACCTTAAAGAAATAGCCTAGGAGATGCTTGCTTATTGTGGTAGTGATGAGCATACACTTGTCACAAACCCAATGAAGGTCAAAAAAGCTCTGATGACGTCAGACTAGATTACAACAATTGATCAGTTGAGGGACTCGTCAATTGCTGCCTCATTTTATAAACATGATAAAAACAGGGTTATCTTCCAAGGTACCTGACGGAGTTCCCAGATGTAAAAGCCAGACAGAATTTCCTTAGAGTATGCCTTAACCTTGTCAAGACAGGCTCTGTTCTTTGTCGTCTGGGTCAAGGGAAGGCGTCACAAACTGTATGCCCTGAATGTATAGATCCAACAGCTCAGACAATTGAACATGTACTAAGGTTTGCCGTGGGACCTGGGAAGTCAGGGGAAAGTAACTTGGGAGTTTTGTTTGTATCAAGTGATTGTCTTTCATCTACTATGTTTTGGGAAAGAATGATTGCAGGGCACGAGACTAAATTGACATTGAATATTATAAGACTACTACAACAGATGGTGTTTATTCCAAAGAAGTTCTGTTAACTCTTCCTTCATATACTCATGCCTTTTTGCTTTTCTTCTCAATAACTTCCCCTTTCTCTAGTATTACACTAGATGCTATGAATGGCTAAGTAAGTTCATTAAGTTTTAATGTACCAAAGAACTATGTTTTAGATTATTGTTTCTTAAAGTAATGTATTGAATGAACTTGTTTTATGTTTGGATGAATAAGATTTAAATTTGTCTTGTTTTTATGTTTGATACTATGTGGAAAAAAAACAAAATTTGGTTATATCACAATAAATAAAATTGAAAAAAACAATACTAGATACCGTCAAGCGGCCATCAAAGAGCCGCACCAGAGGCTCCAACAAACCAACCGACTTACTAACCCTCCCCTTCCTGCTCCTCCAACATAACCGATGACATACCTTACGTTGGGCTAGCCACACTACACATAAACAAACCAAGAATCAATTATTTGTTCACAATGAGCAACTCCAGATGCTGCAGCACACCTAGAATGAACCACCCACATAATTATAAAACCATCAACAATGGGCAGGGAGGGGGCGTGATGACCGATATAAGCCCAAATACCTGGTTGACCCACTTCAGAGATTTGTATGGCAGGGGTGACAAAACTACAGAGATGGGGAGGGTATTTTGTTGGCAGGACATAATACCACTCACCATAGAACTAGAGGAAGTATGTAAGGCCATATCTGCATAGAAGTGGGGGAAGCACCTGGCCCAGATTTACTGCCCATAGATTTGATAAAAGACGAAATGGGAGTAGGGGCGGCCATTTTAAGGCTCCTCTTTAACACCTGCCTCCGCCTGAATAGGGTCCCCCTCTCATGGTTACATTCAACAATATTCCCAATCTACATGAAGGGCGGGGAGAGGGACCCAGCACATTTCAGACCTATCTCCCTCCTAGATGGGGTGAGGAAAGATTTTACTCGAACAATCCATTCACATCTACAAGAATGGGTCAGCCAGTGTAAAGTTAAAGACCACCTACAGGCCGGTTTTACCCCAAAGATTAGCACAATGGACCAAGTAATCCGCCTACATTTGATATCGTCGAAGTATGTGGCTCTGAGAAAGATGAAGATCTTTACAGTCTGTCGATCTCAGGACTGCTTTCAATGCTGTCTCCAGACCTAAGCTCTGGAAAATTCTGGTTAGAAGAGGGATTTCCACAGAGGCTGTTGAAGATTATAATCCATATGTACTCGGATAACATCGGATCTGTACGGTGGGGACTCAAGGGGGAACTCACCCAGTCTTTTGATGTAAACAGAGATGTAAGGCAGAGATGCATTTTGGCCCCCCTATTATTCCTGTTATACATAGATGAGGTAGTTCGACATGTTAGATCAAAGTGTTTAGACCCCCTAAATTGGGTCGGGAGGCCTGCCCAATTGTACTCTTCAAAGATGACACTGTGTTACTATCCACCTCAATGAAGGGCCTCACAACCACTCTGGGGGCCTTTGCAGAGATATGATTGGAGCTGTCTATGGAGATCAACATGGAAAAGACCAAAATGCTGATATTTCGGTCAAAATTCACCCCATTCAAAAAACATAGGATGGCTATAAACAACACCCTGCTGGAACAGGTACAGCAATATTATTACCTGGGGTGAGGCGTAATGATCAAGGGAACTGGCCCCTACAAACGGCAAAATCCTGCTTGTCATTGGTAAAATATGGAGGGGGAATCATAAGGTTCTTCTACTCATATGGACAAGGACCAGTTACACCAGCGGTCACAATGTATTGAGCCCAAGCGAGGGCAGCATCAATGTATGAGGCTGAAGTCTGGGGGCACTCAGCCATTTAGAACTTGGGTAGGGTAGATAGATCCTTTTTGAAAAGACTGTTAGGCCTCATGCCTGAGTGTACCTGTATACTCGGAACTGGGCCTCAGACCGATTGAGAGCAAGATCATTTTTGTTTTCTTTTTTTTTTTTTAAATAACTTTTATTTATGACCAACTCATCAAGAAGACAGACATCATCACATCTTTTAAGGACAGTGCAATTATAGCAATCTCAAAGCAGCCCTGAATCTCTTCCAGATAGCTGAATCCCCATTGTCCCAGGTAGGGAGTGGATACGCTGCAGTCCAGCTCACAGCAGAGAGAATTGCTACAACATGGGGGGCTTAACCACCACTGCTGGATATTTCTCAGCATAGTCAATAAACGGGGCCCATAAGGAAACATACTTTACATAGCGATCCTCGCACAGTGCTGTTATTTTGTCTGTAACCATTATGTCCCAAACCCTTACCCACCACATCTGTGCCAGCGGACCCTTGGTCGTCTTCCAAGTCTTGGCAATGACCAATTTTGCTGGTAACAGAAGATGCCATATCAGTGTGGCCAGTGAGCCGGTTAGTGGGAAAGCCCCCCCCATAAACCCCCAGAATTACCACCTGTGGATCTTCAGGAAGGTCAAGCCCTGTTATCTCCTTTATCTTTGCCAGCACTTCCTTCTAGTAGAGACCTACCTTCTGGCATACCCATACCATGTGAAACAGAGTGCCCACCTCCCCACAGCCTCTCCAGCAGGTGGCCGAGCAGCTTCCATCCATTTGGCGTAACCTCTCAGGGGTGAGGCACCATCTGTAGCAGAATTTGTAAGAGCAAACCCTGTATGTGACACACTTGGAAGACTTGAGCATCCTACCCCATATGCGCAGCCACTGTTTGTCTTCTATGGGGCCCCCCAAATCCTCCTCCCATTTAGCCATATATGGCAGGCGCATCACGGGGTCACCTGTGTCCAGCAGTTTGTACAACCTAGATATCTTACTCCACCTATATCTTCTTGCAGTGTCCGCTCTAAGGCCGACAGAGTTCCTGTTCTCCCCTCCCTTGTGTGCGAGTGAGAGCCCAGTGCCTCAGTCGTGTATATCTAAAATGTTCTGACTCTTGTATATTGAAGGTGAGTTTGCAATCTTCTAAGGCCAAAGGTCTTTTATCTTTATACAGTTGCTGTAAGTGTGCCAGCCCACCCTCATTCCATTTACAAAACACCCTTCTATCATACCCAGGGCGGAAACCTGGTTATTCCACACAGGTGTGAGTGGTTCCAGCCCCCTCCTTATACCCATTTACGGAGTATACCCCATTTAATAAGGCGTGCACTTAGCTGTAGCGAGCAATGAACCACCCCCGTCTTGGCCCAGCAATCTCCCCTCCACATAAGGCAGCCCTCCAGGTCCACCGGCGACTGGGCCTGTTCGATCATTTTCCATATTGGGAGGGAGGCTTGTCCGTGCCATATGAAAACATGCAAGATCTGAGCGGCCAGATTGTAACGGAACACATCTGGGACCCCCAGTCCTCCAACCCTTACCGGCTTCTGTAATACCCTCTCAGATATACAGGCCCTTTTATTCCCCCAGATGAAACCAAGTATCTCCCCTTGCAGAGTGCAGAGGTCAACGTCCGGGACCCTGACTGCCAGGGCAGAGCTCACGTAGAGCAAGCGGGGTATCAAGTTCATAAGTTCATCTTGACCGCCGCTATGTAGCCAAACCAGGAGACCTCCTGCTGTGCCCACCTACCTAGATCTTCTGTCAATTCTCCAAATAGCAGGGGAAAGTTGGCTGAATACACTTCCGAAAGCCTGCCTGGAATGCAGACCCCCAAATACGGGATAGAGTCCTGAGACCACTACATGGGAGCAAAAACGCCTATAATTCCCCTGTCCCCTGGCCGGAGGGATACATCTAGCCCATGCATCTTGCTGTAATTCACCTTAAACACAGAAGCCCTGTCAAACTCACCCGTGTCACTTAGAGTAAGCAGCACATGGTCCGCATATAAGGGTACTTTAAATTCCCTGGACCACACCTTCACTCCCTTAACTGACCCTGCTGCCCGAATGCGACTGGCGAACGGCTCCATGCACAAAGCGAAGATCAGGGGGAGAACGGCCAACCCTGCCTTGTGCCTCTGGTGATATTTAGGCTGGCTGAAGTGCCCCATTAACTCGCAGGTGTGTGGATTGCTCCTGGTATATTGCCATAACCCACTTTTTGAAATTCGGCTCAAACCCCAAGCGTTCTAAGACCTTCTTCAGGTACCTCCAGTCTACCCTATCAAACGCCTTATGGGCAGCCAGGGCTATTATCCCCAAATCTAGGTCCATTCTCGCCCCCATCTCCAGCAGCCCTAGGGTGCGCCTCACATTGTCTTGCGCACACCGACCAGAGATGAAACCCGTCTGGTCTTCCTCAATTAGCTCAGGCAGGACGCCCATCAACTGGCGTGCCAATATTTTGGAGAATACATTGGTAAGTGTAATGGGCCTGTATTACCACTTCACTTACCTGGGGCAGGGGGCGCGCCTGTCGGTCCCATCGCGTCCCATCCTGGCGCTTCTACCCCTGATTTCGGCTGGGGGGACCACAGCCTTTTGCGGAACTCGCCGCTTCCGGGTTTCCCATGCCTCTGGACTTGCGCATGCACGGAAGGCCGTGTTTCGCCCTTCGCGCATGCGCCGTCCACAGAGTGCTTGGGAAGCAGCAAGCTTGCTTCCCAAGCCTCGTTTTGGGCGTGGCAGCACCCGGGGAGAGCACGGCTATTTAAGGGCCAGTGTCTTGAAACTGTTATCTTTCTAGCTCCAAACAAACGATCAAAGAAGTTGGTTTTCTAATTTTAAGGCAAAGGTAATCTCGGTAAAGGTAGACAATCAGAATAACAGCAAACTCTCTTACCTTGTCTTCAAACTCAATGTGGATATTAGGGAAATACCTGAGACCCCCTCTCCCAGCCTAAGGAAACAGGCGTGGAGTGGAGGCGTCAGGGAAACCCTTGGTCGGGAAAAACCCTTGTAGCTGGGGATCGTTGAGAGTTCCCGACGAGGACTGTCGCGGCTCGTGAGCGTCGGGAGACAATCCCCGGAGGTACGAAGGAGTCGAGGATGTCGGTGTCCGTGTTTTTGCCTCTGACTGTTGATACAAATCAGAAAGGTAAGTGTTCTGTCTTTTATGGTGAAAGATACTCAAAAAGCGGGGAGGAAAGGAATCTCGTACCTTGGGAGGAATTCTAAAAGGTTTCAGGTGTTGGTAACAAGGTGGCTGGCGTTCGGCAGTCTGAGAAGGGATTACTGGAATTCGTTCTGAAGATATACAAGGTAAAGATAAGTAACGAGTACTATTTGACTGATCTAAGAGAGCGGGAGATAAGTAGCGTACCTACCCTAGCTTATAATTCCTTCTGTGAGAAGTCGTGACTTCCATGGAAGAGGAGGAGTCTGGGTACTGTAGTTCAAGAGGTGGAATGTGTCTGCCTTTGCTAATACAGAGTGGGAGAGAAAAAAGGTTAACTGCGGGTTCAACTGAGAAGGGGAGAGTTGTGAGAATCGATGAGCTTACTTACTGGGAGGCAAGTGCCGAAATGACTAAGTAAGAGTTGGGTGTCGGGGATGGCTGGCCTGTGAATTGGTCCGCGAGGAGGCAACTAGCGGAACAAGAAAAAAAAAGGATTAAACAAGCAAAGTAGGAAAAGAAGAAGTTACGTAGAGCGGTCTGGGATATCCAAATGAATCCTAAATTACTCACGGAGCGTGGCTCACGATAGTCGTAGCAACGCGCTGGTCCATCGGTGTTGATGTGGGAAATACTCTTCCGTGCTGACGGGGAGGAGTCACACCCTCCTGATCTGATCGAAAGACTGGACCAGCGCACGAAGGACTGGGCGCCATTTTGGAAGGATAACTTCGCACCCCTTGTACATACCGCCAACGGCGCCACACAGACCAATTCCGCGTCGCACTCGTGACAGTATGCCCCCTCCTAAGGGAGGCAAACCCCGGCTTCCCCGGATGGCACCTATAGAAACGATGTATCAAACGCGGGGCATGAACAGCCGAAGCAGGTTCCCAAGTTCTGTCCGCTGAGGAATACCCCTTCCAATCCACCAGAAATTGGAGGATTCCTCTTCTGTATCTCGAATCACAAATACCTGACACCTCATATTCGGGCCCAGTACTGGTCAAGATCGGAGGGGGTGACCCCGAAGGGGTTTTATGGAAACGACTGCGAACATCTGGTTTGAGTTGAGAAACATGAAACGTAGGATGGATACGATTCCAAGAGACAGGAAGTTGTAACCTGTAGGCTGCGGATCCCCTTTTTTCGATCACAGAGAATGGTCCGAAATACCTAGGGGATAGTTTGGAAGGAATTAATCTCCTAGGGAGGAATTTACTTGATAACCAGACTAGATCCCCTTTCCGTATGTCTGGCGAAGGGGTACGGTGTTTGTCTGCCTGTATCTTGTTTCTGTTCTGAGCTTCTACCAGTGCGGCCTGAGCGTCAACGTGGCCTTGTCGAATGGTTTCTACCAATCCATCGATGTTAGGACAAGGGGAAGACTGTGGCGTTTGATAGGGAAAAACAGAGGGATGAAACCCATAAGTGCAAAAAAAAGGGCTGGTATGAAGAACAGAATGAGCGGAGTTGTTATATGTAAATTCAGCAAGAGGAAGTAGGTCCTTCCAGTTGTCTTGGGCGGAAGAGATATAACATCTTAGATATCCTTCGAGGGTTTGGTTCAAACGTTCCGTTTGCCCGTTGGTTTGTGGGTGATACCCAGAGCTCAGGGCTCTGGAAATACCTAAGGTGTCACACAGGATTTTCCAATATTTAGAAGTGTATTGAGGTCCTCGATCAGATAGAATGGTATCCGGCAGCCCGTGTAAAGAAAAGATGTGCTCTAGGAATATTTTAGCCATTACTGCAGCCGAGGGAACTGAAGGGAGAGGAACAAAGTGTGCTAATTTCGTTAAGGTGTCTATTGTAACCATGATGGCTGTACAACCTTCGGATTCTGGAAGGTCAACCACGAAGTCAGTGGTGATAATTTGCCAGGGTCTTGTAGGGAGAGGCATCCTTACTAATTCTCCGAAGGGAGCTTTTCTGGTGGTTTTAGATTGTAGGCAGACAGGGCAGGAGGCGATATATTCCGTGATATCCTGTTTTAGATTAGGCCACCAAAAATACCTCTGTATTACTTCTAATGTGTTATAGATCCCTCTATGACCAGCTGCTTGCGAATCATGACACATCCGTAATACCTCTGTTTGTAATCCTACATTGGGGATAAACATTCGCTCCTCATTAAATAGAAGTTTTTTGTGTTCTGTTAGCTTTAAGCGCGGTGCGAGATCAGGTTGTGAGGTTATTATTTTCTTTGTTTCTCTCTGGACTTGGGTAAGAAAGTTTCGTATGACTGACACAATGAGTGCTGTTGGAAATAATTGTTCTTTTTGAAATGGAGATTTCTGTAACGGGTCCCTTCTGGATAGGGCATCCGCCTTTAGATTCGATTTCCCTGGAATAAAAGAAAATTCGATTCTGAAAGGAGAAAAGAAATGTGCCCATCGCGCTTGTCGACTATTACATGTCTGCGCATATTGAAGAGACCGGAGGTTGTGGTGGTCCGTTCTGACTTCAATAGGATGCGATGAGCCCAGTAGAAGATGTCGCCATTCCTCAAATGCTCTTTTTATTGCCAACAGTTCCTTCTCCAAGACTGTATAATTGAGTTCTGCTGGGGACAAAGTTTTGGACAGATAGGCAATAGGTCTTTCAATGTTCCGATCGTCGGGTTGCAGAAGTACCGCCTCTAATGCATGTTGTGAGGCGTCTGATTCCACGATAAATCGCAGTTGTTGATTGGGCATGGCTAGAATGGGCGCCTGGGAAAATAGAGTCTTCATTTCCTCAAAGGATTCTTGTGTCTTTGAGGACCATTGAAAAGGAATACCCTTCTTGAGCAAGTGAGTCAAAGGTAGAGTTAACGAAGAAAAATGAGGAATGAATCTCCTATAAAAATTTGCGAATCCCAAGAATCTCTGGATTTCCTTAACCAAACTGGGGATTGGCCATTCCTTTATTGCTATCACCTTTGTTGGGTCCATGGAGATGCCTTCACCGGAGAGTATGTAGCCCAGATAGGCCACTGAAGTCTTGTGGAATTCACATTTTTCCATCTTGCAGAATAAATGGTTCTGTTGTAAACGGCGCAATACTTCGCCTACGTGTAGGTTGTGTTCGGTTGTAGTAGAAGAGAAGACTAGTATATCATCTAAATAGACAATAACATAGTGTAAAAGTATGTCGGCGAAGATGTGATCCATGAATCGCTGAAAAACAGCTGGCGCATTTGATAGCCCAAAGGGCATTACCCGGTACTGATAATGTCCGAAGGGTGTCCTAAATGCCGTTTTCCACTCATCGCCGGCCTTGATGCATATGAGATGATACGCGCCTCTTAAATCTAGTTTAGTGTAAATGTGAGCTCCCCGGACTGCCTCTAGAATATCCGGAATGAGGGGCATTGGGTATTTGTCGGGTATAGTGATCTTGTTCAATCCCCTAAAATCAATACAGGGACGAAGTTCCGTAGTGTTCTTTTTTGGGATAAAGAAAAGAGAGGCAGCTGCAGGGGAATGGGACTCTGTAATAAGACCGTTCTGTAAATTGGTATGAAGGTAGTCTCTTAGTACCTCTTTCTCTTTGGCTGATAATATGTACATTCTGCCAAAGGGAAGTGGGCTGTCCGGGATGAGATCTATAGCACAGTCATCTCTGCGGTGTGGAGGTAGTTCGGAATATTCCGTCTGGGAAAAGACAAGATGGTATTTTTTATATTGAGGAGGCAGCGTGGAGATTTCGTTTACCGAGGCTTTCAAGTCCTCCTGAGGGGTTTTCTGGATCTCTTTCCCCCTCTTTTCTGCTTGGAGACCCATGCATCTACTGACACAATATTCTGAGCCTAAAAAGAGGGTCCCAGCCGTCCATTTTATATACGGGTTGTGTCTCTTTAACCAAGGAAGGCCCAAAATGACAGGATAGTGAGCCGTTCTTATGATGTCCAATTCTATGGTTTCACTATGGTTGGATAAGGACATGGAGAGAGGAGAGGTGTGATCGGTGATCGGGCCCGAAGTAAGGGGAGTGCCATCCACACTCTGGACTGGAATAGAAAGGGTTTTCCCTATTCTGGGAATACTATGGTTCTTAGCCCATATGTCATCTACAAAATTTCCTGCGGCTCCGCTGTCTATTAGAGCCGGGACATTTTCAAGACGAATGTTCTTCCAGGATAAAGATACTCCCACTACAACCATGGAACGGTCTGTGGAGGAAGTTTGCGAGGAGGAGAATGCTCCAATGGGGGAACAAAATTTATGGAACGAACCCGGCCCTGTAGTTCCCTTCACGACCGGGCACTGGCGTTTCCCGTCTTCCTGAGTGGAGCTATAGGGCATTCCTTGACCGTGTGGTTGTTGGCCCCGCAATACATGCAAAGTCCTAGGGACTTTCTCCTAGTCCGCTCTTCCACCGAAAGAGGGCCACGAGTAGTCCCAAGCTGCATAGGTTCTTCGTGAGATGCGGTTTTAGATACGATATGGTGGTTGTCTACTAATGGTCTAGGATTCTTGCCCTTTCTTCTTTCTCGATTTCTCTCTTGCAAGCGATAGTCCAGTTGCATGACTAATGCAATGAACTCCGCCATGTTCTGGGGGCGCGGGACTCGGGACACTTCGTCCTTTAATTCCTCGGACAGACCACGCCGAAAGACCGTGACTAAGGTATCATCCGCCCAGGATGTGTCTGAAGCATACTGTTTGAATTTAGTAACGTAATCCAGGATATTGAGATTTCCCTGCTTTAGGTCCATAAGACGTTCTTGAGAGGCTATCACTATTTCTTGCCTACCAAACATGCTTTTGACACTGTTACAGAAGGCCGGATATGAATCTAGAATTGGGTTGTTATTAACCACTAAAGGGGTTGCCCAAGCTAGAGCTGCGCCCGTCATTTGGGCTATCATGTGTCCCACTTTATCCCTATCTGTTGGGAAGAAGGCTGTCTTGAAAGTGAATTGAATGGTACAGGATTCCAAAAATTCCTTTACCATATGCGGGTTACCATCAAAACGGCCCGAAGGGAGTGGCCCTGGCGGGACCTCCGCACTATGGGCGGCTCGGTGATCCTTTTGTCTTAATGTGAGGTTTTCTTGTTTTAATTGCTGTAACTCTGTGGAGAGCGCTTGGACAGCGTTAACTAATTGCTGTATCTGCTGTTCCATAGCGTCTGGATTCTGATTGTCTTCAATATCTAGATCACCAAAGTCTTTTCTTTTTTAAAGGCGTTGCTACTGTTATCTTTCTAGCTCCAAACAAACGATCAAAGAAGTTGGTTTTCTAATTTTAAGGCAAAGGTAATCTCGGTAAAGGTAGACAATCAGAATAACAGCAAACTCTCTTACCTTGTCTTCAAACTCAATGTGGATATTAGGGAAATACCTGAGTCCCCCTATCCCAGCCTAAGGAAACAGGCGTGGAGTGGAGGCGTCAGGGAAACCCTTGGTCGGGAAAAACCCTTGTAGCTGGGGATCGTTGAGAGTTCCCGACGAGGACTGTCGCGGCTCGTGAGCGTCGGGAGACAATCCCCGGAGGTACGAAGGAGTCGAGGATGTCGGTGTCCGTGTTTTTGCCTCTGACTGTTGATACAAATCAGAAAGGTAAGTGTTCTGTCTTTTATGGTGAAAGATACTCAAAAAGCGGGGAGGAAAGGAATCTCGTACCTTGGGAGGAATTTTAAAAGGTTTCAGGTGTTGGTAACAAGGTGGCTGGCGTTCGGCAGTCTGAGAAGGGATTACTGGAATTCGTTCTGAAGATATACAAGGTAAAGATAAGTAACGAGTACTATTTGACTGATCTAAGAGAGCGGGAGATAAGTAGCGTACCTACCCTAGCATATAATTCCTTCTGTGAGAAGTCGTGACTTCCATGGAAGAGGAGGAGTCTGGGTACTGTAGTTCAAGAGGTGGAATGTGTCTGCCTTTGCTAATACAGAGTGGGAGAGAAAAAAGGTTAACTGCGGGTTCAACTGAGAAGGGGAGAGTTGTGAGAATCGATGAGCTTACTTACTGGGAGGCAAGTGCCGAAATGACTAAGTAAGAGTTGGGTGTCGGGGATGGCTGGCCTGTGAATTGGTCCGCGAGGAGGCAACTAGCGGAACAAGAAAAAAAAAGGATTAAGCAAGCAAAGTAGGAAAAGAAGAAGTTACGTAGAGCGGTCTGGGATATCCAAATGAATCCTAAATTACTCACGGAGCGTGGCTCACGATAGTCGTAGCAACGCGCTGGTCCATCGGTGTTGATGTGGGAAATACTCTTCCGTGCAGACGGGGAGGAGTCACACCCTCCTGATCTGATCGAAAGACTGGACCAGCGCACGAAGGACTGGGCGCCATTTTGGAAGGATAACTTCGCACCCCTTGTACATACCGCCAACGGCGCCACACAGACCAATTCCGCGTCGCACTCGTGACAGAAACTCACCGCGTCTCAACGCGGTTTGCTTCCGGATCGCGTCCTCGCCCCCGCAGCTTCCTGCAGCTGCACCTTACCTGCTTCAGCCTGTTTCCTTGCTTCCTCCCTGGTTTTCCTTGCTGGCTCCCGTGGAGCTTGTCTCTTCTCCCTTCCACTCCTTTTTGTTTCCCCCTGAGTTCTCCTAGTCTTCTTGGGTTCCCATTTTAGGCAGCCTAGGGTTCTGACCCTGCCCTGTTCCTCTCACCCATTGCTTCTGGCCCAGTTCTGCCTTTTGCCTGCTGTCATTTCCAGGAGTCATTGCAGAACACAGCTGTGGACATCATCTCGAGCTTCTGCCTTTTGCCTGCTGCCATTTCCTGGAGTAATTGCTGCACTCAGCTGTGGACAATCATCTCAAGCTTCAGCCTTTTGCCAGCTGCCATTTCTTGGAGTCATTGCTGTAGTATTCAGTTGTGGACAGTCATCATTGTATCAAGACCCGTCTTCCCTGACAGTGCTTGCACTGTCCCGACGTCACGGAAATCAGGGAAGTGCGCATCCGTGACGTTGGGAGCCGGTCCACTTCTGACCCTGTTGATTCCAGGATGAGGGTTGTGCCAGTTTCTCGCGTCACACCTTCTGCATTCATCAGTCGGACAGCCTGGCGACTTCACCACGGTCAACAACCGGAAGTTCAGGTATTCAGCGCCCACGAGACGCTTTCCTTAACAGATTGAGAAGCCTGCCTTCCGACTCCGAGATGGATGAGGCTCAGGAACTTTGGGAAGAGATGCGAGTTCTTCGAGCTGAGATGACTGCGCTCTGCCAAGAGAACATTGGTCTAAGACAGATGGTGGCACAAGGTTCTGGGGCTGCACCTCAGGGTGAAGGAGCTATGTCCCATACCGCACCTATCAAGTTTGACAGAGATTCAAGACGTGTGGCAGAGTTTTGCAACCACTGTAAAATACATTTCCTTTTTAGAGCCTCTTATTTCAATTCAGACAAGGCCAAGATTGGATATTTACTGGGAAACTTGACCGGGAATGCCCTTGCATGGGCAGCCCCCTTGGTGTCTGCCAATAGCCCCATTCTTAATGACTTTGCAGCCTTCGAAAAAACATTTTTGGAGGTTTTTCAATCACCAAATCTGACCTCCGCAGCACAAAACCAATTGATGGACCTCAAACAAGGATCTATGGACATTATAGCCTACATTGCTCGCTTTCATTAATTGGCAACCGATTCTCAGTGGCCTGAAATAACCCAGAAAACTTTGTTTCGAAGAGGATTGAGAGATGAGTATAAGGATGAGTTATTGCACATCCCAGAGCCTGACACCCTCCAGCAACTTGTAGAACAGGTTTTGCGCATTGACCATAGATTGGCAGAACAATGGATGGGAGAAAGACGTCGAGCAGAGCGGATGTTCTCAAGACCACCCAACACTCCGACCGGAACTTCCGGGTCTTCGGACCCCGGACCAGAACCCATGCAGTTGGGAGCCGTGAGGGGTCTGCTGTCTGACGCAGAACGGAAACGCCGAAGAAGTCTGAGACTTTGTTTGTACTGTGGGGCCACCGGGCACTACTTGGGTTCCTGTCCTATACGCCCCCAAAGGAAGTCTGAAAACTAGAAGGCCTGTCGTCTGTAGGAAAGGCAACGACAGGTCCTTACTCATATTCAGTCCTTTCGGACTCCAGTTCCTTGCTTCAGCCCATGCAACCGGCTGTCCTACTGGTTTTGAAGATCTAGCTGACATGGTTAGACAAAGAGGCGGAAGTTCTTGGCTTATTAGACTGTGGGGCTTCCGGAAACTACATTGATGAAGCATTCGCAGCATGTCATGGCATACCTTTGTTCGCCCGGAGAAGCGTCCTGCCCATAGAGGTGATCGATGGGACCCCCTTATCTTCAGGGCCAATTCGTCAACAAACCATGTGCTTACGTATCCAGATCAAGGAACATGGGGAAAGAATCGCCCTGGATGTCATCAGATCACCCTCCTATCCAGTGGTCTTGGGATTGCGCTGGCTTCTTCACCACAATCCAACCATCAATTGGGGAGCTAGCACCTTGGATTTCTCTTCCGCTTATTGCCTCCGTAATTGTTGCTCGCCCGACGTGCCTCAGAATGATATCACCTCCATACCCCTTGCGAGGAGTACTGGTCCACCAGGGTTTTGCTCGTTGTTGCCAATCCCTCAGGAATACGCCGAATTCCAGATCGTGTTTTCCGAGTCTGGGGACATCCCTCTGCCACCTCACAGAACGTTTGACTGTTCCATAGATCTGGTACCTGGTTCTGTGATACCCCATGGGAAGGTGTACGCATTGTCCCTAACCGAGAAGACGGCCCTACAGGAATACCTGTCTGATTGCATCAAGAAGGGACACATTGCCCCTTTGAAGTCACCTGCTGGTTTTCCTCTATTGTTGTGAAGAAGAAAGAAGGTATCCTACGTCCCTGTATTGACTATCGTCAATTGAATGACATCACATGAAAAGATAGATACCCACTGCCTTTAATCCGGAACATCATGGAATCTATTTGAGCGGCCCAGGTTTTTACCAAGTTGGATCTGCGTGGCGCCTATCATTTAATTAGAATAAAAGAAGGTGATGAATGGAAGACGGCTTTTAAGACTCCTTTTGGGCATTATGAATACCGGGTAATGCCATTCGGGTTATGTAATGCCCCGGCCGTTTTCCGGCGCTTTATGGAAAACATCTTTAGCGATCTGATCGGCATCTCGGTTTGGGTGTACCTTGATGATATTCTCATCTTTTCTGCTTCCCTGGAACAACATGTGGGACACATTCGGGAGGTGCTTCGACGGTTGTCCCAGAACCAACTGTACGCTAAGGCAGAGAAGTGTTCTTTTCATCAGGAAAGCATGGAGTTTCTGGGTTATGTGATCAGTGGCAAAGGTATCTTCATGGATCCAGCCAAGGTACAAGCCATTCAGAACTGGACTCAACCTTCCAATCTGAAGTCCCTTCAATGATTTTTGGGATTCGCCAATTTTTATCAGCAATTAATTCATACCCCATTTTTCACAACTCACGGTTCCTTTGACCCAACTAACCAGCAGCAAAGTACCCTTTCTTTAGAATTGGCAGGCCACCAAGGCTTTTGACACCTTGAAGCAAGCTTTCAGCACTGCACCCATTTTGCGTCATCCCAATGACGAGATGCCATACATTGTGGAGGCAGACGCTTCCGATTTTGCTGTTGGTGCCGTTCTCCTGCAGAAGGAATCTGGAACGGACATGGAACACCCTGTGGCATATTTCTCTCGCAAGCTCACTTCTAGTGAACGAAATTACGCAGTAATTGAAAAGGAGCTGTTGGCCATAAAAGCATCATTTGAGGAATGGAGGCATCATCTCCTTGGGGACGGCATTCTGTGGAAGTACGTACTGATCACCGTAACTTACAGTATTTGCGGTCTCTTCAGTGCCGAACCTCTCGTCAAGCCCGGTGGGCCTTCTTTTTCTCCCACTACTATTTTCATATTACGTACATTCCCAGTGCTCAGAACGTGAAAGCCGACGCTTTATCCTGGTCTTTGGAAGACGACGTAAGAAGTGAATGTAAGGATATGCAACTAATATCTCCAAAGCATTTTCTATTCACAGTTTCACCTCATCTCCAGACAATTCTACTGGACACAATATCAGATCCAGCTCGGGAAAGCCTCCTGAGGCAATCTCAGATCACTGAACGTAATGGGTTGCTTTTCTATCGGAACAGGTTATATATCCCCACAATCTCTCTTCGAACTCTTGTACTTCATGGGTTCCATGATTTCCGAGTGGGTGGACATCGTGGGGTAAGAGCCACTCGAGAATTAATATCCAGACAGTTCTGGTGGCCAGGATGGGCCGATGAAGTAGACCGGTATGTCAAGAGCTGTCCTGTGTGTGCCCAGGCTAAGACACCTAGGAAGAGACCACTGGGGTTGCTTCATCCCACGGAGATACCTCCTTACCCGTGGCACACCATTGCGGTCGATTTCATCGTTAAACTTCCCCCATCGGAAGGATATACCTGTATCATGGTTGTTGTGGACTGTTTTACTAAGGCGGCACATTTCGTTCCATTTCCTAGGATACCCACTGCATCTCGATGGCTTTGGCATTTCTTCAGGATGTGTACAGGTTACATGGATTACCAGAAAAGATCATATCCGACCGTGGATCCCAATTCTTGTCATCTTTCTGGCGCCAATTGTGTGGTCATCTCGGCATTCACCGAGCACTTAGTTCGGGTTATCATCCTCACACTAACGGCCAGACTGAAAGAACTAACCAGACCCTGGAACAGTACCTTCGGTGTTTTGCCAATGCCACCCAATCTAACTGGAAGATGCATCTGGTTTTGGCTGAAGTCTCCTATAACAACACAATACATTCTGCTACCGGTCTGAGTCCGTTCTTCTGTTCTTCTGGTCAACATCCTAGGCTTGTGCCTTTTCGTTCCATGCTACCCAGTGCGGTTCCTTCTGCTGATCATCTTTTCGCTACCATTCAAGATCAACACTCCTTGGCACGCAGAACCATGGCAGAGGCACAGGAACACATGAAGCAACGGGCTGATAAAGGGCGAACCCCAGAACCCTCTTTCTGGGTGGGAGATTTGGTTTGGTTGTCCTCCAAGAATCTACCAGTGCGTAATCTACCTACCAAGCTGGTCCCTGCTACTTTGGCCCATTCAGGATTACTAGGCGTTTATCATCAGTAGCGTTTCGTTTACAGTTGCCTCAGTCCTGGCGGGTACATGCTGTATTCCACGTCTCCCTTTTGAAGCCATACGTGGTTGACACTTTTTGGCGGTCTTCCCCTCGTCCTGCCTCAGTTGTTTTCCGGGGTACCCCAGAATTTGAAGTGCAGGAGATTTCCTATTCACGCATAAAACGGGGGGTTCTCCAGTACTTAGTGGACTGGAAGGGCTACCCTGCCTGTGATCGCACTTGGGAACCACATAGTTATGTGCACGCCCCCCGTCTGGTCTGTGAATTCTATCACCGTTTCCCTTGGAAACCTGGGGCACCTGGCCTTCCTGGGAGGGGACATAGTGTTACCACATCACTTACCTGGGGCAGGGGGCACGCCTGTCGGTCCCGGCGTGCCCCATCCTGGCGCTTCTATCCCCGACTTCAGCTGGGGGGACCGCAGCCTTTTGCAGCACTCGCCGCTTCCGGGTTTCCCGTGCCTCTGGACTCGCGCATGCGCGGAAGGCCGTGTTTCGCCCTTCACGCATGCGCCGTCCACAGAGTGCTTGGGAAGCCACAAGCTTGTTTCCCAAGCCTTGTTTTGGGTGCGGCAGCACCCAGGGACAGCACGGCTTGCGTTCCAAGCCTCCCGGGTGTTGCCGCCCCTATTTAAGGGCCAGTGTCTTGAAACTCACTGCGTCTCAAAGCGGTTTGCTTCCAGATCGCGTCCTTGCCCCCACAGCTTCCTGCAGCTGCACCTTACCTGCTTCAGTCTGTTTCCTTGCTTCCTCCCTGGTTTTCCTTGCTGGCTCCCGTGGGGCTTGTCTCTTCTCCCTTCCACTCCTTTTTGGTTCCCCCTTGGTTCTCCTAGTCTTCTTGGGTTCCCTTCTTAGGCAGCCTAGGGCTCTGACCCTGCCCTGTTCCTCTCACCCATTGCTTCTGGCCCAGTTCTGCCTTTTGCCTGCTGCCATTTCAAGGAGTCATTGCAGCACACAGCTGTGGACATCATCTCAAGCTCCTGCCTTTTACCTGCTGCCATTTCCTGGAGTAATTGCTGCACTCAGCTGTGGACAATCATCTCAAGCTTCAGCCTTTTGCCAGCTGCCATTTCTTGGAGTGATTGCTGTAGTATTCAGCTGTGGACAGTCATTATTGTATCAAGACCCGCCTTCCCTGACAGTGCTTGCACTGTCCCGACGTCATGAAAATCAAGGAAGTGCGCATCCATTACGTTGGGAGCCGGTCCACTTCTGACCCTGTTGATTCAAGGGTGAGGGTTGTGCCGGTTTCTCGCGTCACACCTTATGCATTCATCAGTCGGACAGCCTGGCGACTTCACCACGGTCAACTACCGGAAGTTCAGGTATTCAGCGCCCACGAGACGCTTTCCTTAACAGCCTTTAAGAATTGCATGAGGTCAGGTCTTTCCCTGGTTTTGGCAACAGGACAGTCACCGAGACTCTCATTGATGGCGCAAACCTACCGGAGGTCCAGAAAGAGTTAAACAACCTCACCAGTGGGGGAACCAATATATCCCTATACTTTTTATAGAAGGGGCCGAGAAGCCGTCTGGCCCCGGGGTTTATTTTTTCATGATTTTATAGCCCACTCCACTTCCCCTGGAGTTATTAGTGCTTCTAGGCCTTCAAAAGATACCAATCACTCTGGCACTCCTTCGTGGATTCCGCTCTATGTCATCACTCGTTATGGCGCGGTTCTGTGGCCGTGCTGCCCTGGTCAGTGGCCACACATCCTGTCCAGCCTCAGGTCCATGTCTTTTGTCCTTCTCCTTGTCGGGGATACTCTGCTCGTTTGGTGGTTCATGATCTTCGAGTTGTCTGGCGTCATCTGTGGTGCTCTCTTCCCTTTGTCCAAATAAGTCTTGTACCAGGGAGTTCCATGCGAGTATCTTATGTCGTCTCTCCCCCTCGCCCCTCTGAATCGCCCTTGTCCACACTGCTGTCTCCGCTACCTACCATTTCTTGAGGTCGGCCCACCATGAGTCTATGCTCGGACCCTAACTGGAGTTCCATGCTATTGCTATTTTATTTTGAAATGTTTTTATTGGCATTTGTAGATAACATTTAGCATTTTGTGTCTCGATTTGACATCCTTGTCATGCATACATGTGCTAACGGGTCAACATCAACTAGTGATAATATAACAATAACAAACAAACAGTCTTCACCATTTAAGTTGTCTTTTTCTGGAGTGCTCATCAGTCTGCTTTGGAAGGCTCTGGGGTACAGTGCGCCATTACGTTTAGTGGGGGTTAGCAAGAGCCAATTAAGTTCAACCAGTTTTGCTAGCCTAGGTCCCAGCAGGTCTTGAATTGCCCCAGAGTGGGCCTTGTTCCTTCATGTGGGTGTGTCATCCGATGGGTGGAACACATCCCAGATCAGTGTTTTCCAGGCCTCATATTCAGGACTTGCATCTTCCCCCGCTCTGGACACCCCTTCGCTCCATGCTTTAGTTTCAGCCTCTATCCAGTGCTCCAGTTCCCTGTGCCATCTAGTGTATTGTGGTCCTCCTGCAGTCTTCCATACCATTGCAATGGAACTTTCGGCCAGTACACATACCATGTCCATAAGCTTGACCAGATGCCTAACTTTGCCTATTCTTGGGTAGACTCCCAGGAGGCATTCTTTTGGTGACCATTCGTACCTTGTTACCCTGGCTTTTCTGCAAGCCTGCTTTATCTTGGCCCAGAAACATTGTACTTTCAGGCACCCCCAAAACATGTGCAACATTCTGGCTTCCTCTGACCCGCACCAGGGGCATAGTGGGCGTACTCCATTTGTAAATTTGGCTGTCATGCTTGGTGTCATGTATGGTGTCATGTAGGTCCTATACAAGACATTTAGTTGAATTAACCTGAATCAGGCATTTCTGGAGACTTCCCGGGGTTACCCCAGAATTCTCTCCCATTCCTTCTCCGTTATACTGATTCCCAGATCAGCCTCCCACCACTGTTTCAGTGCAGCGCTTTTGGGGTTGGGCCTATGTGCTAGCTGACAGTAGAGCCTAGACACTGGCTTCCATCCATCCCCCAGATTGTGAAGTAACTCTAGCATCGGATCTGTCGCTGGCTCCTGTGCCCATTCTTTCAATTATTTCTGTGCTATCTTCCTGGTTCTCTGATACCAAAGGAACTGGCCCATGGGTAATCCCTCTTTCTCTCCCATATCCTCAAATTCTCTGAAAGCACCCTCCTCATAAGTGTCCCCCCAGGTGTATATGCTGCATCTTTCCCATTGCCGCACAATTGTCAGGTCTGCTCTGATTGCACACTCATCAGCTGCGATCAGGGCCTCAGGTGTGTAGGGGTGCCCCGTCCCAGTAGAGTCAGGGCCCTGCCCCACACACTCCTGCCTAGCGTTACAATCTTCGGGACACTACCCAAGCACCCCAGTGGGACCCATAATGTTTCCTTTAGGTTTGCAGGCGCCACTAATTGTTTTATCAGCCTTGTTTCCGAGGTGGTCTCATCCGCAAGCCTCCTGGCCACGAAGCTAAGTTGTGCTGCCAGGTAATATCTCTCAAGATCTGGTAACTGTACCCCTCCCTCCTTGTATTGCAACATGAGTGTGGTTGGGGACATCCTGTGTCTAGCAGTACCCCAAAGGAGTTCCCTTAGCAGCTTTTCCAGTAGGTGAAAGAAGGAGGCCGGGATATAATAGTGAACGTTCTGAAAGAAATATAGGAACCTCGGCAGGACAATCATTTTGCTAATGGCTACCCTGCCCATCATTGACTGGGGAAGTTTAGGCCAGAATTTCATGGACTTCCTGAGTCCGTTCACCGCCAGTTCGGTGTTACCCCCATGCATCAGTTCGGGTGTGTGCCAGACATTCACTCCCAGGTATCTGAACGACTGCAGCTGCCACCTGAGCCCCACTCCCGGGAGATCTTCCACTGCCTTCCCAACCCGTCCCGCCAGGGGATAGATGCAAGATTTCTCCCTGCTAAAAGAGATCCCCGGCACTCGTGAAAAATTCTCCAGCACGTCTAGTATCACTGGCACATTCAGAGGTGGGTCCTTTAGGTACAGCAGTATGTTGTCCGCATATAAGGATACTACATTGTACATTCCGCCCACTCTGATTCCCGCGTCAAAAAATGGCTTCCTCAAATATATCGCTATCGGCTCTAGCCCCAGGATATAGAGCATTGGCGACAATGGGCAGCCCTGCCTGGTGCCCCTCTGAATATCCCAGACTGCCGACACTACTCTCCCAGTTTTTACCCTACCCACTGGTGCTTCGTAGAGTATCCTGACCCATCCTATGAAGTGTTCGCCAAGCCTGAATCCCCAATACTGCAATCAACTACTCCCAGTATATGGAGTCAAACGCTTTTATGGCGTCCAACGAGACTATTGCATACTGCTCTTGTAGGCCCATTGTTGGCACCATGAAATACTGCAGCCGTCTCAAGTTTATTGCTGTGTTTCGGCCCAGTTTAAACCCATTTTGGTCCCTGTGTATTATGGTCCCTATGACCCTGGATAGCCTTTTTGCTAGTATGGTCGTCAGTATTTTGACATCATAATTCAACATCGCTAGAGGTCTGTACGAGTCTTTGCCCGATTGAGGTATCGGTACTACTAACGTCTCCTTCATGGTTTCCGGTAGCACCTTGTTTTTATATGCTTCCTTAAATACCTCATGTAGGACCGGGGTCAATTCTGAGTTGTATGCCTTGTAGAATTCAGGGTGCAACCCATCACTCCCGGGGGGTCTTGGAAGTGGTTAGAGATTTAATCGCTTTGCTGATATCCTCAGCTGTTACGTCCGCTTCTAGCATATCCCGCGGCATGCTATCTAACGTGGGGAGTCCAGTTTCCTCTAGCGTGTCTAGTATATCTCCTTGGGGTACCAGTGTGCCGTGACTGTATAATTGGGAGTAACATTTCCTGAAAGTGTCATTGATCGACATTTGCAATGTGTGCACTGGCCCTGTTTCATCTTTAATTTCTGTGGTCAGGTGTCTCAGGGTTTCCCTCTTGCACAGCCACAAGAGTAGCCTACTTGGTTTATCTCCTTCTGAGTGTGCCCTGGTGGTTTTCGCGATGTAGTCGAACTTTGACAGTCTCGCCCAGGCACCATGACAACTATCTCTGGCTGCCGATAGTTGTAGCTCCGTTTCCTTGGTTCTCTGGGCGCTGCCCTCCAACAGTCTGATCTTCTCCTCATATGCCTCTAGTTCACTTCTCAGCTGCCGTCTGATGCCCCCTGCACTTGCAATGGCCTCCCCTCTCACCACAACTTTCAGTGCCTATCAGATTGTGCTCCATTTCTACACTTTCCACGTTGTTACCCATGTATTCTATCAGCCTGTTCCGGAGCCCCTCTCTAAAGGCGCGTCAGTCAGATCGTCTGCTGACATACGCCACTGTGGTATGGGCGGTCTAGGGCCCGCATCCTCCAGACCATGATTAACGATGAGTGGTCTGATATCGACCTACCCAAGTATCTCGCTGATTCTATCTGGGGGAGATGCGCCCTGCCAATTAACAGGTAGTCTATTCTAGTGTAAAGCCCTTAGGGCGCTGAGAAATAGGAGAATTCCTTGCTCCCCGGGTGTAGCTCCCTCAACACTTCTGCCAGATCTAGATTGTCTTTTACTGCATTTAGGGGAGATGGGCTCACCCTTGCTCGTTGTGGTGGTTGGCTAGATCTGTTGAGGGTGGGATCGCAGACACAGTTCTAATCTCCCCCCCAGATAAAGAAGCAGTCACTGTAAGGGGCCAGTTTTGCAGTTAACCCGTTCAGATACGCTGGGGTTCCGCAGTTAGGAGGGTAGGAGTTAACTATGCAGACCTCCAGCTGCTCTACGCTCCCCCTGATTATTAAATATCGCCCCTCTCCATCAGCCTCCTTCGACAGTAGGCGGAAAGGTACTGTTTTGCTGATCCACGTATATATACCATGTGCATACTTGGAGTATGTCACCCCAAAGCCTTGTCCACCCCAAAGGCCTCTCACTCTATTATTGCTCTCAGCACTGAGGTGCGTCTCCTGCAGTAATGCTATGGATACTTTCTTCCGCTGCAGAAACGAGTTGATCCGGTTTCTGCGCATGTAAGTGCCCATCCCTCTGACATTCCATGTCAGTATTTTTATGTCAGCCGCCATCATTGTGTGGTATGGGTCTCTTCTGCGCCCCGCCCTCAGATCGTTCCCCCCAAACCTCTGCCCCCATTCTGCTCCTGTCCCTGCCCCCTGCCTTCCTCCTGTCCAGCACCCATGTCCTTGTTACCACCAATATCGGGAAGACTGTAAAACACTTCAAACAACAATAAACCAAACTTAACCAACTGCACCCAGCAGTTGCACTAGTCCGGCAACGCTCAGGCGCCCCCGCTGCTTCTTGGCCCATCCGGGAAATCGTGGGCAGGTTATGGCGCATCAGCAACAGGCAGGCACCAGTCCTTTCGCAGGGGAGTGTCCGTCGACTCAAGCCAAGTGGCCCCGCAGTTCTCCTGTCCTTCATGTGATCAGTGTTTCATTACGGTGAATTTGAGTATCCATGGAAGCGTTCCTTGATGTTTCGTTTTTCAAGTTCCTCTGGTCTTCAGGTGTTTTCTCCCTTTGTCATGGTAATTCAGGCTATGTTACAGCTTCTTCTCCTTCCGCCATGTTATTGTGTTCCAGCCACATGTTGGCCGCTACCGGGGTCTCCAAGAAAACTGTCCGCCCTTTGTATAGCACCTTGAGCCGTGATGGGTACATCAGCATGTACATGAAGTTCATTTGCCGCAGCCTGGCCTTAACTGGGACAAAGGAATTTCGTGCTCTTTGTACCGCAGGAGTATATTGCGATTTTTTAGTTATCCCTTTTGATCTCGCCTCCTTCCCGGGAATAGCGCAATATGACTTCCCTGTCTTGAAAGTTCAGGAGTCTTGCTATTATCGGACGGGGGTATGATCCAGGTGGTGGCTTTTTTTTGTAAGGATCTGTGGGCCCTCTCCACCGCAAATCCCTGTGAGAGTCGACCGGTGCCTATCTCCTGTTGTAGCAGGGTTTCAACAAAGTTTGCGGGTTTGGGGCTCTCCATCCCTACCCTGAATTCCTTGTAGGCGCACATTGTTGCGTCTGAATCACCCTTTGGCATCTTCCGCCCTCTCTTCCAGGACTTTATTTTTCTTCTCCAACTCCTGCACTCTGCTCTGAATGTCCTTCAGTATCTCCATTGCTTCCCGTTGCCCAGATTCTGCAATGGTTACACATTCAGTAACGTTGCGCATGTCTTGGCGCATCAATTGCATGTCTGCTTTAACCTCTTCTATTTTGGTGTCTATGAAGGTATGCAGTCCGGCAATGGCTTCCAGAACCCGCTTGTCTTTGTTGTTTACATCAGGTGCCACTTGCTCGGTGCGGGTCGCGTTGGCGTTCTGCGTTTGTTCTCGCGGTTTGGCTGCAGCAAAGGATTCCATAATGGTGGATCTGTTCTTCTTTCCGGATGGGGACATAACCGCCTCTGGTGACCCTGGGTTGTGAAAGCCTGTAGGCTTGATGGGTTTCCAGACATTTCGTCGACGGAATTTGGTCGAAAACCAAATGGTCGAATTTTTATTTTTATTTATATATATATTTTGTAGGTTTTAGTTTAGGGAAAAAAAGTTTTTTTTAGAAAAAAAAGGGCCTGTGAAGCCCAGGGTCCACTCTCCGCTGGCGTCGTGTGTTAGCGCTCCTCGGTGTGCGCCCTGATATTTGCTCGCTTCTCCGTGGGACTTCCTCTTAATACCTTCTCCCTAGGTTTCTCCCCGTTATTGCTGCGCAGGTGTATTTTGGCGACCTCCTCTCCTCGTGTCCAGTCGTTCGCGGATGCCTGGGTCTCGTAGTGCCCGTGCATAAAATGTTTCTCTGATCTGTGTGCTGTCGTCTGTTGGTGCAGCAGCTGCTTTTAGGGCCATTATGTGCCAGCGGCTCGTTTTGTTCCCATCTGTGTGTTGGGTTTCCTGGTTTGTGCGGAGGGTGCCTTCCTACCCACACTATGCAGGTTCCCTTGCTCTCTGATCCTTAAAGGCAACCAAAGTCAGACTGTCAGCTCATATAACGTTGGTAGCCGCATAACCTCTAGCTTCTAATTCTGCAGCCCTCTTTTCCCTGGCCCAGTGTGCCTAACTGGTTGCACAGTATGCAGCAGTGTGTTTGTGAGTGGCGTTGGTATCTCCCAGCCAGACAGTGAGCAGTACAGAGCAGTGTTTACAGTCTGTCCCCCCTGCTCGCCCAATATTTGTTTTATTTCTTGGGTCTTTTGCGCAGTACTGCTATGTTCCCTGGGTGGCGTGTCTTGCTTAAGTGCCTATGCTCACTTTTTACTGTTTGTCAGAGCAGGGCTGCTCTGTATTTCCCCCTTACGCCACCCTAGCACCGGTGCCCATTGCAGTGGGCCTCACCTTGCTCCTTGCTTTCTCCTCTTGCGCGGTTCTGTGGTTTATGGTTTTCCGTACTGCTATTCGGTTGCACACTGCGTTATCTGATTGGTAATGTCTATTCCGACATTGCTCTCCCGGCTCTCTCCTAAGGATTACTATGTGTCTCACCTCGACGTCCTCCTGCCTCTCTGTGCAGCGTTGTTCGCCGTGTCCTTCGCTGTGTTGCTGGTCAGCAATTTCACCACAGGTGATTCTATAGTATTTAACCCTGTGTTCGTGCGGTTCACAGCTCTTCCATGCTGCTCGCGAAGCCCTCCTTAACATTCGTATTGTGTTTGTTTGTTTGTTTATTTGTTTGGTAATGCGCACAAAGCCCTTAGGTAGACGGGCGCAAGAGAAACAAGAAATCTTAAAACTTAGTTATAGTGCAAAGGTAGCAATACATAGAGCAGTGCAATCGGAGCAAGATGCAGGAACAGGATACAATAAACACGAAGCAATGGTCTTTGAAGGTCAACATTATCATGAATATCAGTATGTGCACACCCACATGTACACCTATGTGTAAACCACCTTACATGTCTACCTTGTTACATACAAACATGACAGAGCAGACGACAATGCGTACATAGTTAGCGAGGCTACGGAGTAGTTAGGTGGGATCAAAAAGGGTGGGGCTGGAGAGATGGGAGTATAGATTCATTGGGTATCGTTAGTGTGTAGCCAGTTGAGTATCTTATGTCTAAATTTAGGGTAGGGTTGTTCTAGTCTGAGGTCAACTGGTAGTTTGTTCCAACATTGTGCCTCTTTAACAGGGAAGCTAGATCCTCCTGCTGTCGAGCGTTTAAACCTAGGGATCTCCAGCATATATGAGTTGGCAGATCTTCTAAGGCCTGTAGTTGTTCTCCTAGTAATTTTATCCATTAGGTATGGGAGTGCTAGGTTATTCAAGCATTTGGAGGTGAGGGATGCTGTTTTGAGGAGAATTCTGTCCGTTATTTTCAGCCAGTTTACCTCTTTCCTGAATTCAGTTATTTGCTCTCTGTAGGGGATGTTCAGTGCTGCCCTCAGGGCATTGTTCTGCAGTCTTTGAATTTTGTCTGTGATATATTTGTTAGCTCCTGAGTACAGGGCATTACGGTAGTCTAACCTTGACATAATAAGAGCATTGGCTAGTGTGGTACAGCTCGCTCTCGAAAGGTATGGTCTGGAGGCTCTGATAAGTTTGCAGGTGTACGATGTGGCTGAGGCAAGGAAGTTGACTTGCTTTTTAAGGGTAAGGGAGGAGTCCAGGTAGAATCCTAAGGGTTTAACTACAGACATTACCTTGATCGGGTTGTTATCAATGTTAAAGGATGTGTAGTTTGGACTAAGTTTTTGAATATTGGCTTCTGAGCCTAGGATTAGTAGCTCCGTTTTTTGTCATTCAGGCAGAGGCCATGGGATGCCATCCATGCCTGAATGAAGGAGTATATTTTGTTCACCAAGGCTGAGTCCACCTCAAAGTTGCCCGAAAGGGGTATGAGGATCTGTGTGTCATCCGCATAATTAGTGTAGGTGACACCCAGTCTATCCAACTTGTCAAACAGAGGCTTGGTGAAGATATTATACATCGTGGGGGATACGCAGGAGCCTTGTGGGACCCCGCAGCTTATATTGATAGGGTCGACAGAGGCTGAGGTAGAGAAGACTCTCATGGTTCTGTTAGCTAAGAAGGATTGGACCCAAGCTATAGCATCATTAGTGAAGTTGGCGGCAGATTGAAGGTGATTACATAACACTACATGGTCCACCAAGTCGAACGCTGCCGACAAGTCCAGTAGGAGTAGCAAGGCTATTTTTCCATTATCCTTTATTTCGTCAATTTGTGTCTTAAGATCTAGGAGCGCTGTTTCGGTACCGTGGAGATGGCGGAAGCCCGATTGTCGTGAGCCAAGTAGGTGGTTGGCCTCTAGGTAGTCCTGAATTTGCATATAAGCAGCTCTATCTAAGATTTTAATAAGAAATGGCACAGTGGTGATGGGTCTGTAATTAGTAGGGACAGTGGGGTCTAGAGTTTGTTTTTTAAGTAATGGTAGAACCCAAGATTCTTTAAGGTTAGCTGGTACTGTGTTTGTTTTAAATTAGGTGTTTATCAACTTGGAGATAAATGGAGCTAGGTCTCTAGCTGTGTCCTTTATAATCTTTGCTGGGCACGTGTCACCTTTACAATTAGAAGGTTTGATGGAGAGTATTATTTTTTCTGTTTCAGTTATGGATATGGTCTTGAATCTAAAAGGTGTGGCTGTCCTAGTCGCTGAGGGTTGACTGGTTTGTTGGTCAGTGAGTGGTAGTGAGGCCTTTTTTTTGGCAAATTTACTTTGTAGGGATAGAATCTTATTCGATAGGGCATTTTGTATGTTAGTACACCATACTTTGTCCTTTGGGGCATTGTCTATCGGTTGGATTGGAGATTCTAGTTCACGGAGGATAGAGAATAATTATTTAGTGTTAGATTTTGCTTTCTCAATCCTATCATTGAAGGTGTTCTTTTTAGCTTTAGTTATTTCTTTTTTGTACATTTTTGCAAATTCCGATAGGTTATTTTTGTTATTTTCAGAGGGGGAGTGGCGCCAGATAGCCTGGAGTTTCCTTTTTTGTGATCTTAAGGATTTAAGTTGGGGGGTGAACCAGGCATTCAGGTGCGCTACTTGTCTAGCTTTGCGCAGTTTGACAGGAGCAATCATGTCCAGTGCCTTTGTCATAGCGTTGTTGAAGGTATTTACCAATGCGTCAGGGTTGTTGTTATTTTCCATTCCAGAGATGGCAGGGAGGAGAAGAGGGATACGTTTTTCAACAGTAATATCCTTCTTTTTTCTGGTATGGAGAGGCGGTGCCATGTTATTAGGCTTAGGGCTGAGGAGATCTAATGCGGCTCAGCAATTTATTAAGTAATGATCTGTCCTGGATTGTGGGACAATGTTGGTAATGTTAATGTTGCAGTTTAGTTCGGATACCCAGTCAAGGGTCCTTCCTTTGATATGTGTTGGTGAGAGGACTTTTTGCGTAAGACCGTAGTCGTTTAGTAAGGTTGCAATAGATTCAACATTTGGCAGGCGCTCGTTTTTGTCCGCTGAAGCCTTGTGGTTCTGTGTCCCTTCCGCCCGCTCTGGCGGCATCTTTGTCCTTGTGTCACTGGCTCTTCTGGGCACCCTGTTTTACCGAGCCTCAGCCGGGTCTCCGCGTCCTCTGTCAGACTGATTGCAGGGTCAGCATTTCGTTGGGCTTGCCTGAGTGGTCTGCTGTTTTCCGGTACTACAGGTAGTTACCTCCTCTGTAGCAGAGCGCAGGTCGGAGGCGATGCCCGGCTCCCTATCTGCATTCAATCCGGTCTGGGCAGTCGCAGAGCTCAATCTCTCCCCCTTCTCGCCTTCAGACCACAGTGCTGCACGCCATCTTGTTTCTCTCAGGGCACAAGTTTGCAAGTTTCGTTTCAGAGAATGCCGGCTCCGATTTTCGCTGGATTTTCTTCCGTTGAAGGCAGAGTTTCTTCTTTTATGGATATATATTCATATTTATGCTTTTTACTTCTGTTGCCGCACGTTCAGAGGATCTTATCCAGGATCTGGACGGGAGCTCTGTCCAGGCACGTCCTTACGCCATGAGTTCAGGCCACGCCCACCTCCATGCCATTGCTATGCTGCGCTTTGCCAAGATGCACACCAAATCCTTCATCTTCTCCAGATTTGTCTTATGTCTGTCTCCTCTCAGAAAAAGGCCCAATAGGTAGGACTCTGGGGTTCATGCTTGCATGTGGATTCCACCCACCGCCACCCTGTCCTTGATTCCCTCCCAAAAGTTCCTTATCACTGGACAGGTCCAAAACATGTGTAGCATGTCCGCTTCCACCTCTGTGCAACGTGGCCACTTCTGGGTTTACCCTATCCCCATCGCAGTCATACTCCTGCGTGTGAGGTACACTTTCATGGGGTATCGCAAGACTCTGGACCATTCCTGGTCGCTAAAGGGCCTCTGGAGCTCCCCTTCCCAACTTCCTTTCGATTGCAGCTGCAGCTCATTGTTAGATTTCAACAGCTGTTAATACAGTCTAGAGACTGTGTGTCCCCCCCTTCTGATACATCGTACCACACGTCCAGCATCCACCTTGGATCCTCCTCATATGGCAGTTCTGGCCATCTCTTCTTAATTGTCTGAACCATGCTGTTATGTACTATGAACTGGCCACCGTGTATGTCATGCTCCACCATCAGATTCTGGAAATCCACCCATTGTCCTTCCTTCCTCAAATCTCCGATCTCAGGTACACCTTTGGCTTCCCAATGGGACCGGTATGTTGTGAGTGTCCCTGTGTCCATGCCTGCGAATCCCGCAAGGGGAATCTGCACGGAGTAGGGGTTCTGCGCCCCCTGGATTTTCCATGCTTTATTCCACAGGGTCAGGCCCAGTTTGACCATATTGGGTAGGGTTTTGATCAGGGACTTGTCGATCCATATAATTTCTCTCAGGTAGTATTGTTTCAATGCCGGCTGGAGAAGTATTGAGTCTATTGATGTTTTGTCCCGGCAATCTGATGCCCCCCTCTTCGTAGTCCCTTTGCAGAGTATTGAGCGCAATCCTATTCCTCCCTCCACCCCACAGGAATTCTCGTGCCATTGTATTCAATTGTGTGAAGAAGGCCTTAGGTATATCATGTGGGATGTTTATGAAGTAGTATAGCATGCGTGGCAATACTGTCATCTTCAGTAGGGCTGCCTTTCCAATCAGTCCTAGCTGGAGTGTATTCCAGAAGGCCATGGCTTTCTGTGTTTTATCGAGGGCCACCTGTGTATTGAATTTGTATGTGTCCATGGTATTGGGATACACATCTATCCCGAAATAGCAAAAAGAGCGCTGTGCCCATGCGAGTCCCAAATCTGGCAGTTGGCTCGGGGGGACACATCTTAGATCGGCCAGGGGGAATAGGGAGGACTTGTCCTTATTTATGCTATTCCTGAAAGTCTTGTATACGCATCTATTGCTTCCAGTAGGCATGACAGGTGTACCTGTGGGTTTCCCACAAAGAGGAGCATGTCGTCTGCATATAACGAGGTTTGATGTATAACCCCATCTATGTCTTTCCCAGTGTCCCCATATTCCGCCCTAAGGAAGACCGCCAGTGGTTCCAGGGCCAGTATGTACAGCATCAGTGACAATGGGCATCCTGCTTGGTGCCTCTGTAAATCCTCCAGACCTCCGAGATGTGCACCCCAGTTTTCACTCTCGCCCTGGGATTTGTATATAGCAGACTAACCCAGTGGAGGAACCCCTCCCCCATTCCAAAATGAGCCAAAACGCTCAGCAGCGACTCCCAATTCACGGAATCGAAAGCTTTAACAGCATCTAGTGGCGATATGGCGCATTCGCCCCTTCTATGGTTCGTCTGGTATACCGCATGGTGGAGTCTTCGCAGATTCCACGTCGTATTCCTTCCCGGGACATAGCCTGTTTGGTTTGAGTGGATTAGCGTGGGTATCACCCATTTAAGTCGGGTCGCAAGCACTGCTGTGAGGATTTTAGAGTCTTGGTTAATAAGGGAGATCGGCCTGGAGGAGGCACAGTCTAGTGGTGGTTTCTCCGGTTTAAGGATCGGTATGATGACCGATTCCGACATGCTATCTGGCAACCGCCCCTTCTCATATGCCTCCTGGTATGTTTCCAACAGTCTAGGTGCTAAGGTGCCCTTGTATTCCTTGTAAAACTCACCTGGGAGCCCGTCCGGTCCCGGGGATTTGCCAAATGGGAGTTCAGATATTACGGTCTCTAATTCTTCCACTGTGAGGGGGGCCTCAAGTATTTGGACCTGCTCTTCCGCTAACTTTGGTAGTCTGATCTCAGCTAAAGCATCGGCTATATGGCCCGTTTCCACCACTTGGTTGGGGGCGTACAATTGCTCATAGAATTGTGAAAATATTTTCTTTATACCCTCTTGGGTCCTGACCTCTTCCCCCGCTTCATCTCTTATAGCATTGATGGGGTCTCTCCTAATCTCCTGTTTGGTGAGCCAGGCCAGGAGCCTACCTGGCTTGCCCCCTCCGCATGTAATCTCTGTATGTACTTGATCGCGACACATCTCAGTTTCAACGTCGTGAGTTTCCCAGATTCCTCCCCCGTCATACCCACTTGGCATTCAGCTAGTTCTATCTCCCTTTCCACTTCCCTGAGATCTGCCAGAGTAGTAACTTTAAAGGCATCCCAGATCATAATGTTGCTCTCTTTGCTTCCCATATTATGCTAAAAATAATCTTCTATCGTGACTTGCAAATATTCCTGGAACTCGCCCTCCTTCAGTGCCTCCGGCCTAAACCGCCACATGGGTATAAGGGCCTTCCTATAGGTATGTGCCCATGTCGGTAGCAGTGGTGTGTGGTCTGATAGTGTTCGTGCCTTAATGTTTATACCTGTGAATTTCCTTAGGGATTCATTGCCAGTGAATAAAGAGTCAATGCGTATGAATATCCCATGGGGGGGGCTCTATAGTGTGTATAGCCGCTCCCTTTGGTATGTACCTTCCTCCAGACGTCTGCCCAGTGCAACTGGTTCAGGATCATTTGTAAAGCCTTGGCTGGCGGTGCTGGCTTCCTGTACTTATCATCCGATCTGCCCAGGACGGGGGTCTAGGTATAGTTGAAGTCGCCTGACCAGATGAACTTCGCATCTCTGTATTGGGTCAGTTTGGGTGCCATTTTCCTGAAGAACTCTGTGGCATTGTGATTCAGTGCATATGGGTTTATCAAGCATATCTCCTTGTTCTCCAACATGCCATGTACTATCACTATCACAAGTCTGCCTTCCAAGTCCCTTTCTTGCTTTATCAACTGGAGTGGGACCCCCGAAGCAACCCATATCAGCACTCCCCTGGCAGTTTGAGTATGTTGAGCTGTACATTTGGCTGCCCCATTTCTTGGCCACTTTGGTTTGCTTCTCAGGCGTTAAGTGAGTCTCTTGTAATATAGCTTTTTTTGGCCTTAATCCTGTTCAGCCAGGCGTATACCCTGAGTCTCTTGACATAGGTTTTGAGGCCTCTAACGTTCCAGGTTGCAATAGTTACCTCATCCCAACCCATTTTTGTGTTGTGCCCTGTGGCCCTGTCCTTCCGATAGCCCTCTGCAAGCCTGCTCGCAAGGTTCTCATTTCTCAAGCTCTAGTCAGTGCTGCCCCACCTCCCCATTGACGTTTCTCCTTGGGGTTTTCGTGTCCTATCATCGTCTGTGGCAGAACTGAAGTCTGTTGCTCTGTTATTATTTCCTTTCTGGCTTGTGTAATGTCTGTGGTACCAAAATATTGTTCCCCATGTTGGGTTCGCCCAAGTTCTCACCAGGGCAGGTTTCCATCATTATTGGCATTCCTGGGTCTCTGCTGAGGGATACCCTGCTGGTCCATCCATGCATGGGTCTCTTCCGTCGTCTCAAAGAAACACGATCTGCCCTCATGTATGACCTTCAGTTTTTGTAACGCTCACCTGGTATCCACGGGGACGTCACTCAGCCTGTTCTGACCTCTTACGACCTCAAACCCTTCCCTGGAGTCTACTCGACTGGAGACTGGACCTGAAACACAGGATTGGTAGAGTTTAACTCCCTATTGTCTCTGTGTGCTTGAACCCCTTCTTCCCCGGGGTCCAACCCTTCCCTTTGATCCACAGATGACCTTGTTTTCTTGGAAAGTGTGCTCTCTGTCCTGCTTTCAGCGCAGGGGAGTGTTGATTGATGCGGGCTCTTTGCTGCCTAGTTACTTCACTGGCAAGAGTCCGACAGGTAAGTATAATGAGTCTTTTGAACAGTTCGCTAACTTCGTTCCTTTCCTTCCTTAGATGATGGCCGGTGTCCGGGGATGGCGACATGTTGCTGCTGAAATGAGTATCACTGAAGGTGACTGAGAGCGGGATGTGCGATGCGACCCTTTTGTATTTGTATTGAACTGAGTTCTTTTTCTGTGTCTTTTAGGTGCTGTGACGTTTTCAGCGTGGATGCCGGTTATGAAGAAGAAATGCGGTGAGAAAGCGCGGTATGCGGCGCCTCTAGATGTTTCCACGCTAACCTGGAGTGTATTTTCCCTCTTGCAGATGGATGAGAAGTTCCGGAGACAGAGTTCCCCCAGAGCGGCTGGGATTCAGGTAAGCGTTTGAAGCTTGTACAGTCTTTAAAAATAAGCGAAGATTTGCTGAATGCTTAGTAATGCCTTTTTCTGTTCTTTTCCCTTTTCCTTAGGAAGCGGCGTGCCAGGATGGGAATGACACCGCCAAAGATGCCCGCAGAACAGAAGGAACGATGAATGATGGGAAGAAGCGCAGCAAGGTAAGGCTGTTCCTAACGGTGTTCTTGTTCTTGCAGGAGCTGAGCGCAGAAGAAAGATGCAGGCCTACTGGAGACTGATCTGAACACGGTGAGTGTCACGCTCCAGGTGCAGAAAACACAAAGCATGTTTCTCAGCTTGGGCGTGGCTTAAATAGTCTCTGGGTATCCCAGGTGTCTCTGAACCACACCCAAAAGACTAGACTGCACATGCAGTTCTGGGAACCGAAATATGCGGGGGCATCCATCTTGTCCCCATCAATGCACTACAAGTCCAATCCCCAATGTTATCTTATGGGAGTGAGTGAGTCTAGTGCCACAGCTCCAAGTTTGACTCCAAGTGGGTCTTTGGAGGGATGGAGAGGCCCTTGAGGGCCATGTAGGTGATCGTGGCCTGGCTCCAGCCTGACATCTTGGAGGGCTGGGGACATGAGCGGCAGGAATCATGACAGCACTCCCCCCCAAGGCCCCTCTCAAGGTGGCTCTTCTGTCTGGTCCTGGTTTGTTTGGATGGTTTTGATGAAATCGTCTAAGCAAGCGAGGTGCATGGATGTACTCACAAGGCTCCCATGTCCTGTCTTGTGGACCATACCACTTCCAGTCTACTAAGTAGTATAATTTGGATCTGACGTACTTTGAATCCAGGATGTCCTTGACTTTGAATTCTGGCTCCCCGGCGACTACTACTGGCTGTGGTGGCATTGCTACCCGGGTCCCAGGTTGAACAGGTTTAAGGAGAGACATGTGGAACACAGGATGAATCTGCATGTTTGACGGCAAAGCTAGTCTGACCGCCACAGGATTTATCACGGAGGTGACGGTGAATGGACCCAGGTATCTTGGACGGAAAGTTCAGGTTCCTTTAATGGACACGTGTTTAGACGCCAGCCAGACTTTGTCTCCCACTTGGTAGTTGGGGGCCTTTGCTCGGTGTTGATCAGCAAACTTCTTTTGGCGATTCTTAGCTTGAAGTAGGTGTTCAGCTTCCCTTTTAAAGGTTTGAGAAATGGTTGTGTGCAAGGTTTTGACTGCTGGCATTTCCAGGGTTGTAGGAACGTCCAACTCAGAAGTACGTGGGTGCCTGCCATACATGGTATAAAAGGGTGTCTGCCCAGTGCTGGTGTGTAGGGAATTATTATAAGCATATTCAGCTATCCATAATAGGTCGAACCAGCTTCTTTCAGCTTGGTGTAACATGCAATGCAGATACTGCTCGAGCGTCTGATTTGTCCTCTCAGTTTGACCATCCATTTGGGGATGGTGACTGGTGGATAGCCGGATGTCGATCTGGGCCATAGAGCAGCATTTTCTCCAGAAGTTAGATACGAGTACCTTGGTCTGAGACTAAAACTGAAGGAAACCCATGGAGCCGTACGATGCCTTCAAGAAATACCTTTGCCAGAGTGGAAGCATTTGGGAGTCCCTTAAAGGAATGAAATGTGCCATTTTTCACCCTTGACTGGGTGGTAAGTCAGTAATAAAATCAAGGGACAACGTGCGCCAGGGTGCTGGTGGGATTTCCAATGGTTGTAATAGCCCAGCCGGTTTCTGCTTGGATGACTTGTTTTGAGCACACACTCCACAAGATAGGATGAATTGGATAATGTCTTTACAACACGTGGGCCACCAATAATTTCGTTTTACCTTGGCTAGGGTTTTAGCGATTCCGGGGTGGCCCTCGATCAAGGAATCATGATAACCGGACATGACTTGTTCTTGTAGTTCTTGGTTTGGTAAGAATAAACGATTCCTGAAGTAGGGCAACTGATCTTTTATCATGTAATGTTCTCCTTGTGCACTCCATGCTTGTAATTGCTCCGGACTCATTAGGTTTTGGATTTCTTCATGTAATTCTTTCTGAGCTATGGTTGCTGTGATTCCTAGGAGCTTGTCACTCGGGATGATTGCTATTGGGTCAGGGGTCTGATACCCTTGCTCTTCCACCCCCATACGGGTAAGGGCATCGGCCTTCCCGTTTTTCACCCCTGGTCGAAATGTAATCACGTAGTCATATTCAGCAAAAAAAGAGCCCAAAGTAGTTGTCGTGAGGATTGGGCCTTTGCCGTTTTTAGGTACTGGAGGTTGCGGTGGTCGGTTATTACAGTGATTGTATGTCTGGTGCCCAAGAGGTAGTGCCGCCGTGTATTAAAGGCTGACTTAACGGCCAGGAGTTCTTTGTCTGTGATAGCGTAATTGAGTTCAGGGGGTGTGAATTTACGCGAACAGAAGGCAACAGGGTGTAACTGGCCCGTTTTGGGGTCCTTTTGTGAGAGGACGGCTCCCATAGCCATGCTTGAGGCGTCCGTTTCCACCAGGTATGGGAGATCACGGCGAGGGTGGCGTAAGATTGGGGCAGATGTGAATCTTGCTTTCAGTTCCTGGAAAGCTTCCTCGGCTTCTGTTGTCCACTGGAACTTTTTGTTGCTTTTCCTTAGCAATGAAGTGATGGGATGCACGATTTGCGAAAATCCTGGGATGAACCGGCGGTAGAAGTTTGCAAAACCTGGGGGGGGCGCTGTTGCGCACAGCTAAGATGGCCGCCTAGGTGAAGAGCTCCGGCTCGATCGAAATCCTTCAACTTATAAATCCTTCCAGGTTCGCGGTGGCCGTCGCGCTGCTACAGAATATTGCGGGGGAAGGTCCTCGGAAGACACCCTGTGAAGGCGGTGCGCGAAGAACCCGGGACGGCGGAGATATCATTGCCTGCATCTGCAGCGCCTGTTGAGCCGCGGCGCGGCCGCCAGTGGGCTCCAGGCGACTCTCACTCAAGCCCGAGGCTCGCAACAGCGGATTGGCCTGGTGGGGGAGGGGCAGCCCGCCGAAACACAAGTGCTGCCCGTGGGCGGCGACGTTCCGCTTCTTCTCCTTTTCGTCTGTGCGGAAGCAGGAGCGCAGACCTCCCCACACCGGACTTCAGGCTGCAGGTGAAGCCCGACAGAGTTACGTCGAGACGACAACGCTTGCCCCCTCGGATCCTGGTCCGCCCCGCGGCTGAGCCCAGCTAGGACTAAGCTGATGAAGCAAGTGGGCCGACCGGGGTGGCGGAGACACCGGGGGCCAACACCCCGTACAAGATACATCCGTGCTACGGGAGTGGGGGTGAGCGGTACAGATTTGAGGGCGAGGCCCTACTATAGACGGAGGCTGCCGCTGCTGCATTGGTGGGAGCGATGCAAAACCCGACGCCGGGAAGCACTCCCGAAGTGAAAATCCTACTCTCAAACAAACACTGTCTGCTACTGTGGCCTCGGGGAGAAACTGGGTGTGCCGCGAGACGGTAGTTAAAGACCGACTGATAGCCAAAGACACTGTGGTAGAACGCCCATGCGACGAGACAGACCCTGGGCTCCTACACATGTTGTGACACACTGCGGGCAGTGGAGCTCGGAGGGCCGCCAAACCCCTTCCCCAATACCCACTTACCCCTGCACGGAGGACGATGGTGTGGGTGGCAGAGGCACTGCATCAGACCCCGGCTGAGGGGCGCAGCCGACACATTGAGAGCTGCGGGATCTAACGCAACACCCCTTTGGGCCGAGATTGTACGCCCGCAAAAGGCAGTGTCAACCCCCATACCTGCATTGTGGTGTGCTAACAACGTACAGCATAACTGCTGCGGGCAGTCATTGACAGCCAGCAACACACACACGTGGGAAAGCACAGTCCACCCTGGAAGTTGCGACGTCACCTAATGGGCCGCACTGAGAAGAAAACTGCAGGGGTAAGAAGGACCGGCCCAATGGATTCCTACACAAGCTCCCAACAACAGGAGACACCAGGAGGTGCAGCACAAACTTCCGAAGGCCAAAACATAGACCCCTTAGACCGCTTGGCAACAATTGTGCAAAATGGGTTCCTGGCCGTCAACGTGAAACTAGATGACATAGTGGCGACGATTGGTTCCTTGAAAGCGCGAGTGGAAAAGGAAAGTGCACGCATCTCGGAGGCAGAAAACAGGATAGGTGTGAATGAAGACGTGCTTACACAACACGGTCGTGATATAGCCCTACTCCAGACGGAGCTCCGTAAGACGCAAAATAAGTGCGAGGAACTTGAATCCAGGTCCCGCAGGAATAATATCCGCATTGTTGGAGTGGTGGAGTCGTTTGGCAAGGGCTGCATGGAAAGGAGTGTGGAAGAATTATTGAAATCCGAATTAGGGGAAGACTCCCTGTCAAACCACTTCCTCGTCGAAAGGGCCCCTCGTACCTTGGCACCAACCCCCAAGCCTGGCGCTCCACCCCGAACCATCATTGCACGTCTCCTGAATTATAGGGACAGAGACACGATCCTTCGACTAGCAAGAGAAAAGGGGACACTACACCATGAAGACAACAGGATACACATTTATCCAGACTTTTCTGCAAGTGTACAAGCACAGCGCAGATCCTACGAGATGGTCAAAAAACAGTTACGACTCCGCAATACACCCTATGCCTTGATTTTCCCTGCGAAAATGAGAATCCAGCATGGGGGCAGAGCCCACTTTTTTGAAAACCCTGCAGAGGCGATGGCATATATTGAGGCCTCTATTCCGCTGCCCCCTAGAGATCGTGCAAGAGACCTAAATGCAAGACCCTGCCCGGGTGAAGGCAGAGACGATCCGGTGGATGGATGAGGCACCCCCCCTGCTACCTGAAACATGCTCTATTCGCTGTGCAGTCGACACAGCTAAACTGGACCAAAACCCGATGTAACCGGGCCGTAGAGTCTCCCGCGTGAGCGGCCAGACGGCTGGGCATTGCTCTGCGATGAAGCACCCTCAGGAACGTTCCAATCAGTTACTTGGGTTCATCGTCAAGTTGGGGCAGATGATGTGGGTGGCGGGCGGGAAAGGGAAAAAGGGGAGTTTGCGCAGTTGAAGGTTGCAGGTTTGTTGGAAAAAGGTCTCACAGATGCAGCCACCATTCCAGTCCTGATTGCACATGCATCTATGGTTGTCATAATACAATACAATGCATATACGTAGGAAATGGGTGATGGGTTAAAGGTTAAACTAATGACATGGAATGTCCGAGGCCTAAACAATCCAATGAAAGCCAGAAAGGTGGGCAATTACGTTAGCAGGCACGGGCCCCAAATTTTAATGCTACAGGAAACACATGCGCAGGGCTCCATTAATGATCAAATACTGGTAAAATGGGGCAAGCAGCGCTATTATACAAACTACTCCTCACAATCCACGGGGGTAAGCATTTTGATTCACAAATCGTTAGGGTTCATCGAGAAAGGCCACCTGGTGGATTTGACGGGCAGATATGTACTTGTTTGGGGGGAAATTGCTGGAGAACAGACAACCCTGGTAAATACCTATGGTCCTAATCTTGAAGATCCAGACTTTTACTTACACTTATTTGAAATCCTTGCTAAACATGAAGTGACAGCCATACTATGGGGGGGGGACTTTAATGTGGTGCTAGACCAGATCTTGGACAGGTCCGCCAAGACACCTAGGCCACCGTCTAGGACGGCACTTGCTTTGAAACAGATAACACAGCAGCTGTCCCTGCTAGATGCCTGGAGAGTGCTCCACCCAACAAGCCAGCGCTACACGTTCTATTCCTCCGTACATGATAGTGAGTCACGTATAGACTATTGGTTTGTCCCCTCAAATACGACACACGCCCTACAGAGTTGCGAAATCCTCCCCCGTACATTATCTGATCACTCCCCCGTGACCATGGAAATTACCCTCGGGGACGTCCCTAAGCCGGCTAGAAGGTGGAGAATGCCTATTGGTATATTAAAGGACCCAAACGTAGCGGGAGGCCTACACACAGACATCGCCAATTTCTTTGCAGACAACATAGGGTCTGTTGACCATATCTCGTCAGTCTGGGAAACTTTCAAGGTGTGGGTAAGAGGGGTCCTAATATCTAAAACAATGGGCCTTCTAAGGGAGGTACGCCGAGACATGGAGAGGGTGGAGAGGGATCTGAACGTACTGGAGGAGACATATGGTCAGACACATGGAGGAGACACCCTTGCTGAAATACATAAATCTCTCAGGGAATTTGACAAACTGGCGGTAAGGGAAGTACATTATATAGCAGCCCCTTCCAGAGCTCGGAGGTACGGGGAGGGGAATAAGGCAGGGAAAATGCTGGCCAACCTGGTTAAGCAGGAACATCATGTGGCCCCGATTGCATCGATCCAAACGGCACAAAATGTGATGGTAACAAGCGAACAGGGAATAAACGATGAATTTGTAGAGTTCTACAAAACACTATGTGCGAATAAAGATAGGAAATCCCCTGACGAGATCAAAGCTTATTTGGACACCTTGGAGCTCCCCAAACTCACAGAAGAAAATAGGCTGATATTGGAGCAACCTGTCACGGCAGAGGAGCTCACTGAGGCGATCAAAGGGCTCGCGTCTGGTAAGGCGCTGGGCTCGGACGGCCTGGGAGTGGAATTCTACAAGGAATTCCGGGAAGAACTGGTCCCTGTTTTGCTGGAGGTGTGGGGGGAGGCCCTGGGTAAACAAACGTTGCCACAAACAATGTGTGAGGCCATAATCACGGTGTTGCCCAAACCTCGACGCCCGCCGCAAGATATGTCATCCTATAGACCCCTGTCCCTGATAAATGTGGACGCAAAAATCTTTGCGAAAGTGCTGGCAAACCGTATGCTACCCATCACGCCATTATTAGTACACACAGATCAAAGCGGATTTATTCCCCAAAGATCCACCGCCCTAAAGTTGCGTAGGCTATTGGGCATAATGTCACAGATTAATCCGAACAAACAAGCAGTGGCAATCTCCCTTGACGCCGAGAAAGAGTTTGATTCGGTTTCCTGGGAGTATTTGTTCTTGGTGTTGGAGGCATTTGGGGTTGGCCCATATTTCATTCAATACGTCAAATTGCTTTATACAGCTCCATGTGCGAAAGTATACACAAATAGAACTATGTCTCAAAGGTTTGAACTGGGCAGAGGTACCAGACAGGGATGCCCCTTCTCCCCTATCCTTTTTGCTTTGACAATTGAACCCATGGCAGCGGCGATACGGTTGAGACATGGCAACAGGGGCATAACGCTGAAGGGAGCCACCCAAATAATATTGTTATATGCGGATGACACGCTACTCTATGTTCGAGAACCTGATAAAAACATTGTCCCCATCATGACAGACATCAACGAATTTGCAGAATACTCGGGATACACGGTCAACAGCTCCAAATCAGAAGTGTTCCCGCTCACCCCCTCCACAAAATGCCCAGCTCACATGTGTGGCATCAGGTACCTTGGGGTACTGGTCCCTTGTAATAAACAAACATTATACATTGATAACCATGACCAGGCGCTGCATACGCTTATCATTAAATTGGACGTCTGGAGGCGTCTCCCAATTTCATTACACAGTAGAAGTCCCATTCTTAAAATGATTGTACTTCCGAAACTATTATACTTATTTGTAAATATCCCTATATGGCCGGGGAGAGAGTTCTTCTCTAGACTTCGCTCCATCGCGATGTCCTTTCTGTGGAACGGGAAGACGGCCAGAATCAGCTGGGAGAAGATAACAGAGCCATATGAGAAGGGGGGAATAGCTGCACCAGACTTTGAGCTCTATTACACTGTGTCACAAGCACAATTTGCAAAGTACTGGTACGATGAATGTGACAACTCCCCTCATACGCAAATAGAAGAATACACCACCGAGCCCACGAACATCAGGTCAGTGATTTTTAATACTGGACATAAAGACTCTTGCGAATTCGACCCTGTGAGTTGTACGGTGAAAGCCTGGGGAGCAATATACAAAAGACTGAAAATAGAGACCCCGTATAAGCCCGATGCACCCCTGTGGAAATACTCTGGCCTCCCCCCCACGTTTGATACCGACATACAGGAAACCTGGGACCCGGGCATGGAGATGAAAATAGGTGACATGTACGTAGAGGGGAAGTTTGCGACCCTTGTGGAGTTCAATAGAGGCATGGGAGGTGGGCAGCTCAAGACATTGCAGTATTATCGAATGAGATCTGCATATCAAAGGCGCTGGCCGTCATTTCCAGACAAACCCACTTCTCACCCGTGCTTGCGGCTGGCCACTACACAGGGCTGGTTGGGAATTTCCAAACTTTTTAAGGCAATACAGACTCACTCCGTTGTGGTAAACCAGGTGAGGGAGAAATGGGAAACTGATATGAAAATGCCAATACCAGAAGAAAAGTGTGCAAGATACTGTGCACTCACGAAAAGAGTCTCCCTTAATGCCGGGCTTCGTCAAATACAGTTTAAAATTCTAAACAGGCTGCACTATCTCCCTGCTAGGATAGCTACATTCACGCCTGATGACCCAGGCAAGTGTCCCAAGTGTGGGTCCCCGGCAGCGGGGTCCTATCATATGTACTGGGAGTGTCCAGCCGTGGCGCGGTTCTGGGGTGGGGTTGCGAATATGCTAAATGAAATCACACAGATCCCCCCGCATTTGACCCCACAAAAATACCAATTCGGTGATATTGGTAAATGTTCCGAAAAACCCAGAAGGCTGTTTAATGTGTCATGTGTCATAGCTAAACGATGTATATTGAAGGCATGGAAGAGCCCGGCCGCCCCCACAATGAACGCCTTCCTACGGGAGTTAACCTACATAAACGAATGCAAGGAGCAATATGTACTGACCCAACCGAACATGAGTAGGCCAAAAGACATCTGGGGCCCATTCAGGGCATACCTCTGTGATATGCTTTCAGATACTGAAACGACTATTTAAATGACAACTGTTAATCATTTAACAAAGATATTGTTATGTATGCGATTGTATATTGTGTTCACTGTGCGCCAATGCAACTGTTGAGACCATCAATAAAAATATGTTTAAAAAAAAAAGAAGTTTGCAAAACCCAGCATACTTTGAACCCCCTTGAATGAATTTGGGGATGGCCAGTTCAGGATAGCATCCACCTTGTGTACATCCATTCAGATTCCATTCGGGCTGAGAATAAAGCCCAGGAATTCCACCTTGGAGAAGTGGAATGAGCACTTTTCGAGCTTGGCGTAGAGCTGGTGTTGACAGAGTTTCTCCAATACGGATCGGACGTGTTTAACGTGGACCTGCTTTGATGCGGAATATACTAGAATATCGTCGATGTACACTAGAGCACAGACATCAATCAATTCCCGTAGGACATCGTTCATGAAGTATTGAAATGCTGCAGGCGCGTTGAAAAGGCCAAAGGGCATTACTTGATATTCGTACAAGCCGCATTTGGTGCGAAAAGCGGTTTTCCATTCGTCCCCCTGTTTTACGCGAACAAGGTGATATGCCCCCCTCAGGTCTAGTTTTGTGTAGATTTGGGCATCTTTGACTTGATCAAGCAATTCAGGGATCAGTGGCAGGGATAGCGTTTTTTTACGGTAATCTGGTTCAGTGCGCGATAGTCGATGTACGTTCTCAAGTTCCCCTCCTTTTTTGGTACGAAGAATAGAGGACTGGCTGCTAGAGACTTTGAGGGATGGATGAACCCGTTGGCCAGGTATTGGTCAAGATAGGCCTTCAGGTGCTGGTTTTCTGGTTCCGTGAGTGCGTAAATTCGCCCACAAGGGATTTGTGCGCCGGGTATCAGGTCGATTTGGCAATCATATGGTCTATGCGGTGGCAGGGTATTAGCCTGTTCTTTCTGAAAGACATCTTGAAAGTCCTGGTATTCACTTGGTAGGGTACTGATTGCCACAGTCGCAAGCGTGAAGGTTCTGGTGTCTATTGGTTGGTTCTCTTGGCGATAACATGTGTGGGCGCAAGTCTCGGGAAAGGCCAATTCTTTTGCTCGCCAATCGATTCGGGGATTGTGAGCTACCAACCATGGCATTTCCAAAATCAACCGGAAATGTGGTGCCTTAATGAGATCAAAAAACGATAGATTCTTGGTGTCTATCCTGGCACAGAAGGGTTAAAGCTGCAGTGCATTGAGATACTGGACCAGAAGCTATTTCCGTGCCGTTGACAGTGGTAACAGTGTCAGTGGTTGATTTAGGGAGTAACGGAAGCCCCATCTTTGCCGCAATATCCTGGTCGATGTAATTCCCAACGGCTCCACTGTCAATGTACGCTCTTACTGCGTGCATCCGAGATGGTTTTGGTGATTGATCAAGACCACAGCAAAATGGGAGGTCTGTAGTTCACTTTCTTCACTCGACAAGTGGACCCCTACACTTGACGGGCTGGGGAGTTTTCCGATTCCTTGATGGTATCTTCCTTGTCCGTGGCCCCTACCGTCCTCCTCGGTGGCTTCACAGGGTACTCTTTAAGGAAATGACCTGACCTTCCACAGTACAGACATACCTGCTGCTGTCTCCTTTTATCCCTTTCCGCTTTAGTCAAGGGGGATCTGACCCCCCGATTTGCATGGTTCTCCTGAACCGTCCGTTGTGCGGGCAATATTGTCCTTTGAACGCACATACATAGGGTGAGGGTCCGGTCTGGTTCGATCTAATCTTCGGTCCTGCAACCTATGATCCAGTTGAACAACAAGGTCAATGAATTCTGAGCAGTCTTTCGGGGGGTTCACTACTTGTGCGAGAACATCCTTGAGCTCCCCCCGCACTCCCGATGAAATAACGTGGTTCTCTTCTCCACTGGCCATTCTGCTTCAACTACGAGTCTATTGAACATGGCTATGTATGTTAATAGGTCTTGATTCCCTTGGCGTAGGGACAGAAGTTCGCTGTCTAATGCCTGCCCATGAGTACGACGGGCGAACAGCTTTTCCATCTCCTGCTGAAAGCCCCTGAAGTCATGCAGCAAAGGATCGTCTTGGGCCACAAAGGGTACAGACCAGTCTGTGGCGCTACCACTCAGGTAGGATAGCACAAAAGCGACCCGTGATTGGTCATTCGGAAAGGCCCCTGGTCTACAAAGGAAGTGCAGGTGCAACTGGTTCATGAACATTGCAAACCTCTTGGGATCCCCCGTAAATCGTTCGGGCGGGGCCAGGGGAACTGCCCCAGGAAGGGTTATCTGAACAGGATTGGCTGATGGTGCTGGCATCGAGGGCATGCTTCCCGGCAATGGTGCATGCCCTGCTTGTGACTGGAGCGTTGCCGGCTTAAATCATCAGTGCGTTCTTTGGATACTATCAGCTCTCTCCTCCTGGTGTTGGTCTCCTGCCTGGCTGCATGTACTTCGGAACGTAGCTGCCCCAACATGTGGGCTAACTGGTCGGTTTCTGACGTTTCCATGACGCCCAGGTGGATTTTGATGTGAGGCTTTGTGTTCTGTAACGCTCACCTGGTATCCACGGGGACGTCACTCAGCCTGTTCTGACCTCTTACGACCTCAAACTCTTCCCTGGAGTCTACTCGACTGGAGACTGGGCCTAAAACACAGGATTGGTAGAGTTTAACTCCCTATTGTCTCTGTGTGCTTCAACCCCTTCTTCCCCGGGGTCCAACCTTTCCCTTTGATCCACAGCTCACCTTGTTTTCTTGGAAAGATTGCTCTCCGTCCTGCTTTCAGTGCAGGGGCGCGTTGATTGATGCGGGCTCGTTGCTGCCTAGTTACTTCACTGGCAAGAGTCCGACAGGTAAGTATAATGAGTCTTTTGAACAGTTCTCTAACTTTGTTCCTTTCCTTCCTTAGATGATGGCCGGCGTCCGGGATGGCGACGTGCTGCTAAAATGAGTAGCGCTGAAGGTGAGTGAGAGCGCGATGCGCGATGCGACCCTTTCGTATTTGTATTGAACTGAGTTCTTTTTCTGTGTCTTTTAGGTGCCGCGACGTTTTCAGCGTGGATGCCGGTTATGAAGAAGAAATGCGGTGAGTAAGCGCGGTATGCGGTGCCTCTAGATGTTTCCAAGCTAACCTGGAGTGTCTTTGCCCTCTTGCAGATGGATGAGCTCTTCCAGAGCGGCTGGGATTCAGGTAAGTGTTTGAAGCTCGTACAGTCTTTAAAAAAAGGCGAAGATTTGCTGAATGCTTACTAATACCTTTTTTTCTGTTCTTTTCCCTTTTCCTTAGGAAGCGGCGTGCCGGGATTGGAATGACACGGCCAAAGATGCCCGCAGAACAGAAGGAGCGATGAAGGATGGGCAGAAGCGCCGCAAGGTAAGGCTGTTCCTAACGGTGTTCTTGTTCTTGCAGGAGCTGAGCGCAGAAGAAAGAGGCAGGCCTACTGGAGACCGATCCGAACACGGTGAGTATCACGCTGCAGGTGCAGAAAACACAAAGCATGTTTCTCAGCCTGGGCGTGTCTTAAATAGTCTCTGGGTATCCCCGGTGTCTCTGGGCTGAACCACACCCAAAAGACTAGACTGCACATGCAGTTCTGGGAACCAAAATATGTGGGGGTATCCATCTTGTCCCCATCAATGCACTACAAGTCCAATCCCCAATGTTATCCTATGGGAGTGAGTGAGTCTGGTGCCACAAGCGCCAAGTCTGACTCCAAGTGGGTCTTTGGAGGGATGGAGAGGCCCTTTAGGGCCATGTAGGTGATCGTGGCCTGGCTCCAGCCTGACATCTTGGAGGGCTGGGGACATGAGGGGCAGGAATCATGAGAGTTTGGCAGGATACAGCAGCATGTAATGTATGCCCGCCACCCTAAGGCGTTCTTGGTTGGGTAGAAGCGCCCCCCTCTGTTTATGGACAATGACAGTATAGTCCCGATAGATCATTATTCTGTAGCCGTTCCTGGTTATCACCTCCCTCCTTCTCTTGAAAAGGTCAATATTTTCTCCCTATCTTTGAAGTTCATGATCTTAGCAATCATTGATCTCAGGTGGGCTCCCGGTTGGGGTTTCCTAGTCAGGGCTCTGTGGGCTCTCTCTACCGCAAAGCCTTGGGACAGAGCGCCAGCCCCAATCTCCTGCAGCAGCACACTTTCCACGTAATCCGTGGGGTCTCTGCCCTCTTCTCCTTCTGGCAGTCCAACAATCCGGATATTTTTCCTTCGTGCCCTCCCTTCTGCATCTTCCACTGTATGTTCCAGGATCTTCACCGATGTAATACATCTGACATTTGGGTTCTAGTGGTAGCGACGTCTGTGGTGTTCTGCTGTACTTGCTGTTCCGCCGTACCCACTCGGTCTATCAGGTTTCGTACATCTTGCCGGAGGAGGCCCATATCGACCAAGACTGTGTCCAGCTTATTTTCCAAGGACGCCTTTAGGGCCGCTATAGCCTCCAGTATTATGCCCTCGCTTTCTCCTCCTACCTGCTGTGCAGAGCTCCTCAAAGCCATATTTGTGTCTGATGTGGTGGGTTGGCTTTTACCAGACTTTTTGGCAAAGGAGTCGATGCTAGATTGTTTGCCTCTTCCTCCTTTTGATTTATTTGGCATTCTACTCTTTGGGGCATTATGCACAGTCTTACTCCACTGTCCCTCTGACGGTGGCTCTCTGGGATTTGTTCCTGTGTACGTGCCAGTGTATTTCAGTGTCTGGGTGTTGTTGCCCTCTTCGCTTTGAGGTATGTTGTCTCTCCTATGTGCTCCTGCCCCAGTGTCTCTCCCTGTGCTCACAGTTCTTAATCAGGAGAACCGTGGGCCCACCACTTTGTGCCCCTCGTCCTGCAATGCCAATATGCCAAGGCAATTGGTAGGCTGTGTCCTCCCACGTATTCACTTTATTATGAGGGCAGTCCGGCTGCTTTTGTATCCTTACTCCTCTGTCCTGTTAGCCCTTTACTGATGTATATGCAGCCTTTTGTAATACAGACAGTTCTGGTTGCAGGGGGTCCAGGAGGCCAGTTCTCCTTTCTCTGCGCAGGGACCCACCGACATTGTCACTCGTCTCCCAGCGTTGTTATGGTCTCCGGCGCCGTGCAGTCCACCAAGGGCAAAGTCCCCCAGTTTCTGGCTCCTCGCCGCCCGCAGGCGGGCAGAACAGGCTACAATGCGGTTCCGCCTTGGTCCTGATGGACCCGCTAGTCTTTCTTGTGTCGTGGGGAGCGGGCTCAGCTTCTGCCGCTGTGTGCCCGACAGGAGCGGGCAACCTCCCGCTATCACCCAGGATGCGTCTCTGATACTCCCCGTGGGGGGAATGGGATTACGTGAGGCCTGGTGTACCCGCCGCACCTCCAGTGTCAAGGCCATACGGGTCACCCGACCAAGCTCTGGATCATCTGCTTCGCTGTTTCGGCTGGGCAACTGCTAGGCAGTCTCCTGGATCCTGATGCAACATTTCCCGTCTGCCCGGTGACCGATGCCTCTCTCCGCTCTCTATTTTCATCCGGCGTTGTGTGCTGTGCACGCCTTCCTGGCAGTTCGGGTGCTCCGTGAGTGACCGGAGCTCCCGTGTTCTACCCAAGCTCTGCGTTTTGGGTCAGACACCTCCTACTGGGGCAGCTGTCCCGTGGTTCTTTTCTTCCGGTGCCCTCTTTTTATTGCTGGGTCATCATCAGCCACACAGGCCCCTCTGAGCGCTGAGTCGCCTCGATCCGCCATCTTGAGTTTGGTGGTGCGAGTCCGCCTTGTTCTTCTCTGTCATGTTTTGTCTCGCTCAGGACCCAATTCGAGGCGAGGATCTCCCCCAGTGTGCTCCGGTCCTTTATGGAACCTCACGTCTTGTTTCAGCTGCAATTTCTGCGGATCTCGCCAGTTTTGGCTAATATGATCACAGGATCTCAACGGCACTCTGAAGCTAGCAGCCTACCACATGGCCGCCAAGCCACACCCCCCCCTTCGAGGCCTTTGTAGTCCTCCTGTGTTAACCGAGGCAGATGTGGCTCCCCAAGTACCGGTCCTGGGCCTGTCCCAGCTGGATCGCCCCTTTAAATACTGCAGAGAAGTGAACTTCCAAGATTCCCTGTTTAGCGGCCTCATCCCACTGTAACCTCTCTTCGCCATCACACAGGGCCCCTATTGAATTCCGCATCTGTAGTTTATGCAATTTGGCCACTAGCATCTTATTGGCCCGATTCCCCTTTGCACAGTAGTGTTGCCTGGTTTTCATTATTGCTTGGGCAGCCCTATCCGCCAAATGTGCTTCAAGACACTTCCTCGATACTCTCAGTGTCCGCAATGCCTTCCATGACCCTGTTTTCTTGTGTTCCCATTCCGCCTGGGCGACCTCCCCCTCGAGGCCTTCCCGAATCAGTCTCATAGCTCCTGTATATCCTGCAGCCCTGCTAATGAGATCCTCCCTAACTACCGCTTTCATAGCGTCCCATACTGTGTCCTGTGAGGGGTCTGACCTCTCGTTGTCCTTGAAGTAGTTAGTAATCACTTCCCATATCTCCCCGGACAAGATGGGATCCCTGAGCACCGGGTCTTAGAATTTCCTTAGGTTGCCTTGGTCCTACGGTCTGTCCACCACAGCCAGCGTTACCTTTACGGGAGCATGGTCGGACAATGTGTGTATTCCCATCGTCGCCTCGCGGACACACGGATATAGTGTGCTGGGTATCAATATTAGGTCCAGACTTGAGAAGCCTCCATGGACGTGCGAATAAAAGGAGAAATCCCTCTAGTCCCCATGTATGAACCCCCAAGCATCTACCAGCCCCATTTCCTGAAGAAAACGGCAAAACACTGTGGAGTGTTTAAAATCTAACTCAGTTGGTGGGAGTGTTTTATCCACGAAGGGGTCTGGTACAGGTGGAAATCACCCCCAGAAGGATCTGTCCCTCTGCAAAAGGCAGTACCTCTGGGATGAGGCCCTCCAGGAAGCCATCCGCCCCGTGTTTGGAGCGTACAGTGATACCAGGGTGAATTTACGATCCCACAATAGGCCCTTGATACATAAATATCTCCCCTGTGTGTCTCAGAGAACCTTAGAAAATGTTATTGGGATTTGGCCACTAATCAAAATAGCCACCTCCCTCTTATTCTCCCCTCCCGAGGCAAAGTATTGATGTGGAAATACCCTACTTCTCATTCCCCCCTCATCCTGGGCCAACAGGTGAGTCTTCTGCAGGAACACTATTGACAACGACATATCATTCAGTTTACCCAGGATTGATTTTCTCTTATTTGGGGAATTCAGACCCTGGACATTCCATGTGGCCATGACTATTGTATCCTCCTCCCCATTTACTCCTGCTATGTCAACCGCCATAGGCCCTGAATCTGTATCGCCATCTTATCCCCCCGGACCATGTTTCATAGTTCTCACTCCCACCAGGTGATGATGTCTCCCCTACAAACAACATTTCAACTGACAAAATTCCCCCTATCCCCCCCACTCCCACAACCCTGAACCAGCTCCAACGTGAGCATCTTGTAAACATTTGCTGTAATTTATCAAGGGCCCGACTTGAAGAGCGGAGGAGTACTACCTCCACGAACATTCTGCAGTTCCCCCATTATCCCACTCACACGCTATGAACCCCCCAGCCATGGGAGTCCTTCCACCTCCGACAAGGAGCGCACCAGCCAACGACTCCCCTGATGAGTGAAGTGCAGGGCCGTGGGGAAACCCCACCGATATGGTATCTCTTTCATGCACAGCCATTTGGTCAATAAGCGCAACGCTTTGCGTTTCGATAGGGTTGCTGCCGTCAGATCTTGATACAAAGAGATCGACATGTTGTGGAAAGCAATGTTTGGCGTAGGTCTAGCTGCTGACATTATACGTTCCTTTAGTTGGTAGAAATGGTCTTGCGTCAGAACGTTCGCCGATCTATCCAGGGTCGGTGAAAGGCGGGACCTAGTGCGGTGCATTCTGTCCAGCTCCACATCTTGTTCCACCGGCAATTTGAGGATGAAGCGAAACAAGTCTGCCACGAAAGCTGGCAGATTCTACTCCCTCACCACAGCAGAGACCGCTGAATGCAGATGTTATTCCTGCGGGAACGATTTTCCCCATCTTCCAGCTTTTCTTCCATGATATGCAGCGTGCTTCTAGGGACACTAGGCAATTGGAGCACTCCTCTACCGCTTATGATTGCTCACAGAGTGTAACCTCCACTTCCGACACCCTGTGTCCCGCTTCAGCCACTCTTGTGTGAAGTGGCAAAATTTTGTGGGAGAGTTACTCTGTGTTTTTTTGTATCTCTTTCCGAATTTATCCCAGCAGATCCTGCAGGTCTGCTCTAGTGGACATCTGTGTGAGCATGGCCGGCAAGGGCTCCGTATTAATGTACGTGGGCTGGCACCATCTCTGCGCACTTGCTCCTGTCCATCGTCTATAGCATGGCTGAGATGTCTCCCTGCTTGCCACTCCTCATGGTTTTTGCCATTGCGTAAGGCTCGGGGGCCGAGATTCCAGAACCTCCAGCTCCTTCCGAGTCGTCAGCTATCTTCTCCACTGATTTACCAGTCCCCTGTGGGTGGGTGGACCCGGCCTCCAGCCCTCTCCCCCCGCTGTTCCCGCCTGTTGTTGCTTTATAGCACCTTTGTGTTGCCCCCACTGTTCCTCAGGTAAATTATGCCTAAGAGTCAGTTCAGCGCACTGCAGAGGGTCGGGGGAGCCTGCCAGCCGATCTCCCGGGGGCCCCCAGAATACAGCACCTCCAAGTTCACAAGGCCCTCACGAGGCCCTCGTGCTCCTGGGGCTCCCCGCACTTCTCTTCCCTTGTAGGCTCCTGGTTTCCTCATAGGATGCTAGCCGCTGTCACTTTTGTGCTGGGACATGTCGGGTGGGACCCTTGCTGGGCCAGCAAGGTGCAGTGCTGAGACTCTGGCAGGGACACTATTCCGTATAAGCACTGGCCCCTCTGCACGTTGTGCAAACCAGTCACCTTAGCAGGCAACCATTATCCGAGGGGGGGCGACACCTCCCCACCCGCTGATCCGATGCAGGGCACTCCTCCATTGGGTGGTTCCCACCCCAGCGGGCCACCCGGTCCCCAGCTGCTCAGCTACCCGCTCCGGGTGGGCCCGTTGATCCCAATTCGTCTCTCCATTGTGCAGACGGATGCGGGCAGGGGACCCCCACGCAGCAGCCCGCCACATACACCCAGAGGGGCATCTCCTCACTGTATACGCCGGACCGCCAGCCTTATCTCTCCACCAGTCTGCCTCTGACATGGCCAACAACGCTAGGGCTCACAGAGCCAGGCCGAGCTCCTCTTCTGCCGGTGCCACCTTTACTTAGCCTGCGCACTGGGGCCCCGGATCTCCTGCAGCTCCAGGCCGGCGGTGAACTGGTCCACCTGTGGCTCCTTCCTATTGCGTGGCACACTTCACAGCCGCCATTGCCAGCCTGCCACGTGATTCTTCTATGGCAGTCCGCTTCTGGCGAACGCCTGCACCCCCGAGGCCTGCCAACCTCTCCAAACGCTGCAGGCAGTGTTCCAGTGTATGATGCGCCGTCCCTATCAGTGGGCAGGATTAATGAAGTGGTGCTTTTCCTCCTCCTCCGCTCTTACGGTGCCAGAGGCACCCCGGTTGCCATCTTGCCCGATGGCGCACCAAGCCACACCCCCGAGCAAGATCATTTTTAAACCGGTGCAGTATTGGCTGCGATTGTGGTCTGTCACTGACTTGCAGGTATACCAGGAAGCTACTGTACATCTCATGGAGACAGGGGAAGGAAGATCCCTGCCCTGGCTCTAGCATGTCAAAAAGCTCTTGACAAGGCGGGAACTGGGAGATTTATGGCTCAACCCGCAGGGGGCATCCCCTAACGACATAGTTAAGGCCAAAATGAGAGCCCAGAGTCTAACAGACACTGAGCTAGAGAATGACTGCACTAAACCCGCGATGAGATCCTTTTATCTGTCAAGTAAAATAACCAAGGGCTTTGAAATGTTTTTGGATTATATCGAGCACCCGTTGGCACATACCCTGTATATAAAATATAGGTTTATTCAAGTGCACTTGGCATCGCCACCCAAAAAATGGGTTTTGAATTGGAATCAAATATGCCCAGCCTGTGGTCTCGACAGAGAAAGCCTGAACCATTTCCTGTTTTTTTGCTATCGGGTGGCACGTTGCAAGTTTTTAAAAACCACTTGTAACACCCATATAACACGGCACATAAGGCAAGCCCTTCAACTTCTCAAAACAAGTGACAAACCCAAAGTGGTCTATTGTTTAGCCAATTACTTAGACTTGGCCTGAGGCATAAGAGCAAAAGTAATGAAAATGGGCGCAGTATGTTAAGGTTCACTGGCTCAATTGTACTGATAGCTGTGTGCGAGCAGCCTAATAAAACTGTCATAATTTAGCCGTCAAACAGTTTTGAATTAAGAACATGGGCCTCATTCGGGGTCCGGCGGTAACCCTGCCGGTGCTACCAGCGGATTGCCACCAGACCTGTAAAGAATAACCGGCGCCTGACTACCTGGTGCCGCCGGGCTATTCCAGGTCCGGCGGCCCGGGAAGTCAGGTGCTGGTAATTTCATTAATCCTCATTCCCATACAGTCCTGTAGGACTCTATAGAAGTTGGGACACGGAAGCACCGGCCCCGTTGTTAACGGGCCGATGCTTCTGTGACGGATTTGCCTGCCGTGACCGCTGTGCCCAGCACGGTCAGACCTGTTGGTCACAGCGGCTCCAGTAGGCAAACCCGTAGTTTGCCGGTCCAGAAACAAAGATGCCAGTGAGCTTACTTAACAAATTACAGGTACTGCAAAACAACGCTCTTCGTGTAGCACTTAACATTCCCAGGCGAGAGCACATCTCCAATGCTAGGATATCATGCAAATGGCTCCCCATACGACAAAAAATCGATCTGAAAACCATCTGCCTCACGTACAAGGCTTTAAACCACCTAGCCCCACCTTATCTCACTAACAAATTTACCATGAAACCTGCCACAAGAACCACCAGATCCTCCAACACTCTATGCTTAACAGTGCCCAGATTCTCCTTAAAAAGAGCTGGAGGGGCCAGTTTCCCAGTACTTGCCTCCCAACTCTGGAACACCTTACCCCTCAACATTAAAACTATTGAGTCCTTCCAGATCTTCAGGAAACATGTTATCGGTTGGCTCCTGAACAAAGAGCAGCACCTCAGATACGAGGTTACACCTCCTTCTATTTAACTATGTCTGTGAAATCTGCAAACTGCTGTACTTGGAAACTCTGTAAATTGTTGATATTGAAACTGTATATATCATAATATGTAACCGTCTGTAAATTGTTTATATTGAAACTGCATATATCATAATATGTAACCGTCTTCTTTAAGTGTCCTTCTACCTCTGGGTTTGGAGCACTATACAAATAAATAAAACAAACAAACAAACATAACATAACATAACAAAAAATGTTTGCTCATGTTATGGTTGTGGTCCTGTGGGAAGGAGCCCAAGAAGAGGGTTGGGCTTGTATTTGCAATGTCATGAAATTGTATGTCTAAGGGGATGGTGCCACTGTGAAGGCAGCCAATGAGATTGTGGGCACTAGATTTCCTTGTATAGAGCTAAGCCCATTGTTTTTTGGTTTATGACTTTGTAAGAGAACATGAGAGAAATGTGGGAATGTGTTAACTGTTCTGGAAATGTATATATACTGTATCTGTTCTGTGGTTCAGTGAGACTCCGGTTAGTTCAATCTCCAAGGAGTTGTCTAGCCTTTCTCCCAGCGGTCGTTGTGAAATAAACTTGGTTTAATAACAACGTGCATTCACTTCTTGAGAGGTGGGCTGTTTTAGAGTGCAGAGATCTGCAGTCAGCCCTTACATTTGGTGACCCCTTAATGTTTCCTGTCTGCACATAATAATTTGGCATTTATATAGCGCTACGAACCCTCAGGTATCTGAGCGCTGCTTATTATTTCCCACGGTGTGTGGTGCTCATTTATTGACCTCGGAAGGATGAAAGGCTGAGTTTGGCCCCACCGGGATTCGAACCTGCGTCAGCAGGCTCTGCATGGATGTCAAAGCGAGCGCTCTACTCGCTGTGCCACTTGACCGGCACAGCTGCAGCACTTTTCTGAGGGGACCAGTTATTGTGCACATAGAAAAGGAGCTGTTTTTGCAAGCCTGCTTCCTAAGGCATTGTGCCGTTGCTCAGCTGTGCAGGACTATTGAGCGAAGCACAACTTCGGAGAGCTTCGGAGGACCTCTAGTTTATGTGAGTGCACTTTGGCTGGAAACCAAGTGTGGTTTTGAAAGGATTGCGTATTGTATCTTTTTGGGGAATGATAATTGGGGATGTGTGTGTGTGCAGTCAGATAAGGTGATTATGTGAGATGAGTGTTTGGCGGGTGTGAATTGTTATATGTTGTAAGTCTTTTTTCAATGTTTTACTTTGTCTATTATTTTATTTTCTTGGTTTGTCAAATTTAGTGTTGGGAAAATGTCTATAGTCGGGAGCACTGTAAAAGAGATAAAGAGATACAGAAGATTTTTTTGGCCAGTGCAGTGTAATAACATGCTGTCTTTTGTGTATGCGTGTCTGGGAAAGAAACAGACAAATAATGTTAGTGAGACAATTGTGGTATGCCTAAGAAGTGCATGAATGATTGGGGGACATTTTAAGAAATTGGGAGGAAAGAATTGGCTTTGTGCTGGGGTTTTGATTAGATTTGTGTGCCACAGGTTCAACTGTTAAGTTTTGGTAGAAATACATTGTTGTATCTGATTTAATTTAAGTATGGAGTGTGACGAATCAGAGGGTGTCCTCACTTCTTTCCCTAACATATCCTCCTCCCAAGTGGATCCTGGCCTTGGGGTGGATATGTGAGGGGGGATCACCTGGGCGGACGAGACTTGGGGAGTGGGGGTGAGGCACCCTTGGGTGAGACTCTGTATCCCCCATGTCCCTTTTCTAATGATTCTAATGACCCCAAGGCCTTTGTAGGTTATAACCAGTCCCTTCCGTATCCCTTACATAGACCATCTCCTAGTAAATACCAGTCAGGTACTGGGACAAGGAAGAGAACTAACCCTGCTCAGTCTAGTTGCTGAGCATCTAATCAAGCTGGCAGGATATTTAAAGGCCAGTACTGGAAGAAGAGAGTTGCGAACGAGAGTGCAGCCATGTGGGAGCGAAACCCTGACAAATCCAAATAAGCCAGACAGGGATGCAGAGTAAGTGCAGCAGGAAGTAAGGTAAGCAGGCTGACATGAGAACGCTCTGTGGAAGAAAGCGGGTGCTTCCCTCTTAACCAGAGAGGCTTCTGGAGAGGCCAGGTGAGAACTGAAGGACTACCACCAATGGAACCGCTACAGAGAAGTGGCTTGCAGAGTCACAGAGGTAGTGAGGTGCATCGGCTATACCGGCGGGTGAGAGAGAAGCTATCCACAAAGCCGAGGGAGGATCGGCAGGGCAAGGAAAGCTTCCCATAGACGCGGCCAGTGCTGTAGCCCCACACCATACTTCGGACACACCAAGCGACACCAGTGAGTCTGCCCAGGAGCGCTCGAAGCCCAAGGGCGTTCCGACACGGGTTTCAGTGGGAAATTTGCTACATATGACAAATGGATTCAAGAGAGAGAGAGAGAGACTGTATTTACGTGAATTCCCTAACTGAAGTCAATCTGGGGAAAATTCAGAATAAATACAACAGCTAATTAATGAACTGTGATAAAACCAGAGGAAACATTGATACCAGTGAAGTGAATTGGTTATGAACTTACATGAAAATTAATGGTAACAAACAAAGCCAAAAAAGCAAGCATAAATTTATGATTGTGATGAACATTATCAAGAGGCAAACAAGCATTGCCAAGAGTCAAGCAGATATTATAGCATATTAGTGAAAGGAATGAATGGTTGAGAAGAGAAAACCTGTATGCAACAGAAAGCCGGCAGAAGGGCGCCAGATGCATTGATCAAGAAACTTGAAACAGTGAATAGGTTTCCTAGCAGGAGAGTGTACTGGGAAGCTTATGATGGCTGGTACAAAAGAACTATGACAGTCATTGAGTTTCCTAGCAGGAGAGTGTACTGGGAAGCCTATGTTGGTCTTTGCAAGGGAAAGCTACTAAACAAGTGAATGGTGACAAAGCAAGCAATAATAAAGCTTCACGGGCACTTGAAAGGATAATAAGTCAAGCCCTACTCTGAAACTGAAACTGTGGCAAGATGCCTATGAAGCAGAGCCAAATAAGGTGTGTTGGTTACGTGACCTGTAATGGGTGGACGGTGTGGTTCGACAACTGCGCCTAGAGCAAATACACCCACCTAAGGAAAAGCCATTTTGTGATTGAATAAAGGAAAACCTGTGTGAACTGAAATTGAGGAATTAAACTTTATAAATTGTTGAAAGGTAACCGAACCCGAAGAGCTGGAAACTAACCCAAGGAATTGTATTATTTTGGACATTGAATATCCCAGGAATTGTGTTATTTTGGAACATTGGAAGACTTAAAAGCTTGGGGAAGGGAACCCCTCTTTTGTAATGTGACCTATTTGAACCTTGGGGAAGTGAAACCCATTTTCCATCCAGAAGATGGAAGAAGCCCTGAGCCTTTATTTGAACACTTTTCCTTTGATGCTAACATCCTTACACATTGTATATGTCACACCCCTGGAGTATCACACAACTCCTTCCTAGCCCCGGAAGCCAAATGCAGTTGACCCCTCCCTTCATGGTTGGCACGGAGGTCCTGATCTTAGTATACACAGGCACCTCGAGGCAGCCAAAGGGGGGAAGAGGGTTAGGGAGAGGTTGTGGATAGGTAGGGAGTGTTAGGGTCACCGAAAAGGGTTAGGAATATTGCATGAGGTTAGGTAAAGGGAACATAGGGGAAAAGACATAGCATGCACATTTACCTGAACCAACCTGCCTCTCAGAACTAAACCAGTGTAGACCCTTCTTAATTAGACCTCACCTAACCCCTGTATGCCTAATACCACTTGAATTTAGCAAAAAACATAAGCACATGTAACATTGTTGATGGCCATGAATAATGTGTAGCAACAACACAAGATGGAAGATGAAGCACATGAAACACATAACTCCTGCCAGCCTGGCATACTCCTGGTAATGCTTTCAGAATCTCCTGCCGTGTCTGCCGACAACATGCTTCCCCACATTGACATAATGATTTCATGTAGACAAATAATGACTACAAGAAGCAAGCAGCCACAAACACTGCAAGTCCCTGTATTGCCTAACTGTGTCTTGCAGCAATCACAGTTTACAGAGCGTTCTTGGTCTGTGTGCCACGGCATGCACCGCGTGTGTTCATGAGCCCCTGTGCTGGAGCCTGCATATGCCTCTCTACGCGGAACGTGAGAGAACGTAATACCCACAGAAGAGAGGGTGCATCCGCACCCAAACAAATATTCATGCCCACTTGACACTTGTGAAAAGAACGAAGAGCACTTAACTGACGCCTGGGGGGGCTTGCCAGCTCCTCCCCAGGCAATGTAGATTCAGCGTTGGCGGCCACGCCATCGCGTGTGCACCGCTGCAATTGAGGGCAGGAACTCTGTAAGCATCTTCACCACCCGGTCCACCAGTATTAAGCGTAAGCTGCTCCAATCCCTCATGAGGGATAGAGCACTGCAATTCAGCGCCGGGGCCCGGTTCCTCCAAAATCACCAGCACGCCATAGCAACGTTCATCCTGCAACGCGTGCCTGCATATAGCAATCACCAACAAGCAGCACGGGCCGGGGAGAGGCTAAAGTATTCACGTAATTGACACACCTGCTCCAACTGCCACAGGCTTCATGGGAAATGTACTTACCAGGATAAGATCGATGAAACAGTCTTACTAGATGGTCCGCATGTACTGCCTCAGTGGGTTCCCAAGAATCGTCCTCAGGGCCGGACCCCAACCAGGATATCGGGTACCACAGTTTCAAACCACACCACTTGGAGTCTAAAATGTGTTGTACTTCAAACTCTTCCTGACCGTCCTTCATCACCCCCAGAGCCTTTCTTGTCACCACACCACGAACTGCAGGTTTAACCAAAGAAACATGAAATATTGGATGAATCCGCATATGAGAAGGAAATCTCAATCGTACAGCCATATTGGATAGACAACGCACAATAGTGTAAGGCCCAATGAACCGGAGCAAATTCTTTTGAGACCCAAACAGTTTCCTGTGCTGTGTAGATAACCACACACAATCCCCCACCACAAACTTAGGACTTAGTCATCTGTTACAATCTTGTCTGTTATAATTCACCTTGGCCCTATCCAGATTTTGGCGTGCCTTCACGCGTATTTCAAGAAGCTCATGTGTGCGTTCCAACACTGCCGGAATCCTGTTGAATTTACGAATTTCTTCTGGTAGCATTCGGCAATCTTGACCATATATACAGTAATGAGGTGACATTCCGAAAGAGTCATGCTTGGCATTATTATAATAAAACTCTGCCAGCCAAAGAGAGTGAACCCAAGAGGTCTTGCCTTCGGCCAAAAAGCATCGGAGGTATTGCTCCATTGTTTGATTTACTCTTTCTGTCTGCCCATCTGTTTGCGGATGGTAGCTGGTAGAGAGTGCACAGGACTATGGTCCTCGGTAATCCATGTAATCTCACTATGTGCTGCAAGAATAAATCCGCCAGGGAACTAGTGCTTGGAATTCCATCACATGGTATAAAGTGAGCCTGTTTTGTCAGATAGTCCACTACCACCAAAATCGTGTCACAATTCTCATTCCGAGGCAACTCAGTGACAAAATCCATAGGGACACATTCCCAAGGATCCTGGGGTGTACCTTTAAAAAAAAAGAAAGTCTTTATTGTATTTTATAACATTCAACATAAAACAACAACACAAAAAACATCAAAACATAACAAACTAATGGCACTGCTTGGGAGGAGTCTCTCTCGATTACGATAATCATGGCGCTTGCCCTTCTCACAATGCACAATTCTCGGGTTTTCATTTTCTAGCTGCATGTCCATTCGCCCAACCCCATGAGTGTTCGGATGGCACCCACGGCTGGTTAAACGCCTTCGTTAGGGCTTCCCTCTCGGTCCATCAGGTACGTAACCACGCTTTCCGACCCCTCCGGGTCCTCAATGTCACTATCCTCTCTGGATCCCAGCATTTCCTGTAGGAGTGTGTTCCAAGCCAGAACTTGTCGCTACTTTCTCTCAACCCTCTCTGTACTGCACTGGTCTATACTGCTGTCTCTGCCAATGCCCGATGATTCAAGTCGGCCCACCATGCTTCTATTCTGGGCCCTGTGTCGGTCTTCCACGTCATAGCGATCCAGCGTTTTGCCAAGATGCACATCAAGTCCTTCATCTTATATGTGTCCTTTGTTTGCCACCCCTTGGGAATAGTCCTAATAAGTAGCTTTTTGGTGTCCATTGTTGCATTTGCACTCTACCCGTAGCCACCCTTGCCTTGATGTCTTCCCAAAATGTTTGTATTACTGGGCACCCCCGGAACATGTGGAGCATGTCTGCATTTTCCACTGCACATCTTGGGCAGGTTTGAGTGTCTTTGTTTCCCATTTTGGATAGTTTATTTGGGCTGAGGTACGCTCGGTGGGTGACAAAGAGCTCTATCTGCTTGAATCTTGCATTTCTCGAGACCGTTTTTGTATATTTTAGGACCCTTGTCCATTCCTGATCCGTGAAGGGCTTCTGGAGTTCCGACTCCCATTGGTCTCACAACTGTAGTTTGTTGGTATTGTTAGTTTTCATGAGCTGTTCATACAGCCTTGATGTCGTGTACCCTCCTTCAGAGATGTACCACTTATCTAGGTCTTCATGTAGTTCCCTTTCTTCAGTGAGGTCCGGCCAAATCCTCTTGATAGTTTGGACCATGCTGTTGTGCAGCATGAACTGCCCATTGTGTATTTCATTGTCTTCTGCCAGGGTGTTGAAATCCACCAATTTTCCATCCTTCCATAGGTCTCCGACCTGTGCCACTCTTTTAGCTTCCCAGTGTCTCCTGAATGTAGCCAGAGCTTCTGGTCTGGTGCCCGCAAGTCCCGCCAGGGGGATCTGCAGGGAGCCTGGGTTCCCTGCATCCTCCACGCCCTCTTCCATAGAGTTAGCCCCAGTTTGAGCAGGGTAGGCAGTCCTTTGGCCCAGGATTTTCCCATCCAGATGATTTCTCATAAGTAGCAGTTCTGTAGTGCCGGCTGGAATAGCATTGAGTCTATGGTTTCTTCATCCCCCAACCATCGGACCACAGATTGCAGCTGCCCTGCTAGATAGTATCTCTCGTAGTCCGGCACATTGATTCCCCCGGACAGGTAGTCCCTTTGTAGAGCATGGTGTGTTCCACCCTCCTCCCCACAGGAATTCTCTCACTATCGTGTTCAATTTCTTTAAAAATGTCCCTGGTATGTTGTAGGGTATGCTTGTAAAGTAATATAGCAGCCGGGGTAGGACCGTTTTTAACAGGGCTGATCTCCCTATCATCCCCAATGGCAATGTCCTCCAGAACTCCATGTACTTTCTAGGGCCATTTGCGTGTTGGGTGTGTGTGTGTGTGTGTGTGTGTGTAAACTGCGTTACTGGATTTAAAATACAGACTTCTCCACCACATGCACCAAGGCAATACCAGCATGCTGATGTTGTTGGATCTATCCGCCGCCTTCGACCTGGTAGACCATACTGTATTGGTCTCCAGGTTGAGGGAGGTGGCAGGTTTCTCGGCATTAGCGGCTTGTTGGGTTAAATCTTGCCAAGGAATTGACCCAAAGAGTCCCTCAGGGAGCCTGTCTTTCCCTCATTTTTTATAACATCTTTACAGTGCCTTTTTTTAGACTTCCTGGACATCAACGGCATAGAATTTACGAACTATGCCGATGACACCCAATGTATAATTCCTATTACGGGTGTCTTTTAGATGATGAAATAAATTTGAATAGGATCTACCATCTCATCCAAAATTGGATGTGTCTCCATGGTTTGGCATTAAATGCTAATAAAACCGAACTTATGCTTGTAGGTACTGTTCCTAAAATTCGGAACTTGAAGCTAAGTACACTAATTGGTGATTGTCCCATTGAAATAAAAAAAAAAGTCAAAACATTTGGAGTCTATTTGGACTGTAACCTTAACATAAAGGTGCAGGTCAACAGACTTATGGCCTCGTCGACATACTATATTAAACTATTGTCCCATGCCCGTCCCTTCCTATCTCAAGCCAGTAGGGAAACCCTAGCAAGGGCTTTGATAAGTTCAAGAATAGACTATTGCAGCAGTCTTCTGATCGGTATACCCAACTGCGATCTGAATAGATTGCAAGTACTGCAAAATAATGCAGTCAGAGTCGTTCTGGACCGCAGGAGATTAGATCAGGTCCCAGAGGCTAGAAAGGAACTACATTGGCTTCCCATTAGGGAAAGAATTTTGTTTCGGCTATTGTCGATATCCTTTAACTGCATAAAAAACTCTGGTCCTGGCTATCTTAAGGATGAACTGCTGGCAAAGACTAGTAAATACAGTCTTAGATCCAATAACTGCCATATGTTAACCATCCCCGCCTGCACACTCTCACAGGTAAAAACTGGAGATTTCTACTCCATAGCCCCTATTGTCTGGAATAATTTGCCAAGCAAGCTCAGAGAAGAAACCTCCAGTAGAGTTTTTAAAAAAGGGCCTTGAAACTCACTTGTTTAATTTGTTCTGAAACCTTGATGGTCGTGCAGATTATGTGATACCTCCGTCCCCAAGTACCTCACAGGCAGAATATAATCACTGCCTGTGAAGTCTTTGCGGCCACAGGTGAGTGGTAGGTCGTCAAGGTGGAACCAGGAACTGCCGAAGAGACCCCTTGAACGCTGAAAGGCAATAGGTACGTAATCAAGCAGTGCAAGAATGGCAAACTGAATACACAGGTGATATAAACACTGCTTACCTAAGGATGCGTATGAACTGGCAACGAAGGAGTAGAGGGGACTTGGCACCAGGTAGGAAATATGAAAGGGGTCTCAAATGACAACCAGCGGACAGGTGTTATGTTGCAGTCTGGTAGGAGCCAATAAAGTGGTGAACCATGGGAAACACACACACCAGGATCAAACGGGAGTCAATCCACATGGTATCCGTTGAAGCAAATCCGTAGGGAAAACCGTTAAGCAAAGTCCGAGGTCAGTAGGAGGAAGGCAATCGAAATGTCCAAGGCGACGTAACAGTTCAGGGGGCAGAGTCCAGAAACAAAATCCAAAAGAGGTCCCTAGTCGTAGGTTCCGAAAATCCAGTAGAATACAAAGCGCCACGCAGTACTTGAATAAGCAGCTGAGAAGCACCGTTTCCGAGTTCTCAGCGGGCTTTAAGCAAAACAGCATCAGTCACGTGACAGATCCATGAAGCCACGGTCGACGTGCAGGAGAGTCACGTGATACTGGCTGCCGATCACGTGACAACTAGTCCATTTTGCCGTGACGATTGCGCCGATAGCTGCCCCAGAGGAAAGGGTACCTCCATTTCAGTTGCCAGAGGAGGGAGGGTCGGTAAACGCCTGAACTACCAAACATACTGGTAGGGAATCGTTGCCTTTGCCTGTGGAATCGTGTGTGAGCATGTGAGTGTTTAAGGTTCTGTTGGGTTGCGAGTGACTGCGGGTTGTTCCTTGCATCAGTGTGCACCCTGGTGGACGTGACAGAGCCCCCACTCAAAGGCCCACGACCCCGTGGGCTGGAGGGATTGTCCTTATGAAAACGGGAAATCAGCAGAGGGGCTTGGACATCACAGGAAGGGACCCAGGAGCGATCCTCAGGACCGTAACCCAACCAATCCACTAGATACATGAGCCTACCCCTGTGCAACGGGAACCCAAAATAGCACTGATCTCGTAGACATCCGGGGAAGACACAGAGACAGGGGCAGGCGGTACAAGGAGACGGGTAGGAGCAGGGCAAGGCTTGAGTAAGGAAGTGTGGAAAACAGGGTGGATGCGCCAGGAGGGAGGAATAGAGCGGCGATAAGCCACGGGGTTTAGAACCTTGGCGACCCGGTAAGGGCCAACAAAACGAGGCAATAGTTTGCGACAGCAGGGAATACGAAGATGACGTGTTGACAGCCAGACACGGTCGCCCACACGGTAAGTAGGGGCTTCCGACCGTTTTTTGTCTGCCTTGGCTTTCATTGCTGTCTGGGCCTCACATAAATGGACAAGGGTCTGGACATGTATGGTAACTAGATCCCGTGCACAGGCGTTGGCAGCAGGGGTTACGGAGGCAAACTCGGGAAGAGGTAGTGTACGCGGATGTTGACCGTACAATGAATAGAATGGGGAAAAGCCAGTAGAAGAATGCTGTGAATTGTTGTAGGCAAATTTTGCAAGATGGAGTAACCGAAGCCAGGAGTCCTGATATTGGAGGGTCAAGCATCGTAAATATTGTTCGAGGGCCTGGTTTACTCTTTCGGTCTGGCCATCACTCTCTGGGTGGTAAGCTGAGGAGTAGTGTGAATCAATACCCAGGAGTTTAGTAAGTGCCTGCCAAAACCGGGACGTGAATTGCGTGCCGCGGTCTGAGATTATGACCTGCGGTAGGCCAAACAGACAAAAAACGGACTCAAAAAACAACCGGGCTAGGGTTGGAGCCGACGGTGTCCCGGTACAGGGTATAAAACGGGCCATTTTTGTAAAGGAATCAACTACAACCCAGATTGTATCATAACCTCGTCTACGGGGCAGGTCTGTGATGAGGTCCATAGTAACTGTATGCCAGGGCTTGGGAGGAATAGGCAAAGGGTGGAGTAAGCCTAACGGATGACCCCTACGTGATTTACTTTGTGCACATACCGAACATGTGTTTACATAGTGTTCAACGTCACGCCTCATTGACGGCCACCAACACCAACGTTGTAATAGTTCTAAGGTACGATGTTGTCCCGGGTGACCGTTGATGGCGGCGTCATGGGACCATGCAAGCGCCTGGTTTCGTACCTCACAAGAGGGAAGAAACAGTCTCCCTTGGATGAATGAAAGGCAATCCCGCCTGAAGTACCGCATCCCATTCTGTCAAAGCATTCGGGTGATCGGAAACCCATTGTTTAATGATGGAGACCATGGGAGGGGACGGGGTACACACACAAATGACATGGCCTGTGTCTAGTATGGTATCAGGAAACTGAGACAGGGAATCCCCCCAAGGAGAGCGAGAGAGAGCATCCGCTTTACCATGGGTAATGCCAGGTGTGTGCTTCACCACAAAATCGTAGGCTGCAAAGAACAAGTGCCAACAGACCTGTCTACTGTTTGAACATTTTAGACTGGCCAGATCTTGCAGGTTCTTGTGATCGGTGTAGACCACTGTCTGATGCTTAGCTCCCATAAAATGGTGTCGCCATGTTTGAAGTGCGTACTTGATGGCTAGCAATTCTTTTTCGGTGACTGTGTAATGGGACTCTGCTGATGTCCATTTTCGTGAATGGTATGCCACCGGATGCAGGCGACCGGTGGTCGGGCAAGGCTGTGATAGAACGGCCCCCATGGCAAAGGAGGATGCATCAGCTTCTAGGATAAACGGGAGGTCCGGGTTAGGGTGTTGTAGAACAGGGGCCGTGGTGAACCTGGTTTTAAGCGTTTCAAAGGCGTGCTGTTGCTCATGCGACCAAGAAAACGGAACAAGAGGACTAGTCAGGGCTGTAAGCGGGGATACAATTGATGAAAAACCGGCGATAAATCGTCGGTAAAAGTTGGCGAAACCAAGAAAGTTTGTAGCTGTTTTAGGGTAGATGGGACGGGCCATTCAGTGATCGCACGGACTTTGGACCGGTTCATGGACAGGCCACCAGGTGTTATGTGGAAGCTCAGAAAATCCACCTCATTGGTATGAAAGATGCATTTTTCTGGTTTGGCAAACAGGTGGTTACTTTTAAGGCGGGATAACACTTCCTTGACATGGAGTATATGTTCCTCCAGAGATGACGAAAAGACCAAGATGTCATCCAAATAGATCACTACATAAACATCAAGGATATCTGTGAATATTTTGTTGACAAAACGCTGGAACGTCACAGGGGCGTTACAAAGCCCGAAGGGCATTACCAGGTGTTCGAATAAACCCTGTCGGGAACAGAATGCCATCTTCCACTCGTCTCCCTGACATATACGGACCAGGTTGTAAGCACCCCGCAGGTCTAATTTGGTGAAGACGGTCGCCCGTGACAACCCGTCCAGCAGCGTGGAGATGAGTGGAATCGGATATCTGTTCTTAATGGTAATGGTATTCAATCGTCTATAATCAACACAAGGGCGTAAATCCCCTTCTCTTTTTGGCACAAAGAAGATAGGGCTAGCAGCAGGGGAACAAGAGGGTCTGATATGACCTAACTTTAGTGCTTGCTGGATGTATTCCTTCAAAACCTTCTCCTCGGACTGTGACAAGGAATAAACCCTACCCTTTGGAATCATAGTATTCGGTACCAAATCTATGGGGCAATCATAAGGTCTGTGTGGTGGCAAACCTTCGGATGTGGCTTTATCGAAGACCATTAAGTATTCGTGATATTCGATGGGAATGCTGGTTGTCACTGCCCCCACGGTGTGTGCTGTGGGGACGTCAGGTGCACTGTCAGCAATATGGGAAGCGGCCATAGCGCCGAGGAGACTGGCAGGAGAGGTGGTTGAGTCGGGTTCTGATAAACAAAAATGTTGGCAAATGTCCGATTCGAAAACCACCTGTCCTGTTCCCCAATTGATTAAAGGATTGTGTTGTCTCAACCAGGTAATCCCCAATATTATACCAAACTGCGGAGTAGTAATGAGGTCAAAGGACATGGTTTCTTTGTGGATATCTTGGTTTACTACTTCTAATGGTGCGGTTTGGTGGATGATTGGACCAGAAGCAAGAGTGGTCCCATCCACCACTTGCACGGGTTCTGGATGCGTTTTCTTAATCAGTGGTAGATTGAGCCGTTGTGCTAGTGAGATGTCAATGAAGCACCCAGAGGCTCCGGAGTCAATCACTAAGTGTACTGGGTGGGTGATTTCCTTGGTGGGTTTTAGTAGTGCTTGGACTACTATGGGTCTAATGGGACCAAAGGCTGGTTCAATGGGGGTTATTGAAGTGCTCCTCCGTACTCCCGATGTTAAGGGCGAGCCTTCTGAAAACCCGTAGTTTTATTTCTAGGTCGGCGGGGGCATTCTTTCACGTAATGCCCATTTATCCTGCAATAAAAACAGGCATTGTCCGTCCTCCTGCGTTCCCGTTCGACCTGAGTTATGGGACTCCGAATCCCGCCTATTTGCATGGGTTCTGAGGTAGTGGTTGCAGGTGCCAGGCTTAGAGAGGATTGATTGAAATGACCAGCCTCGGTCTTATGCTCGGTCTTACGGGCGTCCACCTGAAGGGTTAGATCGACTAGGTCCGAAAAGACAGAGGGAAGGGATGGTACCACAGACAATGTGTCTTTCATTGCATTACTAAGACCTCTGTAAAACACTACCGCCTTTTTTTCTTCGGGCCATGAGGTTTCCGCGGAAAGTTGATTGAAGCGAGTGATGTATTCAATCAGTGATTGTCTACCTTGCGTTTGGTCCAGGAGTTCTAGATCTCGAGATTGGGCTTTATACTTGGTGTCAAACACCTTTGCCATCTCTGTGACTAGAAGATCGAAATCATACAAAGCAGGATGATTGTTTTCCATGAACGGGTTTGCCCAGGTCGCCGCCACACCAGACAAATGGGAGAGAAGAAAGGCAGCCTTAGTCACTGGAAAGCCTGAGGTTTACATAAGAAGTGTAACTTGACTGGTTGATGAAAGTGCGATATTTCCGGAGGTCACCCTGGTATCGTTCAGGAGCCGCCAAGTGGAAATGAAGTCGAAAGGAAGACTGGGGTAGGTGTTGTGGGAGGCGTGGGTGGTGGCAGGACTTGAGGGCCAGGGTCACCTAATTCCGCATCTGCGGGTAACGGGTGGTGTGCACTTTGCAGAGTGTCAAGACGATGGTGAATCGCGGCTGTGGCTGCGGCCATGTCGGTCCTAAGAGCCGCAACCGCCTGCATTAGAGCGGTCACAGGGTCCCCGGCAGAGGGATCCATAATCTGGATGACCAAGCAGCTTCTCAGTCTGTTCTGAAACCTTGATGGTCGTGCAGATTATGTGATACCTCCGTCCCCAAGTACCTCACAGGCAGAATATAATCACTGCCTGTGAAGTCTTTGCGGCCACAGGTGAGTGGTAGGTCGTCAAGGTGGAACCAGGAACTGCCGAAGAGACCCCTTGAACGCTGAAAGGCAATAGGCAAGTAATCAAGCAGTGCAAGAATGGCAAACTGAATACACAGGTGATATAAACACTGCTTACCTAAGGATGCGTATGAACTGGTAACGAAGGAGTAGAGGGGACTTGGCACCAGGTAGGAAATATGAAAGGGGTCTCAAATGACAACCAGCGGACAGGTGTTATGTTGCAGTCTGGTAGGAGCCAATAAAGTGGTGAACCATGGGAAACACACACACCAGGATCAAACGGGAGTCAATCCACGTGGTATCCGTTGAAGCAAATCCGTAGGGAAAACCATTAAGCAAAGTCCGAGGTCAGTAGGAGGAAGGCAATCGAAATGTCCAAGGCGACGTAACAGTTCAGGGGGCAGAGTCCAGAAACAAAATCCAAAAGAGGTCCGTAGTCGTAGGTTCCGAAAATCCAGTAGAATACAAAGCGCCATGCAGTACTTGAATAAGCAGCTGAGAAGCACAGTTTCCGAGTTCTCAGCGGGCTTTAAGCAAAGCAGCAGCAGTCACGTGACAGATCCATGAAGCCACGGTCGACGTGCAGGAGAGTCACGTGATACTGGCTGCCGATCACGTGACAACTAGTCCGTTTTGCCCTGACGATTGCGCCGATAGCTGCGCCAGAGGAAAGGGTACCTCCATTTCAGTTGCCAGAGGAGGGAGGGTCGGTAAACACCTGAACTACCAAACGTACTGGTAGGGAATCGTTGCCTTTGCCTGTTTAATCGTGTGTGAGCATGTGAGTGTTTAAGGTTCTGTTGGGTTGCGAGTGACTGCGGGTTGTTCCTTGCATCAGTGTGCACCCTGGTGGACGTGACAAATTAAAGTTCCTCTCTGACACATCGGTCCAAGTTAATATCTCTTCTGATTCCTGGCTTTCTTTTGTCCTCACATGGATCCTCTGGCCTTGGACATGTTTGTTGTCTCTGTCAGTGCCCTTAAGCCCCCGGGTCAGTGGCTGCGCTTTATAAATTATTATATTTAAAAAAAAGAGATGTGTGACATTGTCTATGCATATCCCGGTGTCTGCATATGTAGCTCGCAGGAAGACCGCAAGAGATTCCAGAGCCAATATATAGAGCATTGGGTATAACGGGCAGCCCTGTTTCGTGCCCCTGTATATCCTCCATACTTCTGAGATATGCCTGCCTGTCTTAACTCTGGCCCTCGGGTCCTTGTACAGCAGCCTTATCCATCCAAGAAAGCCCTCGCCCATACCAAAGTGGGTCAGCACCCTGATAAATCAATTCCAATTCACAGAATCGAAGGCCTTAACCACGTCTAAAGACACCATTGCGCACTCATCCTGCACATTGTTGGTTTGATCCACGATGTGATGTAGCCTCAGCAAGTTCCACAAGGTGTTACGCCCCGGGACTTGGTCTGTTTGGTCTGGGTGCACTAGCGTGTGTATAACTCTTTTGAGCCTATTGGCTAGGGCTGCCATTAGGATTTTGCAGTCCTGATTTATCAATGAAAAAGGTCTGTGAGAGCCGGAGTCTAAGGGGGGTTTACCCAATTTCAGGATGGGTATTATTAAGGATTCTCGCATGCTGTCTGGCAACTGGCCCATTTTGAACGCTTCCTGATACACCTCCAGTAATTTGCTAAAGTGGTCATATACGCCTTGTAGAACTCTCCGGGTAGCCCATTGGGTCTCGGGGTCTTGGACGTTGGGAGGCTGTCTATTACCGCTTCCAGTTCCTCTACCGTTAAGGAGGCCTCAAGCATCTGTGCATGTTCTGCGTCCAGCTTTGGGAGGTCAATCTGGTCTAGTGCGTCTGCAATATCTGAATCATGTGCCTTGCGAGTGCTCGAGTATAGGTTCTTATAGAATTAAAAAAGGGTTTATTCCCTCTTGGGTCCTCACCTCTTCCCCAGTATTATTTTTGATCACGTTGATCAGGACTTTCCTAACCTCCTGTTTGGTTAGCCAGGCCAAGAGCCTCCCCTGTTTATCCCCTTCAGCATGTAGTCTTTGCGTATATTTCACATAATTTACATTTCCCAGTTTCTCCCAGGGTGCCTTGCACTGTATCCTAAGGGATATTAGTTCAGGTAGTTCATCCGCCCAGTGCGCCCGCATGCAATTCCATCCTCTCTATTTCCCGTTCAATCTCCCCAAGTTCTGTCATGACCCTCCCTTTAAGTCCCGCTGTCTTCCCAATCGCTGCTCCTCTAACTACTAACTTAAAGGTGTCCCACACTGTTGCCGATCTGTCTACGCTACCTGTGTTGAGGAGGAAGTAATTGTCTATTGTATCTTGCAGATGCCCTTGGATCTCCCTCTCTAGCAGAGTCCCTGCACTGAATCTCCAGGTCGGTATTGGGGCCTTCCTGTGCGTGTATGCCCATGTTGCAGTCACCGGGGTATGGTCTGAGAGTGTTCTCGCTCTCTGGTGCACGCTAGTGAATTCCCCTAGTGTCTCGCTGCCAGTAAAGAGGTAGTCTATGCGTGTAAACGTACCATGTGGGGCGCTATAGTAGGAGCTTTGCACTTTCTGTACTTACCGGCCTAGCCAGGTGTCACTGCACCGGCCTCGGCTCCACCGACTCCCTCTATTCCTTCGAGGTGCAGCACGCTGCTATACCTCTCCTCCCATGGTAGCAGCTTCAGTGGGGAATGTGGTCCACCTCCTGTGGCACTTCATTGCTGTCTGTGGGCTGCCAGTATGTTTCGCACCGTCAGCTGCAGGTCATCCCACCTCTTGTGACAGTCTTTTACCGAAAGAGGGGTCACGCCCACAGATGATACCTTCTGGGCAGCCTCAGCCCATATGGTGTTTCGCCTGTGCTGCGTGGTGCACCTCTGGTCTACGCTGAACAACTCCCCTGCATTGTCGACTATGTGCTCGATAAGCATGGTGAGTTCCGCCTCACTGAAGCGGGGTTTCCGCTGCCGGCTCACTGGGATCCTGGATGACATCTTCCTCAGTGTTTTTAGGCTGTCACAGTAGCTTTGGGCCTTGTGATACCAGAGGATTGCAGTGGATTGTGATTTATGTAATGGCCGCTGCTCTCTTTCTGGTTTCCGCGATAACAGTATTTCCCTCACCAGTGTTTCCGCCTCCGCTATGTCTGGCATACACGAGGCAGATACGGATGTACCGCAGGCATTTTTGCCGGTGCATCCGTCTCCGTCGGTGTTACCATACTGGCGGTGGCACCGCTACTTCACTTTGCTGAGGCACGCGGCCGACCAAGCCATAATTAAACCTTATTTCCGCCTCCATGCGGTGACGGAACCGGTGTCACCGCCATCACAGTAACACCGGATTTCAGGCACCAAACTTGTAATGAGGTCCAATGTCTTGTATTTGCAGTATGGCCCGATCTGCACAGTAGGTAGAGACACCTTGCAACTCTGTGTTCTGACAAACAGTAAAAACACAAGGGTTGAGCCGAAATCCTTTTATACACATAAGGAAAACATTTGTTCGGGGAAATGTCAAATAATGTAGACATTGAAATACTGGCAGCGTATATTGAACGTCATTGTCTGGCTAAACAATAGATATGGCAAACAGAATCAGTCCTCTTTCTATGCTAATTGTATGCTGCAGTAGACGGGGGATGGTGTATTTAGGCACACAAGAATACAGGATAGCGGGCGTGAGAAATTCAGCCACACCTGGGATCCACAGAAGAGATTCCACCGATCACGAAGATGGTAAGGATTGATAGAACATAGGAGCACTGCATCAGTGCGGGAGGAGGAGAACCTCCCGTGGGCCATCCAACCGCTGGGTGGTGTAGTGCCTAGCACACACCGGACTCAGACTGTACCTTGGGTGCTAGTAAAGTCACCTTGATAGCAAAAAGAGGGGTAGAGCTAAGACAGAGCTGCACATATCCTCGAGCTCTATGCCCAGAAGACAAACAGGGACACTGCATAACTAATGAAGATGCAGTACATGATGAACAAACCAAATAATACCACATACATTTTACCCACAGGCATATAATGATGTGGGAATCAAGGTGATAGTGCAAGAGCACTTCCAGCTACATCAACACAGTGCAGAGGTGTCAAAGGCAGCACCAGAGTACACGTGGCTACATCAGCACAGCGCTTATAAGACAGAGGTACAGTTCATAAACTGATATTGAAGCAATCCGTGAGGATGTTTGGTATATAGAATCATGTCTGGGAACCTACCCCATTGACTATGAATCTGTAATTGATTCTAGGAAGAAAATGCTGAATGGGAGAGTGCCTGCATTAAGGAAAAATCATTCCCTTTTAGCCTACTGAACAAGGTCAGTAGAAAGACCACATAGCTTCTTTTTATACAGAGTGCTAAGGAGCACCAGAATGGGTCCCAAACCGGAGGTGTTTTTACTTGATTTATTTTCAGAAAATCCGGGCGACATTTGGGTTAGAAGATTGAGGATTAGAGGAGGAATAATGAACTTTTGTCCTGACGAAGGCCGTTTGGAAACATAGGGGAAACCTTATCTCGATGGGTTTATCTTTTGATTAAGCGGCCGAAACGCAGAGCATTGACACAATATCATTTGCACATCTTTTGGTAAAAAGGTATAGGGATAATGGACATTAAAGAATCCCACAGAGATTAAGAGAAGTAGAAAATACTGACGCAGAAGACAGTACAAGGTCCTGTGCACAACAAGGACCTATAGCAGTAGAATGTTTATTTAAAAATACACTGTCCAGGACTGTGAGGGAATAGATAAAATCGTTGTGACGTCTTTTTTTGCCTCTGTTTACTCTGATGATAGATGTTTGTGAACCAACTGAACATCTGTGAGAATCGTTTTTTTGATTAATAGATAGAATTTCTTTGGTACAAGAGAAAGGAGGGTACCTTATACTAACCCGTGATTGATGAAATTAGATTATGTACTTTACAATGTAATGTTTGATGTGATATATGATTTTAAGGAAAAACACTCTCCATACAGGAGGTATCTATGTAATGAATAAATAGGACAATGGGCATCATTACGAATTTGGAGGTAATTTGGGCATGGCTGCCTCCAAAATCGGGTCCGGGTTCCCTGAATGGGGAAATACCGGGCCATTCCGAGTATGGAGGGCCCGGTATTTCCTCCTTCAGGGAACCCGGGCCCGGTCCTTCCCCATTCCCATTCGAGCCCTCATAGGGCTTGAATGGGAATGGGGAGAGAGCTAACAAAGGGCCCATTACGAACAGGCCCGTTGTTAGCTCCCTGGTCCCCTCGCGGGACTCGCTATGGACGTCTGGAAAAAACAGACGTCCAGAGCGGGTCCCGCGAGGGGACCTCGTAATAGTGCGGAGTGGGTTTAACGGTGCCGGCACCATTACCGGTGCCGTTAAACCCATTCCGCACTTCTTGTAATGAGGCCCAATATATTTGTGTATGTTAAAAAACATCGGGTTTGGGTTTTCTCATTCTTTTCGTGAACACAAGTGTCAGCAAATATAAGCTTATTTTGGTCTAAAGTTGCAGGAAACATGAGAAGGGGTTAGTCTGTGATTCCTATATATAATACTGTTACTACCCTTTGTATCACAGACCCACCATAAACAATAATTAAGGGTTTGATCTATTGTATCCATCTTTCTACAGCAAGTCAGAAGTCAAAGTAAAGGTTCTCTGTAGAATTGTTACCACTTCGTATTTCTTCCTTAGAAACAATATCTTTATCAGGATGGTTATATAGTTCATCAAACAGTGTTATGGCTTTGCCACTTCTTTTCATCACAACCTTCTACCACATTCACATTACTTCATGTAATCTTCTTCCTGTTCCACTTGCCTGCCAGAACTAACCACTAATTGTCTCTTTCCTAGTTTACGCTACAGCCAGAATAAAACTCCTACTACTACAACTTGTAATCTGTGGTAAGGCTTGATAACACAATTGGCATACAGTTTCTTTCTCTAGCACACAAAAGGATAATAGTTTTCACATGGATCTGTTTGCCATAGGCAATGCAAGTTACACTTCTCTCCTCCTTGCTCCTTGATATAAGGAGGGTATCTCTCCTGCTGTATCTGAATTCTTGAGTTACAACTTCTTCCCTCAAAGTATCTAGTTATGGGACTGTCTTGATTCATATTGCCTTGGTATCACTTTCAGCTTTTGGCTTTGGCAATGTAAGTTATACGGCCCCCTTTTGTTGTGCCTTCTTGGATTGAATATTGCCCCTTTTTGGCTTGGGCAATGCAGGTTATAATATTCCATTATTGAATATTTCCCCTTTTGGCTTTGACAGTGAGGGTTACAATGTTCTCCCATCTGACATCTCATAATAGGAGAGTTGCGCAAATTTGTTTAACTTCATTAGTTCGGTATTCAAAATCAAGCAGCAGTCTCCCTCGGAGCACCCCGGGGTCACATGCATCAGGCCAACTCACCAGTCTGTGCTGGCGTCTCCTTCTGACTCGCTGCATCCACTTCTGCTTCGTTCGTCAGGACTCCAGTAACGTTTGACAGTTCCCAGAAGCCTGCCTTTGCTCGTGCTGACTGTCAACAGAGCCTGCACAACCCTGTGCGCTCACCGGTGAGAATCTTTCACAGGAGCTGGCTGCAGAACACAGGGAGATTCTGTCTCCCGTGGGGTCTCCAGTCTCTATAACACTTCCTGCTGCGCATCCTCTGCATTCACCAGATATCCCGACCTCCACCAGGCTCCCAGCATGTTGTCCTGCTGTCAGCACAGCAGCAACTTCATTATCTGCTTCTTTCTGCTGCGTCTGCCTTTCCCGCACCTGAAGGGCCTTTAAATGTTTAGAGGTCCCACTCAGGTGTGGGCCATTATTACAACCAGGCCACACATCACTCTTTGGTAACTCGGGACCCCTATTTCTTGTCTCAGTACTAGTGGCATTATGGGACTTCGAACCCATAATGTTTCTAGTTGTTTTAACATCGTCAGATCTATTCTGCTTATAAGATGTATTTTTAAGGGAAGATGGTAAAGGAAGTAATGTTTTTTTCTTAGGTGTATAATCCAAACACATTGGAGAATTATAACCACTAAAATAAGTAGTACTAGTTTGCATATTTATAAAAAGGGCTTATGTTGGACACCTTGTGACTTGATTGCCTACAAGTTAGGCGTGACCATGAGCCTCTTATTACCATCTAGTTTGAGGCTGTTAGATTTCTGCAAGGACATGGGCATTAGATCATTATGCCATGCACTCCTGGAGCCAGAGGTATACATCACTTGTCTCGCCTGTGGGAGCTCCCTGGAGTTCAGGGTTTGAAAGTAGACATGTTTACTCTTGTGTCTTGCTTGAATCTGGCTTTGCGACTGGAGGCTCAGCTGTTTCCTTTGCTGGTATGTTGGTCTCATGGCAGACATCTGGACATAGTCGTCGCTTTCGTCTTTCTCTGAGTGGTTTCCTTTTCCTTGACACAGCCCCATGGCGAGGCGTGGCTTCCGGGGGGTTTCAATAAAAACATAGTAGAACACTTGAGGGAAGAATCTCTGGATGCCACACAATCTCTGTGCACAGACAATATTTTGGCCAGTCCGGTATGCCACAATGCAAGTCTGGATGATGAGACTCTGACCCCCACGTTTTTGGCAAGAAGTGGTTTCTTGGCACACACTATGCATCTGGCAATAGATGATACCTTCGACTTCTTCTTGATCAATGAGAAATGTAATGTTTTTGAAATTGAGCACATTGCTGGTACCCAAGACGTCTGCACAGCTCATCTATGAACTGAACACAAGTTGCTTCAAGGCTCTTCATGTTGCGAACATTCATGATTCAGTTTCTACAGCAACACAAAAGAGAGGTTCCAAATATTAGCAGTAGTCCACAACCCCAAGCACTTGGCAAATAAGCCAGTGTTTTAATGAACGTGTCCAGCGTGGTCAGCACCTTTTCAAGAGCTTTTGTGGCAGCCATTGTAACCACAGAAAAACCAGTATTGATGCCAATTAACTTTGAGCTGTCAAAGAGTGCATGGCCTGTTCCATTGTATCTTCGGAGGCTAGTAGAGATACAATCTGTTTGACCACTGCGGAGTGTGCTTCAAGATAAGACTCTTCACTGCTGCACACTTTTAGACCCATGTTTTGCAGTCATGCCATATGCTAGCTCAATTTGGAATATTCTTATTGTCTTCATTTGGAGCTTGGCCAGTATAGGAATCTGAATTGGGATGGCCTAGGTGGATTTAGAATAAACCCACAGCACTTAACTTGTGTACTTACAGTAACCACGGTTGGAAGCCCCATTGCAACATGACAACAGGATTCATTGAATTGCACCAGATATGAGCCATTCGATAAGCTGTGTATTTGACTGTGAAAAAATGCAATTGGTGCAACATGAAGTATGCATTTATTGTTACTGTCACAGGAATTTACTGGCGCAGCATGTGAGCAAGCTATGCGAGTATAGCCTTTGCATTCACGTAATGAGTACAGTGTTATTTCGGGGACTTGAAGATGACACACATGCATGTGAATACGGCACAACATAGTCTTCCCTGATCCAGGTGTCATTGACCAAGTGCACATTACCCCAGGAATGCAGTTCCTGACATACCATGGAAGGTGTCGTCTGAAGGGGAATATTTAACACACCATGCAAAATCCAATTAGTCACGCCTGGTGCCCAGGCAGATGATGCTGTGTAACTCCTTGTAAGTACACTAGGCAACAAGAACGTAGAGCCTGACATCGCTTGGCATACTGCAACCTTGGACAAGTTAAGTGCATTTATTTGTTCTGGACATGAAATTACATTCCAATCTGGGACTCCACTGCTAAGAGTGTCCAGAAAATCTCTTAGCACAGAAAGTTTTACGACGGCTTCCTGGTCGCTTCTAATCATAGACAGGTACTTTTGAACCAATCCCGCTATATCTGTAATGACATCTCTTAGCGCATAAGTGCCCATCTCTAGCGCGTGATCATTAGAATCTGATGTATGAAATCATACCGCACTGCCTCACTTTCAGTCTGCAGGATTTGCATTATTGCTTTTGACCAAGTGTAACTTCTACCTCTTATGGATGCTTGTCCCACCTCACAAGGTACTCTAGGGTCAGAGGTGGTGCAGGTAGCTGATCTCCTGACACGTCCACTGTGTGTGCGACTTAGAACAGTAGCTGACTGCATGATAGCTGTCCAATCCTCTTCTTTTATGAAGTTATCTAGGGATTGTATTACCTCACTCAGCTGATACTGCAAAAGCATTCCTTGGCACTGCTTACCTATGGATATAGCTTGTGTCAGGGACGTTTTATGTGAATTTCAAGTCCTATATGGGCCAACACTGGTTCCTGCTTTTCTTTTATTGCATTCATTTGCTTGAACCACACGTAATACAGGCCTCCCTGACCCATAGGTAATATGCTTGGTACCATTGTGTTCTTTTTCTTCTCTATAGGACGCACTCCAGAACTCACCTTCTTCCCTCTTCCAGTCTGGGTAGAAGCTCAAGTTCCTATTACTGCAAGTGGTCTGGAACTGCGTATAATTAAAAAAATACATCAAGTGTGGAAATCTACATGCCATTTCTAGCTTGTGAACACCTTTGATTTGCCATATCTGTTGACCCCAAGTAGACCACAGAGGGACAGTTACCTGCCATGTTTGTTCTGTCACTTTTGAAAAGTATTCTCTGTCAAAAACAACTGAATCTGCAACATACATGTGTTGTGCATCATGTGGCTCACAAGGGAATTTATACTGATTTTCAATCATGTAATCCCCTGCTTGGTATGGTCTCAGTGAAATGTATGGGAACTGTGCTTGGAATTCAGGACTATCGGTTTGAAAAGGCACTGCGCAGTGTTCCCAGAAAGTGTATTTCGCCACAGGATGGGCTCATACCTGACAGGTAAAAAGGCATTGTAATATCGCACATAAAACACATGGGACCCCATCTCATGGAGATCCTCATCATTATCAAAAACATCAAACAACGCATTTTGCACAAATGTCTGGAGCCTAGTTCTTAACAGTTCTCTATATATTCTGGACACATGATTACTGGGTGTAAAAAATGTGGATTCATCAATCACAGAAAAAGTGTGAACTTGCAGCTGCTTGGCTGGGCCATTAAATGTCTTAAATAATGACATCCACACATGACACATGGTTAGAGGAAACATTTGTATTGAGGGTGGAGTTCCTGGCTCTTGGAGCTCTCTTTTCTCTAACATGTGTGAATAACTTCAAGGCTTTAGAACAACTTCTTTGCTTGCACGGGGAGTGGAAACCTTGCTGAAAAAAATGCCCCGAAGTTAGTGAGATGAGAAACACAGTAAGCTCAGCCACAGTAGAAGGAAATATACTGCCAGCATTATGTAACACCATTTTCAAAAGTCTGTCATAAAATAATTATTTCATTACTTTAGCAACCAGAAAGGCTTTCTGTTTTCAAATTGGCAGACCTGCAGTACTTCCCTGAATTGTGGAGTTGTAGTCAAGAGTGGCATATTCTTCCTCATCTTGAACGCCAATCATCATTTGTTGGATGCCCATCTCTTCTTCTTCTGCAGGCTCCTCAACTGGAAGAGGGGGGTTGCAAGGAAACATCACAGTAACTATCTGGAGCGGGTTTCAGGTGATCCACAGAAACTTGTCTGGTACCTCTCTTGGGTGGTATTGTGGGCAGGACAGCAATTCTGGAACCTTTCACTCTGATTACTTGCCCTGCTGGTCTGTAGGACGGGTAAAACAGAGTCTTAGCATGGATCTTCTCCAGGACTCAATCTCTTGCTTTCAGAGTGGTCTCAGGACTGGCCTCAGCAGCGTTGTCGCAAGCAGTTGTGTGCAGAGCAGGCATAAACATTTTTCTCCCAAAACAAGAGTTCAAGTGGAGTCTTACCGTTGCATAGAGACTGGTGTGGTAAATTATTTAAAACTCTGCTAACTAGATGCACATGGTCTACCCAGTTACCCCCCCCCCCTCCCCTGAAAGGATGCATTTAGTCAGGCATAACATTATTGAGTGGTTTGCCCCTCCTATGAGCCCATTCCATCTCTGGATTAGACAGGTTTAGAAAAGTGCATCTGCGATCCCCAAGCCTCTAATGCCTTTCTCAGGGCCCACCCTGTGAAAGCTGTACCATTATCAGCATGGATCGTTTGAGTTGCTGTCATGGCTACTACACCCTGGAGTGCCTGTATGACTGATTTGCAGTCTGCTCTCTTTTGAGGAATTATCCAGGGGAACCTAGTGGAAGAATGCACTATTACTAGAATATATTTGTACTTATTTATTGCTGTTAGTGAGCCTATATGATCCAGATATTGAATCTCAAAAGGCGAAGTTGCCTTTCTTAAAGGAGCCTCATTAGGTTTTTTGCTTTGGGCCACAGTTGTCTTCAGACAGTTGTCACAGTTTGCTATGTATACTTTAACCGTTTGCCTTAATCCTGGCCACCAATACCGGTCAAGGATTAGCTGTGCCGTTGCAGTAACCCCAAAATGGGTAGATGCAAGTCCAGTGTGTGGTTGCAATGAGCTTTTCCCTGTCTGCTCTATTAGAGATTCATCTTTGAGTAGGATCCCCTTTTTTCATAGGAATTGTGACTACTGCTTTATTACTCTCAATGTCAAAAATGTAATTACCTTTCGGACTAGGTATAATACCTAAACAAGCTTCTTTTATTTCCTCATCCATTGCAGTTGCTGAGCGAGTTATGGCTGCTTTAGTTTTTCTCACTGTGTGCTCTTTGGCATATTTATCTGCTAATGCATTGCCAGCTATGAATGTGCCCTTTAGTATGTGCTCTTGTGTGCATCACCCATAGCAAAGGGTAAGTCGGTTTAAGGTCCCAAACTTGTTTCCAGATTTGCCTGGAAGCAATAGTTTTATGCCTAATGTCTCAGAAGTCAATTCGAATCCACTAATGCCAATCAGTGTTATAAGCCCTGACAATGTAATCTGAATCTGAGACTACTAGTGTGGGCTTCCCTGAGTCGGCTTGGCGCAATGCAAGCAGCAATCCATGCAATTCAGCATTCTGGGCAAACATGTTTCCCATATGCTTTGTTGCAATATCAGTATGTATAAATACTTCTTCATGTGTAAAATGTCCTACCACTGCTGCACATGCAGCAGCATATTATGGAATGTGTTCCAATAGCTGGTATGGTAGAGCCATCACAGTAAATTATTTGGAAAAAATCAAACAATGGCATGTCAGGCAGTCAGGTGTCTGGCTCTGTATCCATTGTCCAAGTCAATCCACTCATTCTTTGCAATTCTGCTTTATAGTAATACTTACATCTAGAGCATGTTGAGATGCTGACCATTGAACCCATCTAGTATGTAATGCCTTCGCATTGGGCACGCTATGCAAGCAACAATCTATGCAATTGGTTTAGTCTCCCCTAGATTACAAACTGTGCTTGTGAAAGCATCATCTCCCACCAACAGGTTTATTTCTAAGTCTTTTTCTGTATTTCTGTCTTGCAAAGGACCAGTTTGAGTCATTAATGAGTACAGATGGTGCACAATGTGAGTGTGTTCTGGCAACCAGTGAGCTGCTTTGAAATGTGGTTTTATCAAAGCCTACAATGGTTTCACTAGCTCAGCAAAATTTAGACAATCTGCTGACAAGTCACTGCCCTCAGATCTAAGTGTGAACTGTAAGAAGGTAACCTCACTGTGAGCTATTCATGTGAACGACTCGCTGAGTGTGTGGGCTCTGCATCCTGTAAAACCTGTAGGGCTGCAGTTTGTTCTTTCTCAACTTTCACATCCTTCCCCCCAGTCTTAGAACTGGTGTCTTTGCCTGTGAGGAACGAGAGGAACCCTTATCAGTGCCATACTTTCGTGGACTTTTTATGTGTTTTCTGTCTCTGAAATCACAGTCAGTTGGTCTAAACTGGGACTGCTTCCCTAGGTTTCCCCCAGGATCGTCTACCCCTGTGAAGGCCTTGCCACTCTGGGGCATCCCTATCTCCTGTAGTTTTCTCATTCCTTGGCTCATGCGCTGGGTATTTTTCTTCCTCTATTGGCGAAATCTGTCGTCTATGTGGTTTACCACCCTTTTTACCTTGAAACAATCCCTGTCCCTTTGAGGGTTTCCCTTTGTGGTGTGTCTCCTTGTCTGGCTTACTGTCCTTGTTAGCCTTTTTCTGTGCCTCTGCAGTTCTCCTGCTGTAATGCTTACCTTGTCTCTGCAGGAGCGTAAATGACCTGAGAACTCTTTGGGCTGCTGATACTGGATAAAAGGAATGATTTTAATGTGGACTCAAAACTCTAAGAGGGGGGCTCCCACTCACCCTGTTGTGAGCTCTTAAAATTATTTTTGGGTGCCCGCCTCCCTGCTCACCTGTGATTTGGTTTTGGGGAGCTCTCCGTCCTGCTATCTTGCACGGGTGCATTGGTATTGAGGCAAGACTGTTCCAGAATGAAGATTGCTGAGGAACTTCTGAACTGGTAAGCATCTTGCAAATGCTGAGCTTACTGTAATCTTGTTTTGTGTGGTAGTCTCTGGGACAAAAATGTCTGAGGGATGGGTTGGCTAATCTTTCACTGTCTCTCTTTTTGTAGGTTTAAAGAGAAGGAATTCACACATGAAGATTCACAGTGCCGTAATTTACGGTGCCGTAATTAGCGCCTTCCCCAGTCCCATTGAGCCCTATGAGGCAAAAATGGGAATGGGGAAGGGCCATGGCGGCATGGGGAATTACCGCCCCTCCAACCTTGGAATGGGGTGGTAATTCCCCATTCCGCCATGGCGGAGTCGGTAAGTTACCGGCATGGACCATGGTGCTATTAGCCTGGGTCGTAATGAGGGCCCTTGTCTTGCAGGTTAACGGAATGGTCGGAGGTTGAAGAAGACCGTAGTCGTCTGTGACACGAAGTTCGAAGATGAAACTCATCTTACTTGGAAAAACTGCTGCTGTGAAAATTCTAATCAGGTTCGTGGGATCTTTGTTCTGTGGAAACTTCCTGGTACTTTGATAAGTTTATAACGTGCTTTTTCTTTTATTTTGACAGGTCTGTGAACAGAGCGCTGGTAAGCGTTGCACCACTGTCAGCAGAACCAATGTGAAGCCGGAGCAGGGCTTAAATATTCCTCCAATCCCAGCTACTAGTTCCTTCAAGCTATTCTGTCCGTGACCTACAAGGCAGCCATCTTGAGGGGAACACTCTACCATTAAGCTCTATAGGTGCTCATTGTGGATTCAAACACTGATGAATGAGAGGAATTTCTGACACGTCATGCTGCTAATTATTTAGTCCCTGCATGTCTGCACAATGAACATTTGATCCTTGAGGTGATCATGACACCTGACTAGGTGATCCCTGCCTAGTGATGTCACTATGTCCCCAAATTGCTCCCTTTTTTCTTGCTCATTTAACTGGGACAATTTTCTATGAACTTCTAACCTTGCAGGCTCTCCTTTCAATAAGGGTAGAATTATGCTCTCAAACATTTGATAATTATTGGATGCTATGCACAAGCCTAAGTTCATGGCGGCAGCAGCACCCTGTGTTCCCCCAATGTCTGCCAATATTAATGCTAGCGATATGATAGAGAGCGTGCCTATCAGCTGTAAATAAAGCCAGCCATAAATTGAGATCCAGCTGTCACAGCTCGCTAAGGTAGGTGGGCAGCCAGAAGGAAGGAACATGGCTAGTGTCTTCTGCCTATGCTGTGGTGTATCCTGGGGATAGGTGGCTTGCAGCTGTCCTAGCTTTTTTGAATATCGCAGTCTGATATTCTTTCAGCTATTCAGCGACTAAAGTTGCCTCCCCTGCAGATGCCATACCTCTGGCCCTTATGAAAGAAATCTCTGGTGACCTGATTGCTCACATCACCTCTGCGTCAATCTTTCTTTTTTCCACTGGAATGATCCCTCCCTCTCTTAAGCACGCTTTAGTGATTCCCTTGTTACAGAAGCCCTCTGCTGATCTGGAAGTGCTGAGTAATTATCAGCCCATCTCTTTGCTGCCGTTCCTTATGAAGGTCCTGGAAGCATTGGTATCTCCCCTCTTGTCCAACTTTCTTGAGCTCTCCCACTACTTTGATGTGTTTCATTCAGGCTTTCGACCAGGTAGAGGCACGGAATCCATCCTGAACTCAGTAGACGATTACCTAACTTGTCTGGTTGATCAGGGTGGTGTCGGAGTCGTCCTGATAGTAGATTTGTCGGCGGCTTTTGACGCTGTTGATCATCCTACCCTGGTCTCCTGATTGTCTTCAGCTGGCCAAGTTCTGGACGGGTTTGCAGCCTTTTGGCTGATCGCTCGCAATCTGTCTCTCTTCCTCCTTTTTCGCTCAGATCCGTTTCTCTTGTGTGTGGGGTCCCACAGGGATCAGCTCTGTCCCCCATCGTATTTAATGTCTATATTAGACTTCTGCTGATCCTTCTTCAGTCTCATGGGTTCCGCTTTTACTCTGACGCAGATGACACCCAGGTTTTGGTTCGTTTTGACCTAGCCCAGTTTGACACAGCAGCCCGTTTGAGGAAGTGCCTAGAAGAGCTGGGGGATGGATGACCTCTAACTGGCTTAAGTTAAATGTTAGCAAAACTGAGGTCCTGGTTGTAGGTACCTCCTCCCCTCTTCTGTTCTGGACTAAGGCCTTTTGGCCTTCTTCCCTCGGTCCTCTTGCCATGCTGGTTTCATCAGTCAGAAACCTGGGGATAAAAATCACTGCTTCCTTGACTATGGATGAGCAGGTGGCAGTAGTCTGTAAGACCAGTTATTTCAAACTCTCGGTCCAAAGGAAGATCCTTCCTTTGATTCCTATTGCCTCTCGGGCACCAGTGGTAGCTGCCCTGGTTCTGAGTGGAGTTGATTACTGCAACTCACTTTATCTAGGACAACCCCTATACCTGCTCAGGCGGCTTTAACTTCTCCAGAATGCAGCGGAAAGATCCATTATTCGCCCTCCGTTCGGTACCCACATGTCCCCTCTGTTGAGACAGCTCGGATTATGTTTAAATCCATGTGCTTGGTACATCGAGCCTTTTATGGGGTTGCAGCTGAGTATTTGCAAGCAAAATGTTTGCGCTACACTCCCACCCGCACCCTTTGTTCCCACTCTGCTCTCTTGCTAGTCGTCCCTCGGTTTAGGCGTACCCGCATTGGTGGTTGTGCCTTCTCCGTTGTTGCGGTGAAGGCTTGAAATACACTTTTGTTTGACCTACAGAGGATTGTTGATCATCTTGCCTTCCGGAGGAAATTGAAAACATTGCTGTTCTAGAGCGCACTCTGTCTCTAAATTATTGAACTTTTCGGATTTTCCACTAGCGCCATGATGCCTTTTGGCGTACGTGCGCTCTACAAATTCTATTAACATAACATAACATCATGTTAATGGGCCTCATTACAACTCAGGTGGTAAGGGTTTTACGGCGGCGTAAACAGCGCCGACCCTTACCGCCTGAGTACGAGGTCCCTTAGCGCCATGGAGGTTTTAACACCTGCTTTTAGCAGGTGTTAAAATCCATGGCGCTAAGGGACCATGGAGTTAATTACGCCACCGTAATTTACGGTGGCGTAATTAACGCCTTCCCCACTCCCATTATGCCCTATGGGGCAAAATGGGAATGGGGAAGGGTAAATGGGAAAATGGGGATTTACCGCCCCGCCAAGGTTGGAATGGGGCGGTAAATCCGCCAACCACCATGGCGTAAACCTAGTTTGCGCCATGGTGGTAAAGTCACGGCCCAGGCGGTAACTTACCGCCTGGGTCGTAATGAGGCCCAATGTATTTAATATGACCCCCTATCTTCTGAGGGCTCTTATTTTCATTAAACAAGCTAAAGCAGGGGGGCACTGTTGCGCTTGAATAAGATGGCCACCTTATTGTATGCTCCGCATCGCAAGGCACTCTCCTTTCATAAATACTGCGTAGATGCCCTTCGAAACTTAGATCCAGCTACCAGATCTGCTGCGCCTAAACCTCGGGAGTATGCTCCCTGAACGCCGCCTTCCGGGACTGCCCAGCGGCTGAGATCCAGCATCCGCAATCCGGCCCGGGAGCCGGCGTCACTCTGCCTCGCCTCCCAGCTCCGGAGCAGTGCGCCAGCTACACCGCGGCTTTGGGGCCTGCCGTGGGGGAGGGGCACGGTGCGGACTGATCCTGCCTCTCTCCCCACCTTGCATGATCCTGCGGCGGCCCGGCTGGAGGCATCGGCCCCCTGCTTGGGTGGTGTGCTGTTGTTTAGAGGCCCATCATCCGGAGACCAACTCATGGGACGTTCTCTCACCCTGTACATTGGTGAGTCATGCAGGCCCCTGGGGCAACCTGCCCGCCTTCCTTGTGGAGGCTCCAGCGCCACCTCGCACCGCCTCCTCCCTGGGAGTGTGAGCGAATCTCTGATCCTGCGTCTCCGACACCCGTGAGACTGGTGCCGCGCATTGCGGCTCCCCACTCTCAGCCCCCGGCCCACACTGACATTACTGGAGGGTCACGTCCTTGGTGGGCACTGGGTCCACTCGCTCCACAAGCACTGGCACACAACGCTCAGCGCCGGCTCCGGGTGTGGACCCCAGCAGACACGGCCCCTGCGACTTCTCACACTGGCCTGGGGGCCTCATAGAGACCTTACGCTCCCAGCTCCTTTGCCTACAATGACCACCTGAGCTGCAATAAACTGTGGTAGGGGGGGCCCACGCCGGTGCCCTCCCCTGTATCGTGCACCTACTGGACTATCAGCAATACCCGTGTACCCTGATAATTGTGGGCCCTCCGCACTACCCCCCTCGGCGGGCCAGACCCCGGACGCCCTGCTTGCCTCTTAGCAGCCCATGCTCATTGTGCAGGGGGCCCTGTCCGCCTGACCACTCGATCTGGGGAGTGCGCTCCCCAATTTACTTCACTACAACAGAGCCCACAGTCACAACCCCCTCATCTACGGCCGCATTGTATTGCTTCTTCACCTTCGGCTCTTGCCTGGGACCCCCTGGGTGATCTGCTCTGGTGGACCCTCTCACACTTGCAACCCTCCAGATCCTCAACCCAACGGGCGACGGCAAACATAGTCACCGCACCCAGCTACAGCTCAGCACTCTACCCTGCCTGCAAGGATCTCTCTTCACCCAGAACACTTCAAACAGTTGTCAGACTCTCCTTCGTGGCCTACTCTTCCCGACACCCCTATCGCCCTCCTGGGTCACTGATCCTACCCTTCTCCTGGCATCATGACTAAGGGAGCTGGAAAGAAACAAAGTTCGATCAACATGTTTACAAAGTCTTCGGTGGGGCCAGTGGGGGAGGCACCTGACCAGGAACCACCCAACACGTCAACATCAGACCTGGCTGAGTCTCAAAAAATAATGGAGTACATTCGGGAGGGTTTCACCACACTTCATAGCAAGCTGGGTGACATGAACGGCACTATATCCTCCATTAAGGCCCATATAGAAAAGACTGACGGACGGGTTACTGAGATTGAGACACGAGTGAGCACTACCGAGGATAGCTTGAACTCTCTCAGGGCTGAGGTCTCGGCTCTCTCTGGTCGGGTCACCGAGGTTGAGAAGAAAAATGAGGACCTTGAATCCCATTCGAGGCGCAACAACCTCCGTATTATCGGAGTACCCGAAGATGGCATACAGGAACATATGGAGGACTATGTCGAACACATGCTAATGCAACTACTAGACTCTCCAAAGCTCTCTCCTCAGTTTGCAATCGAGTGAGCCCACCGTGCCCTCACGGCAAAACCTAGACTGGGCGCTCCACCACGGCCCTAAATTTCCGTGATCGTGACACCCTCCTCAGGTCAGCGAGAGTTAAGGGTGAACTCTTTTCACTTCACCCGGACTTCTCGGTGGCGGTGCAGCGGGAACGCAAAACCTTTGTAGCAGTGAAGAGGAGGCTGCGAGATCTGCAGGTCAAATATGCCATGCTATACCCTGCTAAGCTGAGGAACGAACACTCTAACCGTGTGTATTTTTTCACGATCCCGGAGGAGGCCTCCAGATTCCTCGATGAACACTTCCCTGGTTGAATCATTCCTGCAACACATAATGTTTCCACTATGTTTCTTACCTGGTTGCCCTTGTTTGGGACCTTGGCTTATTACAGCAAATTCACATCCGCAACATACATTATCAATGTTTAGCTCCTTGTCTTTTTTGTCTAGGAATTGAGACATTGATTTGCTACAGTATGGACTACCTGTTGAAAGGATGCCCCCATTCCAGCGCTCATCAACTATCATAACATCTCTTTCATATGTGTTGTTGAACCCACATACTGTCAGGATCTGATTGTTTAAGAAACTATTTAACCCAATCTTGTGCAATCTGTTTCCCGATTATGCGACCGTGCCTTATCTACCCGGAAAGGACCCTGCCCGGGTGGCGCCTGATATCATCTCTGGGCACCATGTTCATCCTCATATTGCCTCCCGATTCGGAGCGTCGCCACCAGGCCAGTTCACAGGCCCCCCAGGCGTTGATGCCATTGGTTTGGATTTGGTTGTTTAGTTATGGGGTTATCGTTCCTCTGTTTGGGGGAGGGATGTGGGAGGGGGTGAGGGGAATTGGGTTCTATGTTAAAAAAGGCTTGGTATCTGCAGAGGAGGTAGAGTGCAGGACACTGTGGAATCAATGGTACTGCAGATCCATCTGTGCTGCACACCGATCATGGAGGGCACTGTGCCATTTACCCGCAATCCCCGATGACTACCCTTGGTCTGTTGGGTGAAGACACCTTGACATTTATGAGCTGGAATGTGCGGGGGCAGGGAAACCATAAGAAAATGAGGCTACTACAGCTCCAGGCTGAACGTCATGGGGTTAAAATCCTGTTTCTGCAGGAGATGCATGCCCGCACTGAGTACTGTGAAAAGTTTGCTAAAACATGGGCCTCTTAGAGGTATTATACTAACTACTCTACCCAGAGCCGTGGGGTCGTGACCCTAATTCACAGGACCCTTAAGTTTCACCCCATAGCTACACTGATTGACCCCCAGGGCAGATATGTGCTACTCCATGGTATCCTGCAAAACAAAGAGGTGGTCCTGTTAAACATTTACGGTCCCAACATTGATGATCCTGAATTCTATTTACACCTCACGGCTCCCCTCGATAGTTTCCCACTGTTACCAATCCCCTGGGGAGGTGATTTTAACACCATATTCGATGTAGACCTTGACAGATCTGGCTCTAGACCCCGTCAATTTACCAAAGCTGCTTACACTACACTCTCGTCTCTCCCCCGCCTGGCCCTTGTTGACGCATGGAAGCTTCTCTATCCCGACTCACGCTCTTACTCCTTCTACTCCTCGGTACACGACTCCTATTCCCGAATCGATAGATGGCTAGTGTCTGATATACTTATAAGGAATATATCTTCTCTAACGATCATACCCAGAACTCTCTCTGGCCATTCACCGGTGACTATCACCCTAGGTTGGGGCCCAGACCGCGGTCGAACCAGGTACTGGAGAATGAAACCACACTCCCTCCTTGACCCGGTTTTCAGCTCCGAGTTGGAGTCGGCAATCGAGGAGTTCTTCGAGATCAACACCAACACGGTATCTTCCCAGGCCACCCTTTGGGAGTCCTTCAAATCCTATATCAGAGGTATTGCCCTCTCCAAGGAAAACATCATCCTCAAAACTATCCGAAGGGAGATTGCCAAAAGCGAGGCTACGCTGTCCGCTCTTGAAGCCCAATGCACGATTCGCCAAATCCCTGAAACCCTTGCGTTAATCGGTACAGAACTGGACACCGTCCGCTCTCTTGCGGATCGTGAACTATGGTTTTTGGACAACCCGGGTCTCGCGAGGAAATACGGCGAGGGTGAACGCCCAAGACGCCTCCTGGCTAGACTTCGCCGCCGAGAGTTTGGTGCCCCCCTATCCCTGGGATAGAGAGACCTGATGGTACACTGGCCACGTCACCCCAAGATATTAATTCCGAATTCCTTTCCTTCTATGAATCCCTATATGCTCAAACGGACAGCGCCATGATATCGGAAATTGATTCCTACCTGGATAATCTCCCCCTCTCATTCCTTTCCCCCGAAACCACCGGCTCCCTCGAGAATCCATTCACCCCCGAGGAGCTCTCGGAAGCTATAGACTCGCTCTCTTCAGGCAAGTCCCCGGGATCAGAAGGAATCCCTATCGAATTTTACAAGCACTTTAAATTGCTCCTACTACTCCCTTGCTTGATGGCCATTTGGGAAGAGTCAGTGGAAGTAGGTCAGTTCCCCCCCTCGCTCCGCGAAGCTATAATAACAGTCTTGCTTAAAACAGGTAAACCCCCTACTCAATGTGGCTCCTACCGTCCACTTTCACTTATCAATTGTGATGTCAAGATCTTTGCCAAAGTACTTGCCCTACGCCTTGCACCCTACATGCCACAAATCATTCACCCTGACCAAGCAGGATTTATTCCGGGACGCTCCACCGGCTTGAACCTGAGGCGCCTCTTCAACATCATAAGCAGGGTGAGCCCAAATGTCCACGCGGTAGCTGCGACACTTGACATGCAAAAGGCTTTTGACACTGTTTCGTGGAAGTATCTTTGGCTTGTGCTTGACAAATGTAAATTCAGCCCCACCTTCCTTTCCTGGGTTAGGTTGCTCTACTCCAACCCTGCAGCCAGAGTTCGCACTGAAGACCGGTGCTCCCCCCTCTTTCAAATAGCTAGGGGCACGAGACAGGGCTGTCCCTTTTCCCCCCTAATCTTTGCTGTGGCAATAGAGCCATTTGCGGACATGCTTCGCCAATGTCATGCACACAGGGGTCTGCATCCCTCTGGTTCCTCGGACATAGTTTCCCTATATGCAGATGACGCACTTCTCTTCATCCGTTCCCCTGATATTAATCTGGCCCCGATTTTGGACGATGTAGTCCTCTTTGGTCGAATCTCCAGTCTCAAAGTGAATTGTTCTAAATCTACCCTGTTCCCGCTCACTGCCAGCACCCACCCTCCCCTCCAGACACCCTAGGATTCGCATGGGCCCAATCTGTCTTTACCTACCTAGGTATTGTAGTGTCACGTCAAAATGAACGGGTCTTTGAAGAAAATTACCAAAAATACCTTACCAATCTTACAGTAAAGGCACTGGGCTGGAGCAAACTCCTGCTCTCACTGGCTGGCAGGATAGGAATATTGAAGATGGTAGTACTACCCCAGCTCCTGTACAGATTTGCCAATATTCCACAGTGGCCGGGTAGCGGGTTCTTCCAGGCGTTGACATGTACCCTTAACACCTTCCTCTAGCACTCGGGCGCGGTCCGGCTTAAACTTGAGACCCTAGCTGCCCCGATGGAGGATGGCGGCTTCGGGGCTCCCGATTTCCTCAAGTACTGGCTGGTGGCACAACTCCAACATACCGCATACTGGTTTAACACATCAGACCCTCCACCCCATGTCAGGCTCAAAAAGTTATCAGTAAGCGACCGTGACATCCGCTCACTGGTGATTACACCTATGCCGATGGTATTGAACTTGCTTGACCCAGCGACCTGCACATCAATGGCCTTATCTAAAACATGGCAACTGTTGGGCATCACCCATCCCTTTCATGGTAATTTACCACTCTGGAATTTCCTTCCAGAGGTCCCACAAGTGCCTCTCTCTGTCGTTCGCCGGTGGGCAGAGGCGGGATATGAATTGCTCCGGGACATTTTTGAACAGGGCATTTTCTTAGAGTGGCCTGACCTCCCGCTGTCTCTGAGGCGGAGACCTTCCGTTTGGCTTCAATACTCATCCCTCCGGAAAATTCTTAAACACAAATACCCGACTTTCCCTAAGTTACCACCCGATGAGCCTGCAATCACGGAACTGTCCTCACCCTCCCCCCTAAGGGGCACAATCTCCAGACTTCACACCTTGGTGCAGACCAGATCACCCCCTCTACTTTCCAAATTAAACCACACTTGGGAGGTCGACCTCAGACTGGAAATGACCGACGAACGTTGGGCCCATATGTGAGCATGCACCCATGGGATCTCCTTCAACTACCGCTTTAAATTGATCCAATTCAAGTTACTCCACAGGTACCATTACACCCCGACCAGACTACACCGCATCTCGAATGACCTCTCCCCGAGGTACCCCAGGTGCGGCTGCGACGATGCTGGCTATATCCATATGATCTGGTCCTGTCCCCGCCTCACTCAATTCTGAGATGCAGTATGCGCTACTATTTCAGCTATCCTCGAACACCCTATCACCCCAACCCCAATGAGGTGTCTTTTTCACGACTTCCCAGAACTCCACCGAGACTCTAGGAAACTGGCCGGCCTCTGTATGCTACTCGCAGTGCGCTCTATCCTACTCTGCTGGCTCCGGCCTACCATACCTACTTATGCACAGTGGCTCAGGGCGGTCACATGGGCTTCGGACACCGAGGAATCCTGGGCAGTACAACGTCCCGCCCACTCCAGATCTAGAGATATCTGATTAAAGTTTTGCTCATTCATGTCTCCTGCTGATACGGACTCAGACCCTGCATCCCCAGCCCTCTGCCCTCGCCACTCCACTTCTACCTCCTGATTTGCCTCCCCCTCACCCCTGCACCCACCTTGTATGTATCCCCCATGTGTATAAATTGATCTTTTTCATTCGCGCTATACATCTGCACTGCTTGTTCTTTGCTTTGATTGTACATCCCCTGTGTGTAACTCACCTGTACCTGTGCTACCAAGCTGAATAAATACAAGTTTTTTTTAAAAAAACAAGCTAAAGGAAAAGAGATGTAACATAACATCACATCACACCTATGAACAAGATTGCCATGTGGGCAAAGAGCATGCTTGAATAGATAAATAATAGAACAAGTGGTGGTTTTAGTTTCACAGCATGTTTAACCTTTATGTCTAATTAAGCTATGCTACGCTATACTAAATGCCATCAGTCTAAATGCACTCAGCAAGCCCCCACCCTTCACACATGCTTAGAGCAGAATGTGCCTCACATAAAACAGTGCCTTCTGGGGTTTGCAAGTTCTGCTTAGCTGGGCCTGGCTGTCTCTTTCCTGCTGCTGCTCTGCTCAGGACTCCTCTGGTCTGCACTCTTCCCCCACCCCTCAGAACTCGATGCACAGGCAGGTCTGCTGTTGTTGCTCCCTCTTCCCCTTTTGCTTGGGCCTTATATGTATGAAGGAACATGGTTTCCCTGCCCGTGTATGTGCGTCATATCCGCTATCGGAAAGAGTAAAGCCTAGAGCTGAGCGCGTCACTGTGTCCGCTGAGTTTAGGGCTCCTATGTAAATCTCCACTAGGTGGGTTTTCACACCTCAGGTGAGAGCTTTGTACCCATTCAGTGAATGCCTCCACTGTACTCTATGGCCCTTGGCTTTGCGAAGAGACATTTCTCTCACTTGTTGCTTCTATTCGTGTCTGCCAATTTCCTGTTCTTGTATCCTTAACAGATATAACACTTAACGGTGTGAAGTCAATGCTCGCACCTACTGGTGTGCAGTTAAAACAGGCAGCTATCTGCCGTTTGTGGTTTGCTCATCTGCCAGAACGGGAAAGCACCACTTCCTGCACCTTGGTGAAGCCAAGGAATATTCATCCTGCAAGTGTGCACACTAGCCTTCTGTGTAAAAGGTGTGCTGTATGTTTGACGACCATTCTTCGGCTATCAATGGCTGCGGGCCTGCATGAGATATGAACAGCTGTCTTAAATTAGGCTTATTTTCATATCACTTGTTTAAGTCTGGGGGGGAAGTCCTAATGTTACAACATGCCATTAGATATACAGGCATTAGGGAAACCTCATCCTCAGAAGGTGGAATCACCACATTCCTTTGATAGCCTTCTCCTCCCATGTGATCCTCCCTCCTAATACCACCCCTAGAATTAAGATCAGGTAGCGGCTACCTTTCCCTGGTCATATGGGAGGAGACTTTAGGCTGGGATTCTGTGATGACTCAGAAGGAGTCATCACTCACCCTATAGTCAAAATCTGAAACCTTGTCCCTTAAATCACTCTAGACAATCCCCCATCCATGGCTCAAACACTCACAACTGAAACTTAACATCTTCCGGTTTTGATGGGTCCTTTTGTGAGATGTTTAAACAATCACATCAAAGAAATCCAGTGTTACACTTCAGACTTCCCCGCGGGCATCCTTGCAAAATACAACTTCTTTACAGGCTCCTCTATGGTCCAGGTACAAGCTACCATGGCGTCTGTACAAATGTCGACGCACTCCAGGTCACCTGACACGTCTTGTACGTGGAAAACGTACAGCAAGCCACGCCCCACTTACGACTATAAAACCACCGTCTTCCAAGGGGCTTGTTGCTGCTAATTAGCGTTACCAGCTACACACGGTTTTTGTACCGTTTCCTCTTCGTGTTTCCTTACACGAATCCTTATCTGAACTCCTGGTTTGGACCCTTTGCCTGATTTTTGGATTGCCTCGTCTCATCCTTTATTCCTGTCGTGCTCATCTGGTTGTTGGACTAGGAACGCTACTGGATACGGCTCTCTTCTTTGGCGGTTCTTCCCAGCTGTCGCTCTGCTCCTCAATTGCCGTCATCTATCCGGATCATCTCAACAGTTACTCAGCTATACTCGTGTACTCAGGTACATACCTATTGCCTTCCTTGGATATTGTCTTCTGTTGGATTCTGGGACATTGAGTGACTTTTCTTGTGATTGCTCTTAAGTGCACATGAACGCCCTCCTGAACTGCACCAACCCGGCACTAGTGCGTCCCTCGTGCCGTTCGGGGTTACTTACCTGTACTAACTTCCCTGTTTGTTATTTTCTCCTGTCGTTGTCTTCAGAATCCTGGACTCCTCTTACTCTATTATCCTATTTCAGGTCAGTGGTTATCAATCCTATAGCTATAGTGGGAACCGATACTGAATTAGTTCAATTCCACTCATTTGTGTTATTCTTTATTTAGATCATTCCCGGGGAAATTCAACTCCTCTCCAATATCTATATAGGTAGTTGTCCCATCATTTCATCTGTTCTAATTACTTGCATAATATCAACACTGTCTAATATCTTGGTATTCTTTTGCAGCATTGGTATTGGCGGTGTGTGTTCTCCCCGCTCTTTTATTCAATTGACATCTCTGTCTGTTCTAACTAAAACAGCAGAGAGGTACATTGTGGAAAAGAGCCCCTCTTTGAGGAAGCCTGAGTCTTGTACTCAGGGGAGCTGGGATGGAAGGCTGAGTTTGGAATCTTAAACCACCAACATCTCCAAGGTCATTATCTCTGTATCTTCGGCCTACTCGGAGTGGTGAGTAACAGAATTAGCAGCCTTAAAAATGTCCACAGAGGCCAGTGATGCTTTGAATCAAATCGTGCAAATGGTCACGGATCTACGTACCGACTTGACCAATGCACAAGAAGCACTGCGCCAACGCATGGACGCCATTCAGTCTTTGGTTACCACACCAGCGTCACAGATGGCTGGTGCCTCAGCTACAGCATCAGGTTCAGAGTTTACACCTCCACAGCAGGAATCAAACCCAATCATGCTTACCACCCAGTTTCCTCTAGCTCCTCCTGAACGCTTCCTAGGCGACCCTAAACGATACCGAACCTTCATTAATCAATGCAAATTCCATTTTCTGTGTCGCCCCGCCTCATTTCCCACATCTACAACCAAAGCGGCTTTTGTTTTGTCTCATTTGGGAGGCACCGCAGCCGCATGGGCTAACCCGTTGTTGGAATCTAATAGTCATGTTCTTTACAATTGTGATGCCCTTCTTGCTATGATGAGTAAAGTATTTGACACACGTTATACTACTCAAGCTACTGATTTGGAACTTTTAAAACATCGACAAGGAAACAATTCTTTATTGGTTTATTTGGCACGATTCAATCAGTTGGCAGCAGAAACTGACTGGCCTGAAGAAAAGAAGACAGCTGTCTTCTATCAAGGCCTCTCAGATGAATTAAAGGACATCCTCTCCACTGTTCCTGTAGTTCCCGGGGCATTCGGGGAACTGCTAGACTTAGTCCTTCAGATTGATGCTCGCAAGTCCGAAAGACGCGGTGAAAAGAAAACAGCATTATTCAGTACAGTTTCAGCAGAGGCCTCGTCTTCGTCATCTCCTGCGCCTGAACCCATGCAGATTGGAGCGGTTAGGGGGCCACTTACCCCTGCTCAACGAGAATATCGTCGATCAAACAATCTCTGCATGTATTGTGGGGCCTCTGATCACTTATTACCTGAGTGTACTAAAAAACCTAAAAGAAAGGCGGGAAACGCCATATCCCGACAGTAGATAGAGTCCCTATGTCAGGAAACTCACCCTTGGACTCTACATTACAGAATCCGAGTCATTTAGTCCGCCTACCAGTTACATTTTCCTTAGATCATGGTGTTTTATTCCAGACAACAGCTGTGATCGATTCAGGTGCAACAGGTAATTATTTTGATCAATGTTTTGCCGCCATGTCAAGAATACCACTGGTTTGCAAAACTATACCTGAAACAGTGAATGCAGTGGATGGTTCACTTCTTGTCTCAGGAATGGTTACTCACCAAACAGTTCCACTACATATGAGTACTGATGAAGGCCATACTGAAGACATATCATTTGATATCATTAAAGCACCAGCTTACAAAGTCCTTCTGGGCATTCCATGGTTGAAACTTCATAATCCTGCCATCGATTGGTCGACATCCCAGATTCAGTTTCCTTCCAATATGTGCAACACTCGATGTACTACATTACTCGGTATTACACATGATAGTCCAGTCAGGCCGCTAGTTTCGCCTACGATGCATATTGGAGCTGTCCCTAAAAACGTTACCTCTGTGATACCGTCTCAATATGCAGATTACACAGATGTTTTTGACAAAGGGATGGCGGAGACTCTACCTCCACATAGAGCTTATGATTGCCCAATAGACCTAATTCCGGGAGTAAAAATACCATCCGGCAGAGTATACTCCCTCACTCTCAAAGAAGACAAAGTCCTTAAAGATTACATAGACAAGGCTTTGACCATGGGATTTATTCGTCCTTCCAAATCACCAATTTCATCACCACTTTTCTTTGTTCCTAAGAAGGAAGGGGATCTACGTCCTTGTATTGATTATCGTGCTTTGAATGCAGCAACCATAAAAAAACAGTATCCTTTTCCTCTGATTTCGGTCCTTCTTGATCAATTGGGTTCTTCCAAAATATTCCCTAAGCTTGATCTCAGAGGAGCTTACAATCTCGTCCGCATGAGAGAGGGGGACGAATGGAAGACCGCATTTAAAACACATTACGGTCTATTTGAGTATCTTGTCATGCCTTTTGGCTTATGTAATGCCCCGGCCACCTTTCAAGCTTTCATGAATGATCTGTTTTACGACATACTTAATCAGTTTGTTGTTGTCTACCTGGATGACATTTTGATTTACTCTCAAAACTAGGAAGACCACGAAAAACATGTCAAGACAGTACTCCAACGTCTGAGAGAACATAGATTGCTTGTTAAAGCCGAAAAGTGCATATTTCATGCCTCAGAGGTGGAATTTCTGGGATATGACCTTACTAACAATGGTGTGCGCATGAGTCAATAAAAAATTAGTGCGATCCTGGAATGGCCTGTGCCTAATTCACTCAAATCATTACAATCATTCCTGGGATTTGCAAATTTCTATAGACGCATCATCAATGGCTTTTCTGAAATATCTGCACCACCTACCTCTCTGACAAGTGCCAAAGTACCATTTGTATGGTCATCAGAAGCCCAGAAAGCCTTTGATCAATTAAAATCAGCATTCACTTCTGCTCCTGTCCTCAAACATCCTGATCCTGAGCTTCCTTTTTTTGTTGAAGCTGATGCTTCAGGTTATGCCATTGGGGCGGTATTGTCTCAAAACTGTCCGCATTCAGGAGAGATCCATCCTGTTGCCTATTTCTCTCGTAAATTGACAGCTTACGAAAAGAATTACTCCATCACAGAACGCAAACTTTTAGCCATCAGAGACGCATTCTTGGAATGGAGGCATCATCTTTTGGGGGCCAAACACCTTGTAACTGTATACTCTGATCACCGCAGTCTGTTAGCCTTCAAATCTATGAAATGTCTTACGGCTAGACAGGCGCAGTGGCATTTATTCTTTTCACAATATCAATTCGTTATCACATACCGTCCTGCTAAAGCCCAAGTTCCGGCTGATACTCTCTCACGCTTACATGCGGATGGTCAGTCTCAACAGCTCGAAGCTCTTCCTCTTCTACCAAACAAGGTTGTTTGTGGTTGTTCGGTTCAGCCCTCTTTGCGTTCAATCATCCTTGATTGGGTTTCAAAACATCCAAAAGAGATCATTGACCTCAATCTAGAAATCATTCAGGGTATGCCATTCATTCAAGGGCGCGTTTATATACCCTCAGGTCAAGCTAGAGAATTAGCTCTTCAGTGGTCTCACGATTCCTTGATTGCTGCACATCCATGAAGTCAAAAAACTCTTGAAACCTTACGGCGTTGGGCTTGGTGGCCTTCCATGGTTCGTGATGTAAAGGATTACATTTTGACTTGTTCCATATGCACTCAGTGTAAAACTTCTAGACTCAAACCAGTTGGATTGTTGCAACCTCTTCCTGTGCCGTACAAACCTTGGCAGATGCTGTCAATGGATTTCATTGTGGAACTTCCTGACGTTCAGGGCTATGACACTATTTGGGTAATCGTTGATTACTTTACTAAATATGCATTGTTCATACCTTGTTTGGGTTTGCCTGCAGCTCCAGAATTGGCTAAACTGTTCTTGACGAATGTGTTTTGTTTCTTTGGCTTACCCTCGGTTATTGTTTCCGATCGTGGCACGCAATTTACGTCACGATTCTGGAAGGCTCTTACAGCTTCTTTGGGTATTGAAGACAGGTATTCCTCGGCTTATCATCCTCAAACGGATGGGCAGACTGAGAGAACTAATGCTACCATCGAACAGTATTTACGCTGTTTATGCCTTCAGTACCAACAGTCTTGGTTTACTTCTTTACCTTATGCAGAATTTGCATATAACAACTCTATGCATACATCAACTGGAGTTTCTCCCTTTTTTGCCCTGTATGGTGGTCATCCTAGGGCACTTCCACTTGATCCGGTATTACCGGCCATTAATCCTGCAGCAAAAGGTTGCATCAGAGATCTCGATAAGATTCATCGGGACGTACGCTGTCATTTACTCCGAGCTCAAGATCGTGCCAAGAAGTATGCCGATGTACATCGATCACCTGCTCCAGTCTATCGCAGTGGCATGCAGGTGTGGTTGTCATCCCGCAATTTGCGAATTGCGGGCAAACGCTCGCTTCTGCCCAAATTTGTGGGACCCTATGTCATTACTGATGTCATCAATCCTGTGGCAGTTAAGCTTTCTCTGCCGCGATCTTGGCGCATACATCCAGTCTTTCACGTCTCCTTGATCAAGCCTTTCATCCCTGGGACCCGTCTGCCTACTCGTCCTTCGCCGATCTTGGTGGATGGTGAGGAGGAATATGAGGTCTTGCGTATCCTGGACTACAGGGTGTCTAGGGGTACGTTGTTCTACCTCGTGGATTGGAAGGGGTATGGGCCTGAGGATCGTAATTGGGAGCCACTCTCCAATTTGCATTGTCTGGTTCTTCTGAGGAGTTTCCATTCCGCCAGGGGGTTGCCGGTGTCTTTGGGGGAGGATGCTGTTACACTTCAGACTTCCCCGCGGGCATCCTTGCAAAATACAACTTCTTTACAGGCTCCTCTATGGTCCAGGTACAAGCTACCATGGCGTCTGTACAAACGTCGACGCACTCCAGGTCACCTGACATGTCTTGTACGTGGAAGACGTACAGCAAGCCACGCCCCTCTTACGACTATAAAACCACCGTCTTCCAAGGGGCTCGTTGCTGCTAATTAGCGTTACCAGATACACGCGGTTTTTGTACCGTTTCCTCTTCGTGTTTCCTTACACGAATCCTTATCTGAACTCCTGGTTTTGACCCTTTGCCTGATTTTTGGATTGCCTCGTCTCATCCTTTATTCCTGTCGTGCTCATCTGGTTGTTGGACTCGGAACGCTACTGGATACAGCTCTCTTCTTTGGCGGTTCTTCCCAGCTGTCGCTCTGCTCCTCAATTGCCGTCATCTATCCGGATCATCTCAACAGTTACTCAGCTATACTCGTGTACTCAGGAACATACCTATTGCCTTCCTTGGATATTGTCTTCTGTTGGATTCTGGGACAGTGAGTGACTTTTCTTGTGATTGCGCTTAAGTGCACATGAACGCCCTCCTGAACTGCACCAACCTGGCACTAGTGCGTCCCTCGTGCCGTTCGGGGTTACTTACCTGTACTAACTTCCCTGTTTGTTATTTTCTCCTGTCGTTGTCTTCAGAATCCTGAACTCCTCTTACTCTAGTATCCTATTTCAGGTCAGTGGTTATCAATCCTATAGCTATAGTGGGAACCGATACTGAATTAGTTCAATTCCACTCATTTGTGTTATTCTTTATTTAGATCATTCCTGGGGAAATTCAACTCCTCTCCAATATCTATATAGGTAGTTGTCCCATCATTTCATCTGTTCTAATTACTTGCATAATATCAACACTGTCTAATATCTTGGTATTCTTTTGCAGCATTGGTATTGGCGGTGTGTGTTCTCCCCGCTCTTTTATTCAATTGACATCTCTGTCTGTTCTAACTAAAACAGCAGAGAGGTACATTGTGGAAAGGAGCCCCTCTTTGAGGAAGCCTGAGTCTTGTAGTCAGGGGAGCTGGGATGGAAGGCTGAGTTTGGAATCTTATACCACCAACATCTCCAAGGTCATTATCTCTGTCTCTTCGGCCTATTCGGAGTGGTGAGTAACATCCAGTAATATCTATGGACATCAACTCACATAAATCCTCCGGTACTGAGAAGAGGAAGAGGAAGAAGGAGTTTATGCAAACCAAGAGAAGCCTGAAGCCTAACATGCAGGCTAGTTGTTTTTCTGGACCTAAAGTGAACAGGACCTTTGAAATTGGCAGAGGCAGTGTGGAGGAGGGCTGTGCAAGAGAGGACAAGGAACCTCGCACTGGGGCTCCTGACTGCGAGGCGTCCGGATTGGTGTGACAAGGCAGAAGGGGAGGCGTGTAAGAAGGAAAGCCGTGGAGAGGCTGGAGGCTGTGCAGAAACTCCAGAGAACATGACCGCCCAAGCGAACAGTGCTCTCCGGTCCCAGGAAGCCAGCAGTTGAGTGGGGAACCGCGTATGATGCTGACAGAGCGTCTGCACACTCCCGGCACAAGCAAGGTCAGAGATACAAAGAAGACCTGATGAGTGTCCTTAGAGCAGCGGGGGACCCCGGGCATTCCAACACACATGCCAGCGAATGTTTGAACTGTATGAATTGCAACTGACGGAAGGGTACACATAGGGCCTCATCACGACCCAGGCGGTAAGTTACCGCCTGGGCCGTGACTTTACCACCATGGCGTAAACTATGTTTACGCCATGGTGGTTGGCGGACTTACCGCCCCATTCCGGCCTTGGCGGGGCGGTAAGTCCCCAATCCCCATTTACCCTTCCCCATTCCCATTTTTGCCCCATAGGGCATAATGGGAGTGGGGAAGGCGTTAATTACGCCACCGTAAATTACAGTGGCGTAATTAACTCCATGGTCCCTTAGCGCCATGGATTTTAACACCTGCTAAAAGCAGGTGTTAAGTCCGCCATGGCGCTAAGGGACCTCGTACTCAGGCGGTAAGGGTCGGCGCTGTTTACGGCGCCGTAAAACCCTTACCGCCTGAGTTGTAATGAGGCCCATATTGTTTAAAGACAGTCAATGCAAAATACAAGTTCAAATCCCAATTAGAAGAACGATTGGAATCAAACAAGACAAAATGCGTCCACAGACCCCAAGCAAATTCAGAGGCATGAGATGTCAATGTGGGGGAACGCTGAAGCAAGTGTTACCATAGGCTAATATACAGAGCATCTCAAGGTATATGCTTCTGTGGTATGGTAAAAAGAACTGTGAAACAAATAAGAGGTCCTGGCAGGGGAGTAACCCAGGCAGCTGACACTGGGGGAAGATACATGGCAGCGGAGTATACCAGGGGATCTGAAACACCCATATAAGGATTCCTGACAGAGGTGTACACCAGGCCATCCACAAAAGTTAAAAGTATAAAGATTCTGATGTTTACGGGAAGATACCTGGCAGAGGAGTATACAAAGAGATCTAAGAACCACATGAAAGAAGTCCTGGCAGGTAAGTACACCAGGCACATGAAGTTGTATAAAGGTTTGGGCATTGTGGGTAGATACCTGGCATGGGAGTAGACCATGGAATCTGAAAAACCCACAGACGGATACCTGGCTGGAGAGTATATCAGCCAATCCGTAAAGTTGCAAAAAGAGCTAAAGAAAGACTGTTATGAAATGTAACGTTTGAAACTAAAGAAAGTCTGTTTTGGAATGTATTGTCTGAAGCTAATGAAAGACTGTCATGGAATGCATTGTTTGGACAAGAACTTTGTGAGTCCAGTACAAGGACTGTGAGAAACCTAAAGGTGTCTCACCCACTAGTCCCAGGGATCTGTCATCCAGGTGGCCAGGACACAGCCATTGCTTTTGGATCCAATTCCTGGGGGTGGACCAGTGGGAGCCAATTCCTGGGGTTGGACCAGTGGGGGAGGATAACCTGGATGAGGGGCCCTTGGGAGTGGAAGTGGGACACCGGAGGGTGAGACGCGGTATCCCCTTCCCAATAACACCTTTTCCCCATCCTACCAAGTAGGATACCTACAAATTCAAACCCCTAACCCCCTTTCCGACACAAACTCTTTCGCACAGACAGTTCACCGTGAGCGACGACTGATTAACACCAGAGCTGTATACCTGACATGTCCCAACAACATGGACAGGCAAGTTCAGGCCATTACAGATTATTACACACACCTGACTTCCACCACACTTCCCCACATGGATAAAAGGTGGATCACAAAAGCACACTCTGAGCGAGGCAAACTACACGAGGAAAAAGCAGTTCCAAGATGACAGTTTAATACAAGGGGAAGGACGGCGAGACCAGAGAGAGTCGGAAGGAGGGGAATACCTCTGACTTCTAATGAGCATTACTTTCGTGAGCCTTGGAAAGTAAGAAACCGAAGACCAGAAACAAAGGCTAATCAAACCAGCACAGTGAGGCGGAGGTACCCGGGGCTCTCCCTCGTTGATAACCAAGACAGGGAGGAGCGATTGCTGCCGTGGTACTGTCCTTGGCTCCTACAACAAAGCTGCGACAGAAAAGACAGCACAGTCAGTGAGTCAGAGAGACTGATACCAAACCAGCTCCTGTTTTGATCCAAGGTTGCAAGCGGCAAAGAGAACAGTGTGCGAGGTGTTTGCAAAGAGCGACGCAGACATGAGTCAAAACCCGAAGGAGTAATTAAACGTTATAATTGAATTTTGGAGACCAGGAAAAGATACCATACACATAGTGGTCCGGCGCAACGTGGGTGTTTATTCAAAAGTCTCTGTTAGGTATCCAACGGATGCCGAGTTTGAGAAAAGGAATATTGAGATCGAAGTGGTCATGCAACGGGGCAAGCTAAACCCTGTGCACATTAAAAAGTATGATCATTTAAAGTATATCATAATTGGTCTGAGCCCGGCTGAGGTAGACTAATCGAGTGAAAGAGAGGGATCTGAGCCTGGCTCAGGTGGGTCCGGTGTGAACCGTGAGTCAGCCAAGAAGGAATTATCTGAACATACTTTGAAAGGGATCTGAGCTCGACTGAGGGGATCCAATGTTGAACTTTTGTTTTGGAAAGGGATATGAGCCCAGCTGAGGGGGATCCAGGGTGAACACCCATATTGAATACCGGAAAAGGAAAAGAACATTTCATTGTTGTTTTTGTGTACTAAGACCCTCTGAGTCAAGAGACCTGCAAGAAGTAAAGAGACTTGAACACAGAAGGTCTTGAACTGTAAAAATGTAACTGTATCCTCGTGCCGCATAAGCCAGAGTGTGCACTTTGCTCGAGTGAACTGCCTTGTCCTGTGCTGAAAACGTGAGGAAGGGAGGCCAACGGTCCAAACATCCTGACTTATCATTTTGTAAATACTTCTTTCTTTTTCATGAACGACACCCCACATTATTTGTAAAATGAGTAGTAAAGGATTGGAAATAGTTTTTTTAGTATAGGCCCTTTTACGTTTACAAGACTCCACTAGGATGGTGGTTGTAGCTAGCTCCCATCTGTAGATTTAGGTTTAGAGAGGAATGTATCTCACCCTTGTGAAGGTTCAATAAACACCCTTGAACTGTGGCCACTTGTTTCTGTCTTACTGTTGATACACACCAAGGAACTGTTGGATAAAGAGACACTTTTGACACAAAGGAACTGTTGGATAAAGAGACACTTTTGCCATCCTAACTAAAAACCCAGGGGAAGGGAACCGCCCTCTGGATCCGAGGATATGATTCCGTTTTTGATGGAGTTATCTTTATATTTTTGGTTGTGAACACTTTTTGCTAATATCAAGTCAATGGCATTTCCTTGCACCCTTTTGTTATTTTATCTCGAGTGTGAGGGTAAGTTTAGAATGTTTTGGACACAAGGACGGTCTGTTTTAAGTTACGGATTATTTGACACAAACAGATCTTTTAGTTTTGGTTTTCTGGGTAGGGAGATTCCTCTTCGGAATAGGGCTAGAGAGGCGTTTTCCAACCAATTTCTGTTTAATAAATGGTCTGACTTTGAGAATAACCCAACTTTGTGTCCGTCTGTCATTTCTGACTCCTCACAGACCCCTTGATGATTTCTGGGAAGGGAAGATGCTCTTCCTCGTCACAGTACCTTGGGTGCCTTGGCAGGCAAAGTGGTGGAGTTTCTTGATTTTACTTGACGAGACCCTTCGAGGATGGACCCCCACTCCTCCTGAAGAAGGAGTCGCTGGGACGTCGATATCCAGAAGAAGAAAGGAACCAAGCAGTGTCAGAAAGGCAGCACTTTCGATCTTCGCAGTGGTCTCCGTTGGCAGGTTGTTACTCCGGCTGTGGATGTCCCACGAAGATTAAACTTGCTTTGGACCCCGACAAGGACTGACTGAAGAAGATAAGCCCATTGGATGACTTTCGGTGGTGACTGGTGCAGTGGCAAAAGTAGGTGTCGAGTTTGGGGATTTTGCGGTTTACTGCCTTTGAGTTCTTTGGTGCTGCCGCCACAGCACGGACCTCAGGATGACTTCTAACAGCCTGGACAAAACCATTGGACTGCAGACCCTCAACAAGTCTGGACCATCTGGACGTCTTCTTTGAATTTTTGTGGTGGGAAACCCATCTGCAGACACTCCACTGCAGGCAGCGACCCTGGATCTTCTCCAGCGTGGACATATGTCATGGCAGGGATGCTCCTCGAAGGATTCTTCAGAGATTATGAACATTCACAGCTCTGGGTGTCAAGCAGCACTATGCCAGGGTACCGTCTTCTGGGCGATACTCGGCAACCTGGCTTCCAGTGGTTACAAACACTCCTCCGGACCTTGGGAGACACAGATGAACTTCCTGGCTTCAAGAGGTTCAGGCACTCCTCCTCTGGATCCACGAAGATCCCTTCTGCGGACAGCAGGCACACAGGACTGGCTTCCAGGACACTTAGGGTGAAGAGCAGCAGTTGCACGATGTTCCCTCATATACAGGTCCTCTCTGGACCAGTCCTTGAGCTAGCACAGCAGCCTTCGGACTGCTTGAAGATTTGCAGCCGCAGACTTCTTCCTCCAGCTGGACTCCAGGTTGCAAGCTTAAGATGACTTCAGCTTTCTTGTTACAGCTTCAGACAAGGAGGTAAGTGTGACGCCCCCTGTTATACTAAGCATTCGTCATTTGCTCAGGTTGAGCTAGGCTCAGTCAGCCAATCACACACAACTGCATTCATGCAGGCAACATCCAATCATGCTCACAGGCATTCATGCTATTCACCAGAAACCGCACACCCACAACCCAGGATGTGGATTGGGGCTACTCCCCAGCCTTTCTGTGCACCACACTGCATGCATTCCAGTTTGTCAGGGCTGGTTCACGCATTGTGCCACACAATCAACACTAGACACTCACAACACAGAATGCATATGGACTACTCACTCCATTCAGGTAGGCTCCACACCAAGGGTGTACCACAACAAGCGGCCCCTGGGAAGGCTCCAGCCAGTCTGGCAGGAGGCAGCCCCAGAGCCATATATGGTCCTTCCACCCAACAACCATTTAGGGCAAGGGAACAGAGCCAGGACTTCTTGTGACTTTGAGAAACAAGGGGCTAAGGCAAAGAAAACCAAGAGGCCACCAGTGGCCATCTTGCCTTTGAGTAGGAATCCAATGATTCCTATGGCAGGGCATGAGTATCCCAAAAATGGAGAATACCTAGAGCCACTGTCACATCAGCATGTAGCTGCCACCAGCCCATTCCGTGCTCTGAGGGCAAAACACCTGTGCCAAGAAACATACACTAGGGGAACAGGGTTGTACCCCTTCCCATGGGTGCCCTAAGGGTATCTCATGGGTACTGTTCACTAAGAACAAAATGAAAAGCTGCACTGCCAGGGGTTCAGACTTGACTCCTGTGCTGAAAATAAGCAGAACACACAGTTTAAGGTGGTATAGGACAAGTATGCCCTGTCCCTCCAATGCATTTCCAGCATAACAGTCGCCCCCCGCCCCAAACTGAGGTTAGGGTGAACTAAGCTCCCACAAGGTTGTCACCCATCCAGACGGTCAACATACCTTCTGGAAAGGCCATCTGCATTATCATGACTTTTCCCTGGTCTACGCTCAATAGTGAAGTCTAGACCTTACAGGTTAATGGACCACCTGAGCAGTTATGGGGTTTCACCCTTCATCTGCCTAAGCCACGTTAAGGGCACATGGTCAGTTTTGACCTTGAACGTAGACCCAGTAAGGTAAGGTCTACAACACCTAAGGCTACAAACTATACTAAAACATTCCTTTTCAGTAGGGGCCCAACTAAGTTCTCTACCTCTCAGTTGCCTACCGATGAAGATAATGGGATGTTCTCTTACTTTGTCGTCCAACTGGGACAAGACAGATCCAATTCCTGTGACTCTGGCATCAGTTTGCACCATAAAGGGTTTGCTGTACAGAAGAGTGCACAACACTGGTGCCCTACACAGACTTTCCTTCAAGCCATCAAAGGCACTCGGTTAGGTCTAGTGAACCTTCTTAGGTTACTTCTGTGAGGTCAGAGCTGTCAAAGGAGCAGCTATGGTGCCATAACCTGCTGTGAAGTTTCTGTAGTACCCATTTAGACCCAAAAATTCTCTCACCTGGGTTTGAGTAGTGGGAGTCTCCCAGTCATGTACATCTTGTACCTTACTAGGGAGAGGTTGGATTTGACCCCCTCCTATCTCATGACCACGGTGTCAGAAATGTACCAAAGTATCAACTGAAAAGGATACAATACTCAAAAGGATACAGGAGGTAGGGTCTTCCGGATCCCTGTTCACCCGACTTGATAGTCGTGAAGTCAACAAAGACCTTCCAAATGATACAACCCTCTGGCTGATAAAACAGGCAGAGCGATGGATCACTGGAAAGGGCGTGGGTAAGGTATAGTAATCCAGCCTAGGACAAATTAAAGTATCATGAATAACTGCTCCAATCTGAGTATGATGAAGTAGATAATGACAGGAATGATCACACTGACCTGTATCTCTGGGTAGAACAATCCAGAAGTCTCTTGATGGATTTGAAATGAAGAACAAAACGACAGGGAAGGGAAAATTAGTAAGGGAGACTTATCCCGAACGGAACGAGGCTCACGCTAGATACGGGTTGAATTCACCACAGGATAGCGTCCAAAGTTCAGTTCAAAGTCACTTCCAATGATCCTTGAAAGGCTTCCTTCCCACTTTAGGGATCAATCCTTCTGTTAATTCCACAGATGCAGGAGTTAGAAGAAAATAGCGTTTGAAGACAATGTGAGCGTGTGGATTTACACGCGGGCAGGATTCGCGCAGCCTGTGCCAGCCGCGTGTGAAGACAACGTGCGCGTGTGGATTTACACGCGGGCAGGATTCGCGCAGCCTTGGCCAGCCGCACTTGAAGACGAAGAGCGCGTGTGGATTTTACACGCGGGCAGGATTCGCGCAGCCTGGGCCAGCCGCGTGTGAAGACAACGTGCGCGTGTGGATTTACACGCGGGCAGGATTCGCGCAGCCTTGGCCAGCCGCACTTGAAGACGAAGAGCGCGTGTGGATTCTACACGCGGGCAGGATTCGCGCAGCCTGGGCCAGCCGCGTGTGAAGACAACGTGCGCGTGTGGATTTACACGCAGGCAGGATTCGCGCAGCCTTGGCCAGCCGCACTTGAAGACGAAGAGCGCGTGTGGATTCTACACGCGGGCCGGATTCACGCAGCCGTGGCCAGCCGCACTTGAAGACAAAGAGCGCGTGTGGATTTTACACGCGAGCAGGATTCACGCAGCCTTGGCCAGCCGCGTGTGAAGACAAAGAGCGCGTGTGGATTTTACACGCGGGCCGGATTCACGCAGCCTTGGCCAGCCGCAATTGAAGACAGAGAACGCGTGTGCATTATCACGCGAAGGGATAGCTCCAGGAATCAGCGTGTGGCGGAACACACGCTATCGAAGGCCCAAAAGTAGCTGTAGGATTATGCCAGGATGTAGATCAGAGGTTCAGCTACACAACGCCAATAGAGACGATCAGAAGCAGCGAGTGAAGTTTCTACGCTGCTTAAATACGTAATACCGTAGTTCACGTGACGAAGCAAAAGTCACGTGAAGTTAGCGACGTGAAAAGTGTAAACGTCGTTTTCCCGGTAACGTATCGAATAGCCTCCATTTGGAGTAGAACGGTCTCGCTGTCCTACGAGCGTAGCGTCCAGCATGCATGACAGTGCCATCCCCCAAAGGGACAACCTCTCCCCTCCTTGTGTGAAAGCGCTTCAATAAAGCAGGAGCATGTATGTTGGAAAGAGGTTCCCAGGACCTATCTTCGGGACCATAGCCCTTCCAGTCCACCAGATAATATGGTCTACCAGAACGGAGTTTCATATCCAGTATGTCCTGTACCTCGTATTCATCAGACCCCCGCACAGAAATAGCAACAGGCCGTACAGGCAGTCTAGTAGTGTCAGAGAACGGCTTAATGAGCGAGACGTGGAATACAGGATGCACCCACCATCGTTGTGGCAAAGCCAGACGTACAGCAGCAGGATTAAGAACATGGAGCACTTCATACGGACCGATGTATCTAGGCAACAATTTCTTTTTGCCTGGAATCCTTAAGTTCTTAGTGGATAGCCAGACTTTCATCCCAGCCTTATAGACAGGTGCGGATACCCTATGAGCATCGGCATAGAACTTGTCACGTCGTTTAGCCTGCTCCAATTGCTGCTTCACCTTTCTTTGTAATCTCTTCAGATCACGAAGAGTACGGCCTGCGGCAGGCGTGTCCAGGGATAGACCGGAATCCAGAGGTATTGATCGGGGGTGTTGTCCATAGAGAGCATAGAACGGTGAAGTGCCTATGGCACTATGATAAGAGTTGTTATAGGCAAATTCAGCCGCCGGCAGTACCGTGAGCCAATCCGATTGGTATTGCAAACACAGACACCGCAGATATTGTTCCATAGTACAATTGACCCTTTCAGTCTGTCCGTCGGTTTGAGGATGATAAGCGCTGGACATTCTATCATCAATTAGTAATGCAGATGTTAAAGCTCTCCAAAAGCGTGACGCAAACTGCGAGCCCCTGTCAGTAATGATTACTGACGGTAGACCAAAGAAACGAAATATATGTTGGATGAACAGTTCAGCCAGAACAGTAGCAGTTGGTAAACCAATACAAGGAATAAATAGGGCCAATTTAGTGAAATAATCCACTACGACCCATAGGGTATCATATCCCTGATTTGGGGGGAGTTCCACCACAAAGTCCATAGATATCATGTCCCATGGTTTGGTAGGGACAGGCAGGGATCGGAGTAAGCCCACTGGTTTACCAGGTGTATTTTTACATTGGATACATACAGAACAAGAAGATACGTAGTTTATAACGTCTTTTGCCATGGATGGCCACCAGCACCACCTTTTGAGCAGGTCCAGTGTTTTCTTCCGTCCAGGATGGGCTGCAATCAAGGAATCATGATTCCATTTGAGGGCTTTATTCCGCATTGAAGGAGTTGGTAGATAAAGCACTCCTTGTGTGAATGGTAAACCGTTATGCACGTCCAGATTCATATCCTGGACTACTTGTGGATTGTTTTTTAGCCACTCTTGTATTTCGGTTTTTAAGGATGGTTGAACCGAACAACTACAAATCACATGATCTGCCAACAGCTGGGTCTGTACTTGTTTTTCTTCCTGCGCCTCTTTACTCATACGGGACAAAGCGTCCGACTTAACATGTTCTCGGGCAGGACGATAGGTGACCTGGAAATCGTATTGGGCAAAAAAGACATGCCATCTGGCCTGACGGGCCGTAAGGCATTTCATGGATTTGAATGCTTGGAGATTTCTATGGTCAGAGTACACCAACACCTGTTGTTTGGCCCCAAGAAGATGATGACGCCATTCTCGGAAGGCATCTTTGATAGCCAGTAGTTCCCGCTCAGTAACGGTGTAGTTCCGTTCATATGAGGTGAGTTTACGAGAGAAGAAAGCCACTGGGTGTTCCTCCTTGGTTTCCGTGCAAACCTGTGAGAGCACTGCGCCAATAGCGACACTGGATGCATCCGCTTCAACGACAAACTGGCGATCAGGATCCGGATGTTGAAGCACGGGTGCAGTGGTGAATGCTTCCTTCAGCTTTTCGAATGCTGCTTGGGCATGTTGGTTCCAACAGAAAGGTACTTTGGAACTAGTTAAAGCCGTCAAAGGAGCTACTGTTTTGGAAAAGGAATGGATAAATCTGCGATAGAAATTCGCAAAGCCCAAGAAAGACTGTAGTGACTTGACGTTATGTGGAATTGGCCAGTTCAAGACGGCCTTTACCTTGGAACGACTCATTCGAGCACCTAGATTGGTAATGTCGTAACCCAGGAATTCCACTTCCTGTGAATGAAAGACACATTTTTCGGCTTTCACATAAAGATGGTTCTCCCTAAGTCTTTGTAGGACTGTAGAAACATGTCTGACGTGTTCCGATAAAGATGATGAGTAGATCAAAATGTCGTCCAGATAGACAATCACAAATCGGTCCATTATGTCTCTGAATATGTCATTCATGAAGAATTGAAATGTGGCGGGAGCATTGCACAGACCAAAAGGCATCACCAGATATTCGTAAAGACCATACCGTGTCTTAAAAGCGGTCTTCCATTCGTCGCCTTCACGAATGCGAACCAAATTGTATGCACCTCGCAAGTCCAATTTGGTGAAGTAACCGGAAGTGCCTAACTGATCCAACAGAACGTTTATTAGTGGTAAGGGGTATTGGTTTTTGATGGTGATATCATTAAGTGCCCTGTAATCAATGCATGGTCTGAGGTCTCCCTCTTTCTTAGGAACAAAGAATAGAGGAGATGCAGCAGGAGATTGTGAGGGCCGTATAAAGCCCGTTGCTAGCGCTTTGTCAATGTATTCTTTTAACACGACATCTTCTTTAGGTGTTAAAGAATAAACACGGCCTGTAGGAATTTTGGTACCAGGAATCAATTCGATAGGACAGTCGTACTGTCGATGAGGAGGTAATCGTTCTGCCTGGCCTTTATCAAAGACATCAGCATAATCAGCGTATTCGCATGGTATTATATTGTCGCATCGATGTACAACGCTGATAGTAGAATCCTCCACCATAGAGGCCAATATGTGTTGTTTATTTGACACCTCCTGACTGGTAAAGCAATGTTCATTGCAATGAGTCGAAGGATATTGGAGCGATCCCGAAACCCAGTCAACAGCAGGATTGTGAAGGGTTAACCATGCAAGACCAAGTATGATCTCGTACTGCGGAGCAGCAATAACATCGAAGATGATTTCTTCTGAATGGTTATTAGATAACGTCATCTGAACCGGTACCGTCTCCTGGGTTACCATACCAGAAACTAAAACAGATCCGTCCACGGTGTTCACCGTTTCAGGTCTTTTTTTGTTTACAAGGGGTAAGGAATGGTTCTTGGCATAGGTGATGTCTATATAATTGCTGGTGGCTCCAGAATCAACCATGGCCTTGGAAACCACTTCTCGCTCATCACAATGTAACGTCACCTGAACTATTACAGGTGCATGTTTAGGAATGGTACTGGAGTCCGATGAAACACTCGACATAGGGACTCCTGCTAATGTCGAGTTTTGGCGTTTCCCGCACGCTTGACGGGTTTTTTAGGACATGTTGCCAATAAATGCTCGGAAGAACCACAGTACATACATAAGTGTTTTTTTCTTCGGTTCTCCCGTTCTGCATTGGACAATCGGCCTCTCACGGCGCCTATTTGCATGGGTTCAGGGTCGTTAGAGACGACTGCTGGTGTCTCTGACCGCCCCGAGACTGGCATGAAGGGCTTTTTCTCTCCCTTTCGAGCATTCCTTCGGGCGTCGATTTGTAGAACCAAATCGAGCAGCTCTGGGAAACCCGTAGGAACCACAGGAACAGTAGATAAGGCGTCTTTCAGTTCTTCAGAAAGACCCTTGTAAAAAACAGCCTTTTTCTTGCTGTCAGGCCATTGGGTTTCCGCCGTCAGTTGATTGAACCGGGCAACGTAAGACATAAGGGGTTGGCTGCCCTGTTGTAGGTTAAGCAACTCTAGATCTGTGGCTTGAGTTGAGTAACGCATGTCAAAGACTTTACTCATAGCAGTCAAGAGATCGTCACAATCGTACAACAAAGGGCTATTAGTTTCCAACAAAGGGTTAGCCCAAGCAGCGGCTGTGCCCCCTAAATGGGAAAGCACGAAGGCTGCTTTTGTGGTTAGATCAGGAAAAGAAGTAGGACGGCAAAGAAAATGGAGTCGGCACTGATTTACAAAGGTTCTGTAGGTTTTGGGATCACCCGTGAACCTTTCCGGAGGGGCCAAGGGAAACTGAGTGGGCATAACCACATTAATAGTTTCCTGTGGGGGTGCCGTAGTCCCAGATCCAGATGCGGTAGCCATCGGCGCCTGTGCTCCCTGAGGACTACCATGTAGGGCGTCTTGCATAACGTCCATACGGTGCCGTAACATGTCCTGTGCAGTAACCATTTCGTTTCTCAAATCGTTGATCAACTGTGTCAAAACAGTTAAAGGATCCGTACCCTCCATGGCTTCTGATTCTGTCAGAAATGTACCAAAGTATCAACTGAAAAGGATACAATACTCAAAAGGATACAGGAGGTAGGGTCTTCCGGATCCCTGTTCACCCGACTTGATAGTCGTGAAGTCAACAAAGACCTTCCAAATGATACAACCCTCTGGCTGATAAAACAGGCAGAGCGATGGATCACTGGAAAGGGCGTGGGTAAGGTATAGTAATCCAGCCTAGGACAAATTAAAGTATCATGAATAACTGCTCCAATCTGAGTATGATGAAGTAGATAATGACAGGAATGATCACACTGACCTGTATCTCTGGGTAGAACAATCCAGAAGTCTCTTGATGGATTTGAAATGAAGAACAAAACGACAGGGAAGGGAAAATTAGTAAGGGAGACTTATCCCGAACGGAACGAGGCTCACGCTAGATACGGGTTGAATTCACCACAGGATAGCGTCCAAAGTTCAGTTCAAAGTCACTTCCAATGATCCTTGAAAGGCTTCCTTCCCACTTTAGGGATCAATCCTTCTGTTAATTCCACAGATGCAGGAGTTAGAAGAAAATAGCGTTTGAAGACAATGTGAGCGTGTGGATTTACACGCGGGCAGGATTCGCGCAGCCTGTGCCAGCCGCGTGTGAAGACAACGTGCGCGTGTGGATTTACACGCGGGCAGGATTCGCGCAGCCTTGGCCAGCCGCACTTGAAGACGAAGAGCGCGTGTGGATTTTACACGCGGGCAGGATTCGCGCAGCCTGGGCCAGCCGCGTGTGAAGACAACGTGCGCGTGTGGATTTACACGCGGGCAGGATTCGCGCAGCCTTGGCCAGCCGCACTTGAAGACGAAGAGCGCGTGTGGATTCTACACGCGGGCAGGATTCGCGCAGCCTGGGCCAGCCGCGTGTGAAGACAACGTGCGCGTGTGGATTTACACGCAGGCAGGATTCGCGCAGCCTTGGCCAGCCGCACTTGAAGACGAAGAGCGCGTGTGGATTCTACACGCGGGCCGGATTCACGCAGCCGTGGCCAGCCGCACTTGAAGACAAAGAGCGCGTGTGGATTTTACACGCGAGCAGGATTCACGCAGCCTTGGCCAGCCGCGTGTGAAGACAAAGAGCGCGTGTGGATTTTACACGCGGGCCGGATTCACGCAGCCTTGGCCAGCCGCAATTGAAGACAGAGAACGCGTGTGCATTATCACGCGAAGGGATAGCTCCAGGAATCAGCGTGTGGCGGAACACACGCTATCGAAGGCCCAAAAGTAGCTGTAGGATTATGCCAGGATGTAGATCAGAGGTTCAGCTACACAACGCCAATAGAGACGATCAGAAGCAGCGAGTGAAGTTTCTACGCTGCTTAAATACGTAATACCGTAGTTCACGTGACGAAGCAAAAGTCACGTGAAGTTAGCGACGTGAAAAGTGTAAACGTCGTTTTCCCGGTAACGTATCGAATAGCCTCCATTTGGAGTAGAACGGTCTCGCTGTCCTACGAGCGTAGCGTCCAGCATGCATGACACACGGTAAGTGACCTTCACCTGGGATCTCTGTCACACAGTGTCCTTGATAGTGCATTTTCATGACCTGCAACACCTTATCCAAATTAGTCAAATGCTCTTCCCAGGTGGAACTGTAGACAGCAATGTCATACAGATAGGCCATACAGAAGGCATCTAGTCCACTGAGGGTATGATTTACTAGCTTTTGGAAGGTGGCAGGGGCATTCTTCAAACCAAACGGCATGACTTTAAACTGGTAGAGCCCCTTAGGGGTTAAGAAAGCTGTTTTCACCTTGGCCTGGTTAGTCAGAGCTATTTGCCAATAGCCCAGTGGTCCCCAACCTTGTGTGCACAATGAGCAAAATGTGCATATTAAATGAAACGGTGAGCAACATCCATTCTTCGATGGAACATATCGGCGCTCAGTTGGCGGAAAAATGATGGCAACACAAATTAGAAATCTAATAAACTTAAGAGAGCTAATATAACATTTTAATTTGCAGTACTTAACAGTTATCTAGACCACGTGAAATAAATTCCAGTAAAGGAAATGTGCAAGGCTTTTAACTTCATTTGACGTTAAGAGTGTCATGATGCCTACCCCCGGGGACCCAGACCAGGTCCAGCAACCCCGGAAGCAGGCACCAAGTTATTTTGAGCAAGCCCAGAAACCCCTGCTAGGGGCTCTTTGGGTGCGGTCCTGGCGTCTATGGTGCCAGGCTCATATGGAGAGTCGGCGCCAGGCTCATAGAGTAGAACTTACCTGATGCAGACCATGCTGCAAGCTTACCTGATGCAGACCATGCTGCAAGAGCTCCAAGCCAAATGAGGCTTGGAAGGGACTATTTTACCTAGGGACTATTTTTTTACTCGGGTGGGGATGGGGAGGAATACTTAGCTGGGACTACTTTGGAGGCTATTTAAACCACGCCCGAAGAGCAGCACACACTTTGCGTTATTCTGCATCCAGCAGCGTAACGCTCACCGTGCCTGCAAGTCTGCATCCAGTCTTCTGCCATGCCCGCCTCGAGTTTGGAGCTCCTAGACAAAGGGAGAAAGATGGAGAAAAGGTTAGAAAAAGAGCAATACCTTTGATCCTTACCTGAATTCCCGATCCATCGTGCCTTCGAGCTGGAAGAAAGAAGTTATTCTATGCGCGTTGCCTCGCCTGCTGCAGCGCCGCGCTGAACTCACCGGCCTTCGCAGCATCTTCACATTCCACCTCTTCCTCCTGCATGTTCCCGCCGCATTCCGGCACCTAAGAAATAGACAAGAACAGCAAGGTGAGCCAAGGGAATACACTGAGGAATATTAGTTACCCTCCCATAGACTTACCTGATTTTACCACCGGGGGTACTATTCCTCTTCATGGGTCGGCGCAGCTTCCACTGCATCTTCGCCGAACCCCGGGACCCCTAAGGGGAAACAAAAGGACAGCAAGGCGAAACAAAGGGACTATCAAGGGGAACCCTCCTCACCACAATAGACTTACCTGATTTTACCGCCGGAGGTATTATTCCCCGAGACTTCATACTTTCTCTCAGCGCCTGAATAAGGGCGAAAGCAACAGGTTACATATTGACATTATTTTATCGAACTGTGTTGGAAAATACAAATCCTTACCGGAATATTACCGGTTGCCAAGAGGAACTCTTCACTAGGGTGAAGCTGCAACCTGCAAGAAATTGGACAAGAGTGAAAGTCAGGCATTTGACCTCTTACGAACTACATACTTTTTCGGAGTCAATATTGTTCTGGAACTCACCAATTCCTTCGAGCCAGTGAAGCAACTGGTTATCAACGCGCCCCTGCACTCAATGCAGGATGGAGAGCTCATCTTTTCAAACCATCAGGTGAGACTATAAGAGGGGACATCAAAGGAGATCTGTCGGGAGAACAGCGGGGGTGGGGGGATTTACACTGAACTCCACAGGTGGTTAATTCCCTTTCTCCATTTGCAGAAGAATATTCCTACGGGCCAAGCAAACGAAGCTAGGTGGGCCAGTCCAGTCTGTCATCTCAGCCCTAGGCATCACATTGGTGGAGACCGCAGCTGTCCAGTTCAGATTGACGCCTCTGTGGGAGCCAGGTGAGCATAACAAAGAGGTTGTTTACAGGAAGTGTTGAGGAAATCGAGTGGTCATTAGGTCATTTTTAGACAGCTAGGACCAGTCAAGTTGTTCAAAAATATAGTAGGACTAAATAAACATTACCAGGGGCTTCAAGTGCTCGAGCATCTTTAAGATATTTTGTGCAAATGTATGAAAAGTAATAATATGGTCACACATTGAGCACTGATTTTCAGGTATAATTCGAGGGTCCTGCATGGGGATTTTCAAGGATATTTAGCGGCAAATGGTGCATTCGTAAACATACAAAATACTAATCTTGTTCCTTAGTCATTGATTACCATATTGTGTACTGTTTTTTCTTCAGAAATGTTATGACATTCCACATTTCTGAATGAAAGGATAGTGATCACCATCCTCTTGAGTTCATTTTCCAATGACATGGGGTAGGCACCACGAAGATGTCTGACAGCCAGAGGGGCTGGATGGAGATGCCTAAGCTCGATAAGGAGGCATTGGAACGAATTACTAATTCACACAAAATTAAAAGGTATTCTCTTAAAACTGTTAAAGTTTAGAGGCCACAAAGGAAGGTATTTGTTTGTTTGTTTGTTTTTATTATTTGTATAGCGCTCCAAACCCGGAGGTAGAAGGGCGCTTAAGGAGACGGTTACATATTATGGTATATACAGTTCCAATGTACAGCAATTTACAGAGTATACAATTATAGTTAAGCAGTAGAGGGGTGTACGCCCATATCTTGGGGTACTAAAATTACAGGTACAGCAACTGTTAGCAGAGTTCACAGAACATATTTAAGCAGAAGGAGGTGAACCACAAGTCTATGGGGCTACTCTTTGTTCAGGAGCCAGCCGATAACATGTTTCCTGAAGATCTGAAAGGATTCAATGGCTTTAATGTTGAGTGGAAGTGTGTTCCAGAGTAGAGAGGCAAGTACTGTGAAGCTGGCTCCTCCAGCTCTTTTTAAGGAGAATCTGGGCACTGTCAAGCCTAAGGTGTTGGAGGATCTAGTGGTTCTAATGGCAGGTTTCATGGTACATTTATCGGTGAGATATGGTGGGGCTAGGTGGTTCAAAGCCTTGTATGTGAGGCAAATGGTTGTCAGGTCAATTATTTGTCATATGGAGAGCTATTTGCACGATTTCCTAGCCGTGGAGATGTGCTCTCGCCTGGGGATGTTAAGTGCTGCACGTAGAGCGTTGTTTTGAAGTACCTGTAATTTGTTAATTATAGATTGGTTAGCACCTAGATACAGGCTATTGCAATAGTCCAGCTTGGATTGTATGAGGTCTCTAGCAAGTGTGAGGCTACTGTTGGGTGATAGGAAGGATCTACTGGCCCGAAATGAAACTATTCGGGACATAACTATTGCCAAACCGTGTCCCTCAGTTCAGGAAGTCCTGGTTATAGAAAGGGATGTCCCATGGTTTGATGCAGAATGCAGCATCTCAAAATGAAAATTGAACCATGATTTAATGAGTAGTGTGTATACAGCTGTATAGTTTCAAAAGGGCATATAAAAAGTGCTAAAAGACAAAATAATGTATTGAGAAACAATGGGAACTTTTAGAGAGGGCCACATTTTCGAATACTGACTTGTTTATGTTTAATGCAATTGTCGAGACAGGCATTATGCCCTCTCCTTGGACAAGCAGTCCTTGGACCACCTGTAACGCTCACCTGACTCCCACGGAGGCGCTGGCCTGGTTCGCGCTGCTGTGACCTCTTCTAAGGTGATGCGCAGGGTTCGGAAGACGGACTGGACCGGGCCCCCAAATCTGGCTTGTCTGGCTTGCAGAAGTATCCTTCTTAGGGTCTGGAAGGACGAGCTCTCCATCCTGCTTCTGATGCAGGGGCGCGTTGGTATCCAGTTACTTCACTGGATTTTCGGATTGGTGAGAACCAAACTTGCTTGGCTTCCAGGTAAGTTTTTTGATAAGAGGTTCCCCTTGTGTCCATGTATTAATGTACTAATGCTAGTGTCTTTTTCCCCATAGGGGCCGGGGTACGGAATGCCGGGAAACAGGCACCGACCCGAGATGAGAGGTGATATCCTTGTAGAAATCAGGTAAGTCTTTAATGAGCGTTTTTTGGTAATGTCTTTTCATTCGCTCATTAACGCTGATGTCTCTTTTTCCCCTTAGGGGCTGGGGTCCGGAAATGCCAGGATGCGGCGCGGACCCGAAATGAAGAGGGAATGAATCAACAGGTAAGTCTTAACATGGAGATTTAGCTTTCCTTATTCCCTTCTCTCTCTCACCTTTTGTTCTGGTCTTTTTCTCCCTAGGCGCTGGGGCGTGACTGCGAATCCGGATGATCGCTGCTGAACATGGAGGCGCCCTGTAAAGGTGAGTGGAATGCGGCGCTGCAGCGATCGACGCGATGAGCTTTTAAATAAAAGTCTACCTTTTCAGGATTGTCGGCGAGATGTCTCCGGGATGCGGATTTAGCAGGTAAGGACTTTTCCTTCTTCTGTTCTCTTCTTCTCTTCCTTTGCAGGTGATCCAGGATGCTGGCAGGTGTGGCAGAAGTCAGGATGCAGGAGCAGACACAGTGAGCGTCCAGCTGCTAGATGCAGAACAACGCGAAGCATGTGTGGCTGTTCGGGTGGGGTTTAAATAGCCTTGGAAGAAGTTCCAGGTATGTATCCTTCCTCCAATCAGGTATGTATCCTTCCCCGACCACGCCCGGATGGTAAATTAGTCCCACAGGCAAAGTAGTTCCTTTCAGGCCTCAAGGAGGCCGGGATCCTGCAGCATGGTCTGCATCAGGTAAGTGCACCCAAGCACTCCCATAATGAGCCTGGCGCCTATGACGCCAGGACTGATGACTTTTATGAGCCTGGCGCCATAGGTGCCAGGACGCTGTCCAAAGGGCCCCTATATAGGGTTGCTGGGTCCTTCCTTGGGGACTGGATGTCCGCTTTCGGGGACGCAGGGCTTGAACCGGCCCCCCGGGAGCGGGCATCATGACACCACCAGCCCTCCATGGTTATAGGCCAGTTTCCTTACCGGACATTATTATAATTATAATTGTTCTTTTAAAACATGCTTAATTCCAACGAGTGATTTCTAAGCGTGGGATCATAATTCGAACCTGTGTTGCGCTGGGTTGCCTTGCTTCCAAGACAAACGCAAGCTATGCCTCCGAGCTATCCTTCCTCCACATTGCCAGAAAGATATTCTCCAAATATGTGTTGCTCAAAATGTAGGAGTGGGCTCAAAGTAACAATATCCTTAAGCCCTCCCAAGCAGTTTTCAGGCGAGGGCTTAGTACAGTCGGCCAATGCTTCACTCCGAGCACCATCATGGAGAAATACGGTACGGTTAAGGGAGGGGGATTATTTGTGTCTTTTTCCATATTTGGAGAAAGCATTTGATTTGATTGATAGAAACATCTTGTGGCATAATTTACATTTATTGGGGTCCATAATGGTTTATTAAATCTCATCTAGCTGTGATTCTCGGATCTCTCAGCGTCTTTCCGATATACAATATATGGGAATTATACGTTGTTTTTCCCCAACAATAAAGGTGAAAAGCAGGGATGTCAGTTGGACCCAATGTATTACTCTCAGACTTTGACTCTAGTACTTCTCTTGGAAAAGTTAATCCACACTTTCTGAAGGGTACATTTTATAGCATGCTTCTTTATGCCGATGACACAGTTATTTTGGAAGTAACCCTGGCAGGTCTCCGACAGGTCCTACTATACACAAATTACTATTTTGGGAACTATAGTTTGAAATTAAATATGATGAAAACAAAAATGATGGTGTTCGGGAAAATGGTGAAACTTTATAGCTGGTTTTTAAATAAACGTAGGGAGGAGGTAGTCTTATTTATATTTGAGCCTACTCCTCAAAGAGCAGTGATTTGATCAATGATTTTAAAATCACAGCTGAAAGGGCATAATTAAGAATTAAAGGGGTTTTTACAATCATTTTATTTCAAGTTTGGGGCATTCAGACTGCAAAGTTCCAATAAGGCAACAATCTGTTCCATGAATTTTGTCAGCCAAATCTGGGGTGGTTTGCATTGTCATATCCTGGAGGGGTTTCAAAATAAAAGCTTGTGCCAAATAGCACGTCTCCCTCCAGGTAAACCTGCTAGCGCCTTATGAGCTGAATTGGGGCTGTTCAATTTGAACGTGTCGGTACAGCTAAGATTTGTAACTTATTCTTTTTTTTTTAAAGCACATCTGGGATTTTCTGCTAATCAAAAGTGAATTTCAGTGTAAGCATGATTGCCGCCTCCCCTTGTAAAAAAGAAATACTTGCGGAACAGGGGGTTGTAAGACACTGTCATTTTGGATGGGAGTGGTGGAATAGAACTAAATGTGGCACATTATGTCCACTCAAAATAGCCCTTGAAGCAAGAGCTTGTCCGATGGGGAGAGATGCAGATGTCCAAAACATACATAAACTGCCATCTTTAGCTTTGTATGCAGATTTATGTACACATATAAGACGGCAAGGAGAAATATGTGAAATAAGATCCCCAGAATGCAGGAGGCTGTCAAGACTTTACAATAATGGAGGATATGGTATAAATGGAGACAGAGGAAGGCAATCTGCTCTAACCTTTTCTCTTCAAGAGAAACGCTACCAATATGGCCACAACAATGTGACACGAGAGAAATCCATGATCTAAGGTCTAATGTTGCAGCAACCCAATCCTCCTCACCGGCACTTCTCTATTTTAGGAACCAACACTGGCAGCTCCTGTGGAACCTGGATGTAATGCCCCTCGATCCACTCTCCAGACTCCCTATCAGGCATCTTACCGGTATCTAGCAGAACGTGGTCCTCGCGTTTCCTTCTACCGCCTCTCAGTTTGGTGACACATTCTGCAGTCTTCTTTCCTTTCTATACTTTCCCCCTTCTGTCTTTCTGCCGGTGCCCTTGCTCCGGGTCCCACCTTTTCTAGACTTGCCTTTTCCACCCACACGCTCCTCTGAGCTGTGTTCTCATGCCCAGCTTATGCGCCCCTCACATTCTGCCTGCTGCTATCCTTGACTTTCATCGTGCTCCTCGCACATTCTGTCCTTATCCCGGAAACAACCACGTGCTTCATACTGCAAGCTGTTCTACTCCCTTTTACACGCTGTGTGCTCCTTGCACCCTCTCACAAGGGACTTGACAACTTTGCTTGCTCTGCACTTTTCACTGGACTTTAACATTGTTCACAGGATGCTCCTCGCCTTCACCCATCATTTACCTTGGCAACCCAGCGCTCTCCTCGCTATTCCTGGAGATTGACATTCAGATACAGCATGCTCCTTGCACCCTGTTTGAGCTTCCTGCACAGCGCGCTCCTCGGATCCTGCTTGTGCCTCCTCCTTCTCACTCTTTGGTTCCATCCTTCTGCCTCATGTGGATAAAGACACAGACAAACTGTACTTCTGCTGCTCCTGAATTGCAGCAGCCTACTCCTCTACACCTTCAGCATATCCCTCTTCATCCCAGATCTGCCTACAAGATTTTTTTCCCCTACATTGGAGGGCTTCCCCAACCCTGCATGGTCTTTGTTCCCATTCAAGAGCCGGACAGGGTGAGGGATTCCCCCCTTATTGTCACACCCACTCTGGACTCCAAACTGCAGGTCAGTTTACCAATTTCTAATTCGTGACAACCCCTCAATAAACAAAGGTGTGCAGGAGGAAGCACAAAGTCGGAGTGCAAAATGGCAGTCCGAAATTTGGTTCATTTTCTATTAATTTGTCGTTTCTCTGTTTTGCATAAGTGTGGACATGCATGGAAGCTAGCTTTTATCAAATTAATTGTAATTATCAGGTTTTTATATATAGCATGTTTGAATATGTTACATCTGCTTGTTTTTATTTTGGACTTGTTCTATGTGAAGTTTAGGAATTATGCATGTTTTTAAATGTAGCTAAAAATAGTGTAAAGCACCTGGGGCCTGTTACATTGGTGAAGAAGTGGCAAGTACTAAAGATCATATTTTTGAGAAGGTTTTGGGCCTCTTTTCTGTTTCCAAAAGGGATGTTACACAAAACTTAGTGGCAAACACTGGTCAAAACTTTGAGCATTTGACAACCACTTCATAGAGGAGTGTGGTGGCGTTAACCAGGTATTTGAATGAATTGTAGACGAGGTATTGGTTCAACTACTGCGCATAGACCATTGATCAATCCTCTCCTTAATATACAATTTTATCAATAGGTATCAGTATTCTTTCCAATTTTTTGCAAATGAGAGTTTTCAACAGATTCTTCACGTTCAAATGTAATTTCAATTGGTGATTAATATGCTCCTGCCAACACTTGTTTCGACCTTACAGAACACAAGTCTTCTTCAGGGCCAATGTATCACCTTTCTCCTCTTTAAATATTCTAACTAAATGATTTAACAATGTCCAGCAGCTTACGTATAACCTTGCTGGCTGGACTAAGAGATCAAATCCCCTTTGTTTATTCAGAAAAACAATTATTTCTGCTTGGATTGGAGTTGCGCTCTTTAAACTTCATAATGCTTCCAATAGCATGTTGATGCTGTCTGCAGTGGTCTGCACCGCGCTGAGCAGACCAGAGCTGCTGGACATTGTTCAATCATTTAGTTAGAATATTTAAATAGGAGAAAGGTGATACATTGGCCCTGAAGAAGACCTGTGTTCTGTAAGGTCGAAACACGTGTTGGCACGAGCATATTAATCACCAATTGAAATTAAATGTGACCCAGAAGAATCTGTTGAAAACTCTCATTTGCGAAAAATTGAAAAGAATACCGATACCTATTGATAACATTGTATATTAAGGAGAGGGTTGATGAATGGTCTATGCGCAGTGGCTGAACCAATACCTTGTCTGTTATACCACTTGTTAGACTCATCAGGGACTCTGGGTCTACATTGGCAAAGCCCTGCAGCAATGATGTTCTTGGGTTGAACATTTGAGCAATGTTTTGTGTGGTTGTGCATCAGAGTAGCAGTCCACAGCCCTCAGTTTGGAGGGGGAAGTTTTTATCTTTTATTTGGATTAATTGGCTTGTTCATTTAAACTTAACAGTAACTTAATTGGATTTGAATATAGGGTACATTATGAACAATGTGGCATGCATTTGCCTTTTCTGCACATTATCCATGTACCAGATCAACAGTATCAAATGATGAAAATGTTTCCACTAGGACACTTTGTAATAATAAATATAGGAAACACTAAAAGTAAAATGTCTGTTAAATATAATGTACAGTGACAACAAACACAAACCTCACTTGTCCAAACAGCAGTGCATGCACATTTCTTAATAAAGGAAAGTTGAGTATGCATGCCACTTATTTGAGCATTATGCTCCCGCTAGCTGCACAAAGGAAGAGCATATAACCATTTGCTCCAGGACACAAAAATCAGAACATGGTTTGATTATTTTGTAATGAATACATTTGTCCGCTGGGCAAAGTATCTGAAGATGATAGGGTTTTAAGGAGGACACTGCTGAAATTAAGGCCATTTACTGAAAAATAATGTGTATGGTGGCAACAATCTCAATCTTGTATCTACAAAAAGAAGCCAACTGGAACCACATCAGGCTCACCGGCCAACATTCTCGCACATTCCAGGACACTGTTCGGGCTATACTGCTACTGGGGTCTTATCGCTCCAGCACCTCCACACCATGGCCCAGAACAACAGTGAGCACTATTTTAGGGTGCCTTGAGCAACATGTTGCTCTACAGCTAAACGTTGGGGATCACTGCCCTACGCCATGCCAAATCGGCAACGGGAACAGGCTCGACATGCTTCGCCCACCAAGGACATCCTGGCAACAGAAAAAGGCTCCCCCTTCAGGTCAGTCTCCAGTAGAATGCCCAGCTGCATATGGGTGCGAAGGTCCCACCCTCTGCTCCCCACACTTAACAGTACCTGGGCACGAAGTGACTATGTCCCAGGCAAAAACATACATGCCAATCCTCCCGATTTAGGCACGAAACTCACTATTATTCAAGTTCTCCTGCCTACAATAATTCTAGCCTCAATGCATTGCTATGAAAAAATGTATGTCTCCCGATTTCTCTGTTGAAATCTCCCTACTAGGTGCGCTTGAATGTAGGCATTTATGCAGGAAGAAAGGGCAGGCCACACTGACAGGAACTTCCATGCCGGGATGCTGCAGAGGGGAAACACTCAACCAGGCCTCCTGCCCAGCAGGCGGGTTTGGGAGGAAAACAACCAAACTCCCATGCAACCCCTGGCCAGCCAGGAGTGCTGGGAAAAAGCCAAAACACAGTTGTCTCGCCAAGCATCGCATTATCCAAGCCATTCACCTTACAACCGGCAGGATGGCAGAAAAATTGAAACCTACACGTTGTGGGTCTGGGAGTGCTGTCTACTCAGTTCAGAGGGGAAGGGCATTTATGGCAAATCGAAAAGATGGAAGTAATTCCCGATGTGGAGGTTTCCTCACAAGTACTGGTACGAAGAAGATGGACATGGAGGTAAGGTGCGATTGTGTATCTGCTAGTTCTGTAATACCTTGGTGACTGAGTAGCGGATGCTTTGGCGGGGTCTGCATATTACTACTACAATGCGACTGTGTTTACCTGTGGAAGAAACCTACCTTGCAGCGTAGAGATTGTTAATTGCCAACCGTTTATGTTCCTAATGTCTATTACACCAAAGGAGTGCATCTACGAGTGCTGTCGGCGGATGAAATTCTCTGCTGCATTGATACTCCTTTCAACTATTTGCTTCGAAAATTCCCACGCAGACACACAGGTGGGACAAAAGGCTGGATCAGCTGTTTCTTTGGGTGAACAAACAAACTTGCAGTAATAAAACTGGCTGACGGCTCTAAGCCCTGCCCCGCTACCTGGAAGCGGATATAAGCTGCAGGCTGCACGCACATTTTACTAATGTTGAGATCATTAGTAAAAATTTTGGAAATATCGCCAACTTGGAACAGCCCTTTCCTGAATCGTGCAAAACTGATGGACATGTTGGCGAATAACCCAGACTTCGCTAGGATCAGTACAAGAGACCTCCTGCAAATAGAACTCCTGAAATATACCAGTGTCACAAATTGGGGTCAGATAGGATTCGCATCACCACTGGTGGTATCGCTACTGTACTCTAATGCAGATATCCTATGGAGCTGGCGCTTTAAATTGACGATCATTGTGGGTCCCCTCCCCCCCCGCCAAGGGAGAAATATGATGGAATGAGTGTCCCGCCTCAGAAGGGCAGCGAGACAGCTTATGGTATTCATCAGCGGAAGAGAAATATATATCGGCATTCCGCACTCATCGTTATGTGGCCTCACCGTCCTTTCGACGTTGGTTGTCTCCATGCAGACATGTACTGCAAAACAATGCCCACGTGGAAGATCCCAAGTAACGCTGCGTGTGTTGCGCTCGCGTGATTCATCACACGTTTGTTTCCGATTGGCTGCGAGCATCTTTCGATAAAGCCCGCCTCCTCCAGCAACTCTGTGCTTCCGATTAAAATCAAGTACTACGTTACGCTTGTTTGTTGATCCAGATTCAGACCGCAGCTTTTCTTGTTTTGCGACTCGGCTTCTGCCTGCCGATTGTGCTTCGACTTTGACTGCATGTTACCTGAACCCGGCTTACTTCTGTACTGCCTGGATTACAGACACCTGTTATTTTTCCCTTGGAACATTCTGCAAGCGCCTCACGCTTGCCCTCCAAGTACCTGGGTACAGAGACACTGCTGCTATTTCGCTTAAACACCTCAAGTGAGTACCTTCAATCTCCTGTTTTTCCTCTTGGTTATTTTCCTTCCTGTGAATGAGACCAGGACGCTTTGCTGCTAGAAGAATGTGCACCTTCCCGACCCTAGTGCGGCCCTTGTTCCGTTCGGGGTAGCCCCTCACTAACATTCCTTCCTTCCTTTCGTTTTGTCAATTGGACTTCCTCAGACTTGTTATATACTAACTTGGTAAACTTCAGTATTTTTGGGTAATTTTGAGAACAATTAGTATGACACGTTAATAATAGAATTTTTTTTTTTGTTTTCTAAAGTTATACTTAGGTTCTTAAAACACCTGATACGCGCAGCAACACAATCTTTAGAGAACAGGGGCCCTGAATTCTAGTCATCCTAGAAATCCCCAGTGTATGTTTTCTGTTCAAGACTGTTCAGTTAGGTGTGGTATTTCTCATTTGATCCTAATTTTCCTTCTTTCTTTTGAGCCAGGGTCCCAGCGGTGTGGTTCTCCCGCTCTTTTGTTTGATTTACTCTTTGGTATTGTTCTTTACTAAAACAACAAAGGGGTGTATCTAAAGGAAGATCTCCATCACTTCCGAGTGAGGAAGAGACCCTGGCCAGGATGTGCCTCTGTCTTCCACTACCCAATCTGAAGGTTCCATTGAGTACGGTCAGAGGGGCAATTGGGTGAGTACTTGACCAAATCAGAAGCCATGGAAGCATCTGAAACACTCGCAAAACTCATGCAAATGGTCGCTGACCTCTGAATTGACATGACTGCAGCTAATGATGCTTTGCAGCAATGCATATATTCATTGCAGACTCTTCCAAGGAGCCCGCAACAGGGCACCAGGGAACCCCTGGTGCCAGCTCATGCGGTTCTGCTTTCCCTCTGCCTCGTCAAGAACTTATGCCAGTGCTTATGTCGACCCAGTTCGCTCTAGCACCACCTGAACGGTTTACAGGAGAACCAAGGGCATATCGTACATTTATGAACCAATGTCGTCCACACTTTCTTTGTCGGCCATCCTCATTTCCTAACTCAACAACCAAAGCAGCCTTCGTGCTATCGTATCTTGGTGGTTCTCCTGCCGCCATGGCCAATCCTCTCCTAGAATCAAACAGTATGATTGCGATGCTCTCATTACTGCTATGAATAGGGTTTTTGACACCTGATACAAGTCACAAGCCACCGATTTAAGAGTTCCTTAACCTACATCAGGGTAACTCAACTCTGCTCACCTATTTGGCTAAATTCAACCAGCTGGCAGCCGAAACTGGCTGGCCAGAAGACAAGAAGGCTGCATTTTTTTTTTTTTACAAGGGCCTATCTGAGGATCTCAAGGTCGCATTGTCTACGGTCCCTGTTGTTCCAACAGAGTTACCCGAATTCATGGATTTGGTATTATAGGTAGACACCAGAAGAACTGAATGCAGAGGGGAGAAAAAAGCAGTACAGCCAGTTGTCGTGCACCCCGATCTGTCTCCATCTGCATTACCTCTACCAGAGCCCATGCAAATAGGGGCCATCCGTGGACCTCTATCCTCGGTTGAAAGAGAGCATAGGCGCAAAAACAATCTCTGCATGTATGTCATGACCACTGCTTTCAAGGAGTCAGGACCTACCCAACATCCTTGGAAGCAGGCTCATAACATGTCTTATCGGCACCAGCAAGTCCCAATAGGGACCTTTTGGACCTTGTCCTGGCACCGGTGGTGCCAGGCTCATAGTAAGGATCCGTCCCGGCACATGAAGCGCCGGGCTCATATCAAGTGTAAAGGTGCTTGGGTGAACCTACCTGGAGCAGACCATGCTGCTTACTTACCAGCAAGATGATGCTTTACTCTCTTCTGGCAGGGACTACTTTTCCTTCTGGGTGGGGCAGGCACCACTCCCTGGATCATTGCTGCTGGAACCCTTCTGGAAGCAGGAACTCTTTTACCTGGGCGAGGCTGCTGTGGAAGAAGACACCTAAGCACTCCTATGGGCTATTTAAACCACACCCGATTGGTACCACATGCTTCGCGTTATTCTGCATCTGCAGCAGGACGCTCACCGTGTCAGCTCCAGCGAATCTTCAGCTCCGGATCCTGTAATTACGAAAATTACCTGCTGGGAACCAATCTTCAATCTTCAGCGGGTCCTGCAAAACAAAAGGCACAGGTTAGACAAAGGCAAAGTTAGCGCTTCAACTCACCCGATCCATCGGCAGCATCCAAGACGTTTTTTCTGCATTTCTCGTCCGGCATCGGGCCTGCAAAGACAAAGAACATTGGTTAGTAACGCTTGGTTACAATACTGCTTACCTGTGTTGCGCTTGCTCCAACCTTGCTCGCACTGCATTCCGCCACCTGTAGAGACAAAAGGGGACATTAAGGTGCATTCTACGGCCCCAAAGCAGCCTTCCTACTTACGTGCCTTCGAATTCATCATCTTCTTGTTACGCTCTCTGCCACGAATCGGGGAGAGCATCTTCTTTGGCATCGACAGCATCTGAAAAGTAAAAGACAGACATTAGGGAAAAAGACATTTGAAGAGAGCAATCTAAAGAGAACTTTAATACTTACAAGTCACGCTCGTGCAGCAAACGGCGGCTTCGCTCTCAACTACCCTCTGCAATCAAGAGGCGGAACTCACATCCAGTGAAGTAACTGGACCCAGCGCCCCTGCACAAGATGCAGGATGGAGAGCTCAGCATTCACTTATTTAAGGTGAGCACAACAATCACCCGAGTACCACGGGAAGAGAGGGAGAGAGGGGCTAAGAACTTCTCCCAACCTTCCAGCCACTAATACCTTGATTTTCCACTTGCAGACACCTCACTCTGCAGGTCAAGCTTTCGGTGAGGAAGGGGTCAAATCCGGGAGCCAAACGAATCCTACGCCTAACGTTGAAGACGTTTTCACTGCCCAGTCAAGACCAGCGCCTCCGAGGGAACCAGGTGAGCGTTACAGAACGCGAAGCCTCACCATACATTTCCCGCCCAGGCACAATGGAGACTTCGGACACAGACCAATTGGCCCAGTTGCTCGGGGAGTTGAGAGCAGAAGTACACGCAGCTCGCCAGGAAACAAATGCCCTAAGGAGAGAGCTAGTGGTTTCTAAGGAGCGAACAGACGACTTGGCTAGACAATTGTTACAAGCCCAAGCGGGACAGACTGCTCTGCCTACCCCTGGTGGAAGCCATGCCCCAACAGCTTCCTCTAATCCGGTGCAAATTAATCTACCAGGAAATGTACCTTTGGCTCCGCCCGAACGCTTTTCAGGTGATCCGAAAAGATTTGCTGTGTTCATCAATCAGTGTCGTTTGCACTTTCTGTGTAGACCTGCCGCTTTTCCAACGGACCAGGCTAAGGTGGCCTTCGTGCTCTCATATCTTAGTGGCAGTGCCGCAGATTGGTCTATTCCTTTAGTGACTCAAGATAACCCTATTCTGTATAATTTCCAGGACTTCCAAGCTAGTATGGAAAGATTGTTCGCAAGACATTCTCAGGGACAGGCCCTGGACAATGAACTTCTTTCACTACGACAGGGCAATCAAGATCTTCTGGCCTACATTGCATCATTTAACAGACTAGTGGTTGAAACCGGGTGGCCTGAGGATAAGAGAATCACCCTTTTCTATAGGGGCCTTCGTGGAGAACTTAAAGACGTTCTGGCCCAGGTGGTGAATCCTCCACAAGACTGTTCCGAATACATTGATCTGGTGGTGCAACTGGATCATAGAATACAAAATCGAAAAGCCGATCGTTCCAGGTTTGAGAATCGAGTTTTTTCAAGACCACAGAGCTCCGTTAAAGGAAATGATACTGTGGAACCCATGCAGATTGGGGTGGTGAAAGGACCTCTAACCCAAAAGGAAAGAGAAAGGAGAAGACAACTGCAATTGTGCCTCTATTGCGGGAACTCAGGACACTTCCTCCAAGATTGCCCAGTGAAACCAAAGAAGAAGACAGTAGGAGCTTACGATAAGGGTGCCAAAAGTTCAGAGTCGGAAAACGACCTCGCCCGACTAGTGTAGAGGTCCGCTTGCCGAGCGTTAAAACCAGTTCTTTGACCTCGCATTTTACCATGCCCATGGTCCTCGTGAGTCCGGAACAACCCAATCGTATGCATGCCATTAAAGCATACATAGATAATGGCGCAATCGGCAATTACGTGGACTGTGAATTGGCCGCCAGGATGAATCTATCTCTTTGTCCTAAGTCGGTGAAAGACGTTATCACCACCGTGGATGGTACGGAAATAGCTTCCGGACCAGTTACTCACACCACCATGGAAGTGACGTTGGTAAGCCAAGATGGACATCAAGAGAAAATCGTGTTTGACGTGATCAAGGCTCCACAGTTTCAAGTTATCCTGGGAATCCCTTGGCTGGAGAAACACAATCCTCAAATTGATTGGCGAGCAAAGGCAATCCGGTTTCCAGAATGCGCACCTACCTGTTATGCGCAGCCCCCCACGAAGCTAGCTGCAACTGCTTCTGAGAGTCCTCACCTGCCTCCTGAATACCGGGAATTTCAGGATGTCTTTCAGAAAGATCAAGCTAATTCACTGCCTCCTCACAGATCATACGACTGCCAAATAGACTTGGTTCCAGGATCCACTCCTCCATGCAGTCGAATTTATGCCCTCACAGAACCTGAAAATCTTCACCTAAGGCAGTATTTGGACCAGTACTTGACTAATGGATTTATCCGCCCCTCGAAGTCCCCAGCCTCTTCAGCTTTGTTCTTCGTGCCAAAAAAAGAGGGAGACCTAAGAACATGCATAGATTACCGTGCCCTGAACCAGATTATGATTAAGAACAGATATCCGTTACCATTGATCCCTGAACTTCTTGACCAGGTTAAAAGTGCCTGTATCTACACAAAGCTGGACCTCAGAGGAGCTTACCATTTAGTACGAATAAAAGAGGGCGATGAATGGAAGACGGCCTTTCGTACTAAATATGGACTGTTCGAGTATCAAGTAATGCCCTTTGGGCTTTGCAACGCTCCGGCAGCCTTTCAGTATTTTATGAATGACGTCCTCAGAGAGCTCATTGACGTATGTGTAGTTGTCTATATTGATGACATTCTGGTCTACTCGTCCTCTGAGGCGGAACATCGAAAACATGTCACCGCAGTACTGGAGCGGCTCCGAAAACACAGACTCTTTGCAAAATTGGAAAAATGCGTTTTTCACGTCACGGAGGTCGAATTTTTGGGATTTATTTTGTCACCTAATGGAGTCCACATGGACTCAAGAAAAGTGGACGCTATCGTTAAGTGGCCCTCACCAACGTCAGTGAAAGGAGTTCAAAGCATGTTGGGCTTCGACAACTTTTATCGAAGATTTATCCCAGAGTTTTCTCGAGTAGTCCAACCCATTACAGCCCTCCTCAGAAAGAATAAATGTTTCGAATGGTCTGCAGAGGCTGAACAAGCTTTTCAGGAACTAAAAACAAAATTCACCTCGGCTCCAGTTCTAAAACATCCTCGCCCGGAACTTCCCTATATAGTAGAGACTGATGCTTCCAGTCTCGCAATGGGAGCAGTACTTTCGCAAAGAGACCCGGAAACAAATCAGTTACACCCAGTGGCATTTTGGTCCCGCAAATTTTCAGCTCCTGAAATCAACTATACCATTACAGATAAGGAACTTTTGGCTATCAAGTCCGCCTTTAAAGCTTGGCGGCATTATCTCTTGGGAGCCCGACACACAGTCAGTGTCATCACGGATCATCGTAATTTACAGTACCTTAAATCAGCCAAAGCTCAATCCTCTAGACAGCTTCGCTGGGCATTGTTTTTCGCCGAATTCAACTTTGTGATAACTTACCGACCAGGCAACAAGAATGGAAAAGCAGATGCTCTCTCCCGAATTGGAGTAGATGAACTCACGACCAATCCTGAACCCGTACCCATAATTCCGGAACAGAGAATCCTGGGTTTGATAGATACACAATCCATTGAAGACATTGAAGCTAAAGTTAAAGATCTTCTGACTCCAGCAGAAGTGCAAGACTGGCAACTCAAGGGAAATGATTTCACAATGGATAAGAACCTACTATACTTTCGAGGAAGGTTATATATCTACCATGTACCGATTTACAAAGACAGGTGATCTCTTGTTACCATGACTCCTTAATGGAAGGACATCCCGGCATTACCAAAACGCTGGAAAAGATAAAAAGACATTTCTGGTGGCCGTCTTGGAGAAAGGACATTAAGGATTTCATTAATTCCTGTGGTGTGTGCGCTCAAAGCAAAAGCCAGAAGGAGAAACCAGCAGGCCTCCTACATCCAATAGACATTCCTCCACACCCATGGCATACTCTCTCCATGGACTTCATCACGGATTTACCACCATGCTCCGGATTTAATACAATCTTAGTGATTGTGGACCTATTCTCGAAAATGGCTCATTTCATCCCATTGAAAGGGTTACCTAAAGCTCCAATTTTGGCCCGAGAATTCCTCGAAAACATTGTTCGGTTGCCCGGCTTTCCTTCAGTTTTAATCTCAGATAGAGGGAGTCAATTTATTTCCCACTTCTGGCGGAGTTGTTCTCGCCTAGCCCAAATTGACATAAGGCTTTCGACCAGCCACCATCCCCAGACCGACGGGCAGACCGAGAGGACCAACCAAACTTTGGAACAGTATCTACGCTGCATGTTACAACAATCAGAGGGCACTTGGAAAGACATTCTCTGGATTGCGGAGTACGCTTATAATAATTCAGTCCACGCCGGAACTGGAAAAACTCTGTTTTTTCTTTCATATGGAATCCACCCTCGCACCTCAAATCTTGACCCACCTCAGACTCTTGGAACACCCGCTGTAGATCATCTGCATTCGACAATCACTCAAGCCTTTAAAGAGGCCACATCTCACCTCAAGCAGGCCAAGGAGCAATACAAGAAGTGTGCGGATCTACATCGAAAGGAAGCTCCTCAATATCTTGTGGGAGATCAGGTCTGGCTATCCACCAAACATTTACCCCTACAAGGACCGCGTACTTTCAATCCACGATACCTGGGGCCTTACCCAATCACTGCCATAATCAATCCAGTGGCGGTTAAATTGGGCCTACCTGCCCATATGAAGATACATCCAGTTTTCCACGTCTCACTACTGAAACCCATGCAACCTGGAACACGTTTGACAAAATCTCCAGACCCTATTCTTGTGGACGGAGAACTAGAATTCGAAATACAACACATATTAGACTCCAAGATTTCCAAATCTAAATTATACTATCTGATTGACTGGAAAGGTTATGGCCCCCAGGAACGATCTTGGGAACCGTCGGAACATGTTCATGCACCCAGTCTGGTTAAGAAGTTACATCAAACTTTTCCTGATAAACCAAAACCCCCGGAGAAGATGAATTTGGGAGGGGCCTTGAGGGGGGGGTGCGGTCATGACCACTGCTTTCAAGGAGTCAGGACCTACCCAACATCCTTGGAAGCAGGCTCATAACATGTCTTATCGGCACCAGCAAGTCCCAATAGGGACCTTTTGGACCTTGTCCTGGCACCGGTGGTGCCAGGCTCATAGTAAGGATCCGTCCCGGCACAGGAAGCGCCGGGCTCATATCAAGTGTAAAAGTGCTTGGGTGAACCTACCTGGAGCAGACCATGCTGCTTACTTACCAGCAAGATGATGCTTTACTCTCTTCTGGCAGGGACTACTTTTCCTTCTGGGTGGGGCAGGCACCACTCCCTGGATCATTGCTGCTAGAACCCTTCTGGAAGCAGGAACTCTTTTACCTGGGCGAGGCTGCTGTGGAAGAAGACACCTAAGCACTCCTATGGGCTATTTAAACCACACCCGATTGGTACCACATGCTTCGCGTTATTCTGCATCTGCAGCAGGACGCTCACCGTGTCAGCTCCAGCGAATCTTCAGCTCCGGATCCTGTAATTACGAAAATTACCTGCTGGGAACCAATCTTCAATCTTCAGCGGCTCCTGCAAAACAAAAGGCACAGGTTAGACAAAGGCAAAGTTAGCGCTTCAACTCACCCGATCCATCGGCAGCAACCAAGATGTTTTTTCTGCATTTCTCGTCCGGCATCGGGCCTGCAAAGACAAAGAACATTGGTTAGTAACGCTTGGTTACAATACTGCTTACCTGTGTTGCGCTTGCTCCAACCTTGCTCGCACTGCATTCCGCCACCTGTAGAGACAAAAGGGGACATTAAGGTGCATTCTACGGCCCCAAAGCAGCCTTCCTACTTACGTGCCTTCGAATTCATCATCTTCTTGTTACGCTCTCTGCCACGAATCGGGGAGAGCATCTTCTTTGGCATCGACAGCATCTGAAAAGTAAAAGACAGACATTAGGGAAAAAGACATTTGAAGAGAGCAATCTAAAGAGAACTTTAATACTTACAAGTCACGCTCGTGCAGCAAACGGCGGCTTCGCTCTCAACTACCCTCTGCAATCAAGAGGCGGAACTCACATCCAGTGAAGTAACTGGACCCAGCGCCCCTGCACAAGATGCAGGATGGAGAGCTCAGCATTCACTTATTTAAGGTGAGCACAACAATCACCCGAGTACCACGGGAAGAGAGGGAGAAAGGGGCTAAGAACTTCTCCCAACCTTCCAGCCACTAATACCTTGATTTTCCACTTGCAGACACCTCACTCTGCAGGTCAAGCTTTCGGTGAGGAAGGGGTCAAATCCGGGAGCCAAACGAATCCTACGCCTAACGTTGAAGACGTTTTCACCGCCCAGTCAAGACCAGCGCCTCCGAGGGAACCAGGTGAGCGTTACAATGTATTACAGGTCCTCTGACCATCTCCTAGAGACCTGTCCTAAGAAACCATCCTGCAAACAGGGAAATGCCAGGGCCTGGCAATAGAGCTTCGTTGCCGGGTAGTCACTCTTTGGACTCATCTGGTTACAAGATTTCACCTCCAATCTGTCTATCAGTCACTTTGATGTTTTCCTCTGATACCCCATTACATACTAATGCTGTCTTGGATTCTGGGGCTACGGGAAACTATATGGATCTAACTTTCGCTCGCAAGGCAGGGATAACTTTCGTAACTAGGTTTTAGCCAGAAACGGTTAGAGCCGTTGGCGGTACTGCTCTGGTATCCAGTTTGGTTATGGAACGAACCATGCCTCTTTTATTGGCCACTGAACACGGCCATACTGAACGTTTAGTGTTCGATCTGATCAAATCACAGCAGTTTAAAGTGATTTTAGGGTTGACATGGTTGCAACAACATAATCCGGTCATCGACTGGAGTACCCAAGAAGTTCAATTCCCTTCTTATTACTGCGAGGTACACTACTTCCAGTCGCCCGAAGCCGACAAGGGCACACCCTATCATCCTCTCCTGCATTCAGGTCCCCAGATTGAGTCTGTTACGTCACAGTCTATCTTGTCCGTACCGGAGGCATACCAAGAATACTTGGATGTGTTCCCCAAAGGTTGAGCTGATCAGTTGCCCCCCCACTACCCTTATGACTGCCCTATCGTCCGGGCGCCAAGATTCCTTCAGGTCGCATTTATTCTTTGACCTTGAAGGAAGACCAGGTCTTGAAAGGATACATCGAAAAATCCCTTCACACTGGGTTTATCAGGCCTTCCAGATCCCCTGCAGCCTTGCCTTTGTTCCCAAAAAAGAGGGGGACTTGAGGCCTTGTATAGATTATAGGTAAATTAATGCAGTTACAGTAAAGAACCAATATACTCTACCTCTGATATCAGTATTACTGGAACAGTTGGGCGCTTCTACCATCTTCAACAAACTTGACCTTAGGGGTACCTACAATCTTGTGCAAATAAATAAAGGAGATGAATGGATGACTGCATTTAAGCCCGATATGGGTGATTCAAATACTGTGTAACGCCCCACCACATTTCAGTTTTTCAGGAACGACGTGTTCAGCGACATGCTGGATCAATTTGTGGTAATATACTTAGACGACATACTGATCTTCTCATCCAGCTTTGAACAACATGCGTGACGCGTATGTTCCGTCCTGCAACGCTTGAGGGAAAACCACATCTACCCTAAGGCTGAGAAGTGTATTTTCAATACTTCCGAAGTTGAATTTCTGGGGTATACCTTGACTGACAAAGGTGTACGGATGAGTTCCACCAAGGTCCAGGCCATTCTAAACTAGCTGGTTCCCACTTCAGTCAAAAGTATCCAGTCCTTCCTGGGCTTCTCCAATTTCTATAGACGTTTCATTCACTCCTACTCTACTTTGGCCGTCCCGGTGACCTCGCTGACTAGCTCCAAGGTTCCGTACTGTTGGCATAACAGCGCCCAAGACTCTTTTGGTGCTCTAAAAACCTCCTTTACCACAGCACCTGTGTTATAGCATCCTGATCCCGATCATCCATTCCTGACAGAAATGGATGCATCTTGGTAGCTGTTGGTGCTATTCTCTCACAGCGATGCCCCGACACTGGGGAAGTCCACCCTATCATGTTCTTCTCCCGTAAACTCTTCTCTCGAGATGAATTACACAGTCACAGAAAGAGAACTGCTGGCGGTCAAAGACGTCTTTACAGAGTGGAGACACCATTTGTTAGGTGCTAGACACACAGTCACTGTATATATTCCGATCACTGATCTTTGTTGGCCGTCAAGACCGTGAAATACATCACTGCAAGACAGGCTTGGTGTAACGCTCACCTGATTCCCGCAGAGGCGCCGGTCTTGACTGGGTGAATGCCGTATCTTCAAAGGTGATGTGTAACACACGGTTGGCTCTTTGGGCTGGACCTCTGTGCACTGTATGTCTGACTCGAAGAGTAAGATGTCTGCAGATAGAAAATATGGGATTAATGAACTGGGGTTATTGGGTGCCTCTCTCCTCTTCCCTTTCTCTTCTCCTGTAGAACCCCAAAGGTTAACGCCCTCACCTTAGGTAAGTGAACGCCGAGCTCTCCATCTGCCTCGGGGCAGGGTGCCGTAACCAGTTTCTTCACTGGATAAGGGTGCAGGCCTCTTGACCTCAGAGGACTGCTGTCCGTCGTTAACTGCACGCACGGTAAGTTCTGGGCACTTCAAATGTCTTAAAAGTCTTTTGTAATGATATCTCTTGTTTTGCAGGGTTCCGGCGATGGCGGATGGCGGGCTGATGAGAGTTGAGGATCGAACCCGCGTGAGGAATAGAAGCGCCTGGAAGCACGTAAGTAAGCGCTTGTAGCCTGCTTCACGATGCGCACTAACTGTCCCTTTTATCTTGCAGGTACAAGTTTGGAGCTTTAGAGAAGCTGAAGGGTGCTGGAATACCCACTGGATTCGGCGTGGGAAGGAGTAATGGCACGTGAGTAATAAAGTTGCCCAATGTCTTTAAACGCACCTTCTTTTGTCTTTCAGATGCGGGATGCAGCGCCGAAGGCCTCCGGAGTGTGCGAAGAGCTGGTAAGCTTTTGTCTTTCAGATGCCGGAATGCAGTGCGAAGACCTCCGGAGCATGCGAAGAGTAGGTAAGCCTTTGTCTTTCAGATGCCGGAATGCAGCACGAGGCGTTGGTGACAGCCGATGGACCAGGTAAGAGATGCGCTGCCACTGAAGACCGTAGTGCTAACCTGTTCTTTCTTTGTCTTTACAGGTGCTGCTGAAGACTGGATTCCAGGATGGTAAGCCTTTGTTCCCTTAGGCCCAGGATCAGAAGCAGAAGACACGATGAGCGTTCTGCTGCAGAGAATGCAGAATAACGCAAAGCAAGATTCATCCATCGGGTGTGGTTTAAATAGCCTCCTGTAGTGCTTAAGTGTCTCCTTCCACAGCCACGCCTAGGTAAGAAAAGAGTTCCTGCTTTCCAGAAGAGTTCCAGTGTTCTGAACCTAAGGAGTGGCTCCTGCCCCACCCAACAGGAAAAGTAGTCCCAAACAGAAGAGGATCAGGGGTTCAACTGGCAGGTAAGTAAGCAGCATGGTCTGCTGCAGGTAAGTCCACCCAAGCATTATGAGCCCGGCGCTTCCAGCGCTGGGACTGGGCATCTTTATGAGCCTGGTGCCACTGGCGCCAGGACAGGGTCCAAAAGGTCTCAATTGGGACTGGCTGGCACTCGGAACCGGGGTTATGGGTCTGCTTCCAAGGGAGTCGGGCAAGTCCTGATCTTTTGGAAGCAGAGATCATGACACTTGGTGGCATCTTTTTTCCCCCCTTTTTGACTTTATCACATACCGTCCTGCTTGTTTGCTTCCCAGAGCAGATTCTCTCTCGCACCTTCATACTACTAAGGCATCGGAAGTTCTGGCGGTTTCACTCATTCTCCCTCATGTGATCTGCGGTTGCCCTCCCCAGGTTTCCTTGAAGACAGCCATCCAGGATTGGGTTTCGAGTAGCCCTACTGAAATAAATGATTTGAATCTGATGATCTGTAACAGTCTGCCCTACATACAAGGAAAAATCTATATCCCTACCGACGAAGGCCGTCGCAAGCCTTGCGTTGGTCCCATGATTCTTTGTTTGTAGCCCATCTAGGGTAGTGGAAGTCGCTTGACCTTGTGAGGCATTGGTGGCCCTCTATGTCCCGTGACATGACCGACTATGTTGCCTTCTGTTCTGTGTGTGCCCAGTGTAAGAGTCCTCAGTCTAAGCCCGTGGGCTTGTTGGAGCCTCTCCCGGTGCCTCATAAGCCCTGGTTCATGGTGTCCATGGACTTCGTCGTGGAGCTCCCCTTGGTCCGTGGGTGCGACACCATATGGGTCTTGGTGGACTATTTCTCGAAGTTGGCGATTTTCGTTCCTTGTAAGGGTTTGCCACCGGCTCCTGCTAGTCTGTTCTTGCAACACGTATTTCGCTTTTTTGTTCTCCCATCCATCATCATCGACAGGGGGTCCCAATTTATGTCCCACTTTTGGAAGGCATTAAGCAAGTCCTTCCAAATAGACGATAGGTATTCCAGTGCCTACCACCCACAAATGGACGGTCAGACCGAGCATCTAAACGCAACATTCAAACAGTACCTGCATTGCCTAGGTCTTCAGTTCCAGGAAAACCGGTTGTCACTTCTGCACATGGCTGAATTTGCTTAAAATAATTCACTGCATTCTTCAACGGGGGTATCCCCTTTCTTTGCCTTGTACAGCCAACATCCTAGGGGTCTTCCTCTTGAACCATCTATTCTGCTGGACAACCCTGTGGCAAGGGACTGCATGCGGGATCTGGTGTCCCTCCGCACGGACATCCAGACCCATCTTACACAGGCACAAGCACGCCCTAAACGATATGCGGACTTACATCGCTCTAAAGCACCTGATTACCAGACGGGCATGCAAGTCTGGCTATCCACTAAGAATCTTAAGATCCCAGGAATGTGGACCCTCCTCCCATGCTTTATCGACCCATACACCATTATCTCCTTGATCAATCTGGTTGCAGTACGGTTAAATCTACCCTCCAATTGGTGTGTGCACCCAGTGTTTCACACTTCCCTGATTAAACCAGGTCTGCCTACCACTCGTCTTCCAGCTCAACCTGCACCAGTGGTAGTGAATGGTGCTGAAGAATATGAGGTTGCTGCTATTCTGGACTTTAAATACTGTGATAACACACGGTTCTATTTAGTGGATTGGAAGTGTTATGGCCCCGAGGACAGGACATGGAAACCTCTGTCCAGCATCCACGCTTGAGTGTGTTATTGCGCAAGTTCCACGACTCCAAGGGTGTGGCGGCCCCTATGGGGGTGGATACGGTCACGCCAGAAGGGCAGTGAGGCAACTTATGGTATTCGTCAGCGGAAGAGAAAGATATATCGGCATTATCATCATTATGTGGCCTCGACGTTCTTTTGGCATTAGTTGTTTCCATGGAGACATGTACTGCAAAACAATACCAACGTGGCACATCCCAAGTAATGATGCGTGCGTTGTACTCACATGATCCATCACATGATCCATCACACGCTGGCTTCAGATTGGCTGCGAGCATCTTTCTATAAAGCCTGCCTTGTCCAGCAACTCTATTCTTCTGATTGAAATCAAGTACTACATTACGCTCGTTTGTTAATACAGATTCCGACAGCAGCTTTTCTTGTTTTGCGACTCCTCTTCTGTCTGCCGATTCTGCTTTGACCGCACATTACCTGAACTCAGCTTGCTTCTGGTCTGCCTGGATTACTGACGCCTGTTACTTTTGCCTCGGAACATTCTGCAAGTGCCTCCCGCTTGCCCTCTTAAGTTTCTCCTCTTCCATTCCTACCTGGTTACGGAGACACTGCTGCCATTCCGCTTTAACACCTCCCGTGAGTACCTTCAATCTCCTGTTTCTCCTAAAGAAGTCCTCTTAGTTATTTTCCTTCCTGTGCACGAGACCAGGATGCTTTGCTGCTAGAGGAACGTGCACCTTCCTGACCCTAGTGCGGCCCTCATTCCGTTCGGGTTATCCCCTCACTAACATTCCCTCCTTCCTTTTGTTTTGGCAATTGGACTTCCTTGGACTTGCTATATACTAACTTGGTAAGCTTCAGTATGTTTGGGTAATTTTGAGAACAATTAGTACGACACGTTAGTAATAGAATTCTTTTTTTGTTTTCTTCAGTTATACTAAGGTTCCTAAAACATCTGATACTCACAGGAACACAACCTTCAGAGAAATACAGGGCCCTGGATTCTAGTCATCCTAGAAATCATCAATGTATGTTTTCTATTTTTTCAGACTGTTCAGTTAGGTTTGGTATTTATCACTTGATCCTAATTTTCCTTCTTTCTTTTCAGCCTTGGTCCGAGCGGTGTGGTTCTCCCGCTCTTTTGTTTGATTTATTCTTTTGTACTGTTCTTTACTAAAACAGCAAAGGGGTGTATCTAAAGGAAGATCTCCATCACTTCCGAATGAGGAAGAGACCCTGGCCAGGACAGGCCTCGGTCTGTCTTCCAGTACCCAGTCTGAAGGTTCCATTGAGTACGGTCAGAGGGGCAATTGGGCGAGTACTTGACAATGAGACAGGCAGCAAACAGGGGAATCAGAGAGCCAGCAAGAACGCTGGCTGCTGGCAAGGAAGGCCCTATAGCGTCCATCCGTCTGCTAACCTGCCTATCACAAAATCAGAAGTTGGGGATGAGACAACACAGGGAAGTCAAGAAAGGGGACACATGGGAGGACCCCGATATATGTGCGACCTGGGATCATGAACGTATAGTATTGCAAGTTGGAACACTAGGGGGTATAACCACCTTATCCAGAAAGAGGGCTTGATGCCCCAGTTAGCCAAGCATGACATATTCCTACTGCAAGAAACCTGGTTTATTGCTGTCTTGCATGTGGATGGTTTACACATGTACCAGGTAAAGGCAGAGAGAGGTCAGAAGGGCCGCCTTTATGGTGGCTCAATTATAGGTGTCAGACAGGACATTGAATCACAACAGGTGGTACTCACCCTCCCCCCCCCCCTGGCTGTAATTCGATGCAAGCCATCAAATTGAGGTGGGGGAATAAACATCACATGGGTAAAATGCTACTGATAAACATCTATAGCCCACCAGACATACAGCTGCTGGAGCCAATACATTCTCTCTTAATGGATTTGTTTTTGGACTGGGGGAAAGAGAATGAAAGCCAACAAATTCTTCTGGCTGGAGACTTAAATGCGCGCTGCTTAGATGGGCAAGAATGCGCAGCCTTTAGACATGTAGTGAAGAGAAGTGAGCTGCTGCAAAGAGTCGGCAATACTAAGGGAGACAAGTGGGTACATTTCCAAAGGTCATGGGACTTAACACTTGTGAATGGCCGAGTTGGAGGGGGAAATCGACTGGAAGAATGCACGTGGGCACAAAAAAAATGTTTTAAAAAAAATCACAGGGCCACACTGGATTACTTCTTTGGTAATAACTAATGCCTAGAAGTGGTCTTTGATCCAAGTGTGACCTTGAACCACTATAGTGATCATACTATCCCGTCCCTAATGATACAAAGACCGGACAAGGAAGCTACCCCAAGATCCTGCGCAGGCATAAAGACTAATTGTTCAGGTAACCGCATTTGCTGGACCAACCCGCATGTCCAAAAGGCAAATATCTTACTTGGACAAATGCTGGTTGGGGATCCAGGGCTAGTGCATAGACTTCGTGCCAATCAAATAGAATAATGGCTCCACAGCCTAGCGTCCAAAACAGGGACCTTTCCAACTGGGAAACTGTTTTCAGTAGATAAACAGGTTCAGGGGTATGATCCCAAAATACGGGACGCGAAAAAAGAAATGAGAAAGAGGCTAAGAGCCATTCGGACAGCCGGATATGACCGTAGTGAGCAGAACTGTTGGGTAAGGACAACCATCTGTAATTATAAATGCTGGCTAAAGCACTGGAGACTGACAATTAAAAACAGACAGTGGCAGAACATGATTGGGGTGCTCAAAAGAAGGGACCCTAGAAAGATCTGGTCGGCATTAGCAGGGGCTAAAGGGGATGAAAAGAAACAGACTCTAAACCCAATCAAGGAACAGGTGTGTTTAGATCACTTAAAGAAAAAGGATGGCGACACAGTCAAGGGGATCCTACTGCAATACTGCCCAGGGGGTTGGCCATTAAATATCACACATGCCGTTATAGAAGTAAACATCAGGAAACTAAGCAGCCCCAGGGAACCAGACAATAATGGCTTAGCCAGTATAGTACTGAAACACGACCCAAGTCGGTGGGCTGAGATCTTGGAGACCCTGTTCGGGAAAGTATGCCAGCCACGGATGATCCCGTCTTCGTGACGGCAATCGATCTTGCTACCCATCTTTGAAAAAGGTGGCCGTATGCTGCCAGAAATGTACAGGCTATAGTCCTCATTGGACGTGACGGGCAAGTTATTCTCGTCCTTTGTACTGAGCATTCTACAGAGTTGGGTTGAAGAAAAGAAGATATTGCAATGCAATGTGTCCAGACAGGCTTCCGACCTGGCAGCTTGACCACCCATAATGTTAGGATTCTGGATGCGCTCATAACTGGGGCAGCAGATCAGGGTGGGGCTCCATTGTACATCGTATTTGTTGATTTTCAGGTTTCATTCAATGGTATAGACCGAGCCAAACTCTGGAGTAAAATGAAAGCGGGGGCTGCCCCACATGATTGGTAACAATATTAAAAGGGATTGCATCATGACACAAGGGCCAGAGTGAGATTGGACGATGCAGCTAACATGTCAGCAAGGACCACGATCCATAGGGGGGTCAAGCAGGGTTGCATTGTGGCCCATCTGCTGTATAACCTGTATATGGCGGGCCTTAACACAAAACTCTTAACAACGGTTGGATACTGCCCAAGAATAGGAGGGGTCCCCATACCCTGCATGTTGTACGCCGACGATCAAGTGTTACTCAACCACACATATAGTGGAGCGAGAATTTGGTGAAATATGCAGCGGCTAACGAGTTGGTCATTAACCTGGATAAAACAAAGGTCATGGCTATAACACCAAAACATGTTAACCAGCTGGAATTTTCTATAAGCTTGGGGAATCTGGCCTATGCGGACAAATATCCCTACTTGGGGCTATTGATGAGTGGAAAACAAGATTATGCACATATTATTGAAGCTAAGCAATATAAGGCATATCGTCAAACGCACCTAGCATCCAAATTTGTGAACCAGTCAGCTGGGTATACTATTGACGGTATACTCATGCTTTATGAGCAAAGCTAATGCCTTGTCCTATATTGCCTGGAAGCCCTAGCCTGGAGAGATGCAAGTTTGTTAGACAAGTTGGAGGGGTAGTGCTGGAGAAAGGTACCGAGAAAATTGTAAGACATCTTAACAGAATGTAAAGTCTTGGGCTAAACCTATATGCCTTATTGGGTAAATACGTACACGACTAGGATGCAATTAAGAGTGAGACATTTTGGGCATACTGCTCGAATCGAATAGCGGCTCAGAACAGTCACATATAGATTCATACTGGGTCTGGCAGCATTTTGTGAAACCCTTAAAACAAATCGCTGCACCTTGTGATTTTAAGCTGTCCTAGTCCGATATGTGGAAATCAATGCTATACTAGTCCTGCCTATGTAGTCTCTGCTATTGCCAAACAGGTCTAAATGCTGGTGCGCCTCTCTGATATATGGGTAAATGGTGATATAACAAACGATCTAGCAGGAACGTTATTGTAATGATGGATAGGCATATACTTTGAGTAAATAATGTTTAACTTTTAAATAAGAATGTTTCAGTCCATTGACAATGGTTTTAATAGGATTGTGAGCCCCTTGGTTTTTCGTTGTAATGTAAGAATGAAGCAATTAAAGTATGAATTTATGATATAATTAAATTGTGCTTGGTTTTAAACATGCACGGGAAATAGTGGACTGCACTTTTCAGTATTTTACCATATTGTATTATACTTTAGATCCATTCGAACTGTAAGCTAAAAGTTGTACATTAAAGATTATTTAAGAATCATACAATAAAACCAAATTTAAAAACATATATTACTACTACAATGAGACTGTGCTTACCTGCGGAAGAAACCTACCCTGAAGCGTAGAGAATGTTAATTGCCAACCGTGTACCTTCCTAACGTCTATTAAAACAAAGTGCCCTTGAAAGTCTAATATGAACGAATATTTTTTACAAAAAGGTTATTTTCAAACACGCCCTAAATTTACAACAATGGCAAAATTGATATATAAAGGTCGGCCCAAAAACCCAACTGAAAAAAAGCTCGTGGTATAAGAAAGAAGTCAAGTACAGTTGCTGCACCACAAAGTGGGGTACGCGACGGCCGGCCACACCAGTTCCTTCTAATGCTAGTTGAATCCTTTGAACAATAACAACAGCGTATACCGACAACACACATATTTCCTTTCCAGTGCATGCGCCCTTATTCTCTGCATGTTGCAGCCTCTGCTAACCCGGAAGAGCTTCTGTCGGCTCCCTGTCCTCGGCACCCGGATGTGGGAGGGAGTCAAACCTACGTCATTGTTCCCAGACATGAACGTACTGTAATGGGGTGAACTGAATGGGGTAAATCCCAGGTAATTTACTGATTTTGTTACCTTTGTGATTCTTTAAAGATTGTGTTCTCAGTTCAGCTTTGCAGGCATAATGTATGCCTTCTGACGCGGGAGTGGCTGATTTCATTCACTAAAAGCTCATGTGTATGCATGTGCCGGGTTTGCACTGTTTGAAATGCTTTTGACACGCTGAGACTGGTCGCCTGTTCGGCAGGATGCCGGGAGGCTCGTCTTCCACCCGGGGTATAGATCTAGTGTAGTTACTATTGGACTTCTGTGGTCCTCCCTGATGCTTTTCGTGGGCTTCTGCTTAGGCACCGTGCACTTATTATCCAGTGTGTGGCGTTGCCGCAGGGGGCGTCTCCTTTTGCTTGCCCTCGTGAACTCAGCCACCACTCGTGCAGTCACAGCGATCAGTGCGAGACGAACACGCATATTCGCACTGACCTGCGGCGAGACTGCAACTTTGAGTCGAAAGAAGGCGGTTGGGTTAAGCCGGAACCCTAGCTTCCGTTGTTTTGACCTGAATTTTTTTTTTGCGTCACCTTTTCGAGTCGTTTGTTAATCCAGGCAGCTGTGACGTCTCATCTTCGAGCCGTTATGCCTCTTTGTTGGTATGATGTCATGTTCCACTGTAGAATCTTTGCCTGGGTTGGTATTGTTGCCATTGGCAGCCGCCTCGGAGGTATAATGCTAGGGAGCCCGATCCCCCTTGTTCTCTACTTTGAACGCCAAGAGTTGGAAAGAAGCGAGGTAGGGATGCCGCCGTACGCCCTGGCGCTAAACGATGGACGGGCGAAGGCTGTACAACCGTTACCGTCTAACGTGGCACCCCTTGTATTAACTTGCCAACTCCGCTTCATATGGTCCTCACCCGAAAACTAACTATTTTGGTTTATGGTGCGCCTATAGGGGACAGTACAAGATAGGACGTGGCTTACAACCTTACTTTGATTTCAATGTTTATTTTCTAAAATAAGTTTATAATATTTTCTAAACACAACTTGTGAAACATTGTTTTTTTTTGTTAAATAACCACTGAAAGCAATGTTGTCGCTAAAGATGGATATCGGGGAGAAGGCAGAACAGGGGAAATGTACACACACGGGGCGTGGGTGGATGCACAGATGAGCACAGCCCAGGAGACCATCTGCGTAAGCATTTTTTTTAACCAAATTGTATTTATTCATAACTTGATATCTTACAAGTTGAGAATAGGGTTAAGAAAAAAAATGCTGCTTCAAGTAAATATATACTTTAAAAAGAATAAAAGGTAAGGCGTTTAACGGTTGCAAAAGGGTCCTACAAAAACTAAGGTGCTTCCTCTTAAGTGTGTGTGTACTTTATTTCACTGTGGACATATTTTCTCTTCTTTTTCGGCTGTTTTACATCAATTAATAACTCACTCTTTAACAAAAATGTCTCTATTCCCTCTCAATTCTAATCCTTCATTGGGAATCTGCAAAGTCCAATTACAGCACCCTGAATTGCGCTTCATCCACCCTAGCACATTAGAATGCCAATATCAGGGTTTTCTAAATTGTTGGGAGCCATTTAGCTCTGTCCATGAGAACCTGGTTATCTTAATACCAGCAGCTACCAGGAGGTATTTTTGACGTCCGAGGCTTACTTGTGCCAGATAAACATGACTCTTCATATAAAGTTTATTTTGGAAATAATTTCCATTAAAACACATAAAAGATATACATTTCAACAACATTAAATAAAAGTACATATAAAGAAGGCAGGCCTAGCACTTTAAAACAATCTAATAAAGGTTAAAAAGTATTAAACACAATTCTGAAACTTCATAAGACATTTCCTTATACTCCAGGCATTCCTCAGAAATGGGAGAAAAGCCCAATCTACTCGTGGAGAATCGGCCCATAACAAGTCAAACAGGGCAGGTTTGTACTGCAGAAACCGTAGTAGGTGCAAGAGTGAGTGCAATTTGGGGGATTGGGGAGGGTGCGCAGAACAGCAAGACATAGGCCATATCTTCCCTTTAAGTGCCCACTTAGGCTTTGAAGCAGCCTTTAGGTATGCAGATAACCCATAACATTGTTCCATCAAACCCTTCTCCGTCATTACAGGTTTATCAATAATGTCACATTTTTATTTAGCATTTCGTGGACTTCTCTAAGCATCACAATAATATTCATTTTAATGGTAATGTAATATTACGTAGTTGAGTATAGCTTACATAATGGGAGTCAGCTGTTCTAATTGTGCTAACTTTACAGAATGCAAACATGCAATGAATATTTGTTTTTCTTTTTTCCTCTCACTTTAATGTGTGTTAGTTCAAGATGGTGTCCAATTTTAGTGCCTTGTGCTTTGTCCAACCAGTTCCTATGGGTTTATATATTCTACAGGGTTCGAAATTGCTGGGAGCTTAGAGCTATTTAGCTTCTCCTTCTGCCTAGGAAAACCTGGTTAGCAGCTTGAAAGCAACCTGCTGAACATTAATTTCCAAATCATTGCTCCATTTGGATAGCTTTTCAGATCGCTTCATAAGTATCAATGTGCCCTGACTGGATTACATTTCAGATCGCTTCATAAGTATCAATGTGCCCTGACTGGATTACAATCAGTACTTTCCGCCTTTTATAAATATTCGCACACAGAGAAGGGCTCTAAGCCAGTCGGGTGGCTAGAAACAGGGAGAGAAGTGTACCACCTGTGTTTCTTCAGCCACCCTAGGTCCTTCCCGTCTTGATTGTGGATAGGCAACAGGGGGCCCCTTCTTTTTGTCTCCCCATCTCTCCCCTCCACCCCCCCTCTTACCTGCTGGACAGCAGCTCCTTCCTGCTGCCATAGTAATATAAAAGAGATGGTGTCCCTTTTCTATTTACTATGGCTGTGACCATCTTGTTTTTATTTTTCGTAGGACATTGGACTTGTGCAAAATGCACAGAGCCCGTCTCCCATGACATTTTTTTTAAACACTTTTCTAACCCTGCAGTGCGAATAGTAGAGTAGTATCGGCCCCTTGTCAATGCTGTGTACATGGCTGGTAACCTCCTTCAGTCCTCGCAGAGGAACTCGCTTCACTATGGTCTGGCTGGGCTCGGAGACATGCCGTAACAGGCCATGTGCCACCCCGACTCGGTGCGTGATGGCTATATTGTGATAGTTATATTCCAAACTGCATGGATTAACGATACACCTAGTCAAAACTAAGGTCATGGCATTCAGTTTAACGAGAACCCCTTGTTTTAACTGGCATATTCCATTTAAGGTAGAATGTTACTCAATATCCATACTTAGTATTATTATTGATCACCACCTTTCCTGTTATTAAATAGCAAATATATGCAATTAGTAACAATCTTGAAACCACTAATTCAAACATATAAAATACAGTTGACAGGCAGTCATTCTATACTACTGCGAGATCTGGTCATTAGAACACAAGGAGCTCTTTGATAGACGAGGGTAAATGTTTACAAATATGCCTTCGAGTCTGCTGGGTGCAGATATAATAGCTGAGCTTGCATTAGGATCTTTGAGAGTCGGGGCACTGCAGCAAATCCATTTCAAATGGCACTTAATGATTCACCATGATATATCAATGAGTTTTTTGCATCATGGTATTATAATATGTTTTCTCACACCTGGGACACATATTGTACTATAAATAACAAATATTTCTTTTTCGCCCCAATTCGGGGCAATTTTAGGCGATATTACCCTTGGCAGTGGGCCGACCTCGTTGGTAACAAGCCTCCGCACTAGTAAAGGACCAGAGCAAAGCGAGGGTCCCTTTAATAAGGGTGGCAGTGCCATTACCGATGGGGTCGTCCTGCCGCTGAGGGTAATATCGCCATTGGCACCCGGTAGTTACCTATGCGGGTGCTGATGGTGTTATATTATAATTTTTTGATTATTATTTCAAACATAAAAACCAAACAATGAACAAGTTATACCTTCCAATTCTCATGTAAAGTTTCTTATGTCCAACGCCCCCGATAACCCCTCCCCTATCCGAGCCTACCCCACATAACCGCCTTCCCCCACCATTTCTGAGGCCCCCCTCGGTTCCTCCTGAAAAACCATTGTCCTCGAGGCTTGCCTGGTCAGACCCAGACAGTGTAGCTTCTAATTGCCTCCAGGCTATCAACGTCTCCAGTTCATCTCCACCTCCGTTTACTGCTTCGCTTCACACCAAAGTTTTCGCATCCGCCCATTTCCGGAGATCATGCCACCAGGCTTCTACTTTCGGCCTATTACTTGCTTTCCAGCCCATAGCTATTCTGCGCTTAGCAAGTATATTAGCCAGGTATTTGAATTTACTTACATGTTTCAGTTTACGCGGCCTAGGGAACCCCCCCTACCATGCACACGACATAGATTCCACATCCAGACTTATCTCTTTCCCCCACCACGAGGTGGGCTACCTCACCCCAGACTATCCTTTTTTCCGGACATATGTACCAGTCCTGCATTCTCCTCCCACATTTAGGACATATTTGTGTTCCCGCATCCTTAAACTTAGCTATCTTCTGTGGAGTCATATATGCTCTATGGGTAACATTTAACTGGATTTGTTACAACCTCACGTTCCTGGAAACTTTTTTGCGGTATCCCTGTACTCTTACCCACAGCCCATCACCCATAGATTCTCCGGCTTCCTCCTCCCAATTTCTTCTCAACTGGGTCACCTCCTTCCCCACCCTCGACATCAGCAGTTCATATATTCGGGAGACCTTGTGGGCTCCGTCTGACACATCATAAAACGTTTCTATGGTCGTATTGGGCTGTCTAGCCAGCACTGTTTCCGCCCACGAGTCTTTTATCTTCCGCACCAGCCTAGTATAAGTAATGTACTGCCCCCGGTGTAAACCGGTATCTTCCACCAGTGTGTCAAACTCCACCACCTTCCCATCTTGCCATTCACCCCCAGCGTTGCAATACCGATTGGTTCCCAATGCCTTCTGACTATCTTTCTCAATTGCTCATCCACCCCATTCAGCGTTCTCCATGACCAGACAGGCCCTCCGCCACATTTTCCATCCCAAATCTAACATTCTTGTCCCCCCTCCACGTTGCGATATTGACAACCATATCCATTCATTCAGGAAAAACGGGGCACATTCAGCTTTCAGCAATCTGGACTCCGGTGTGGAGTCTTCCGATAACCATCTCGCCACATATTGTAGATGACTGGCCAGATAGTAAATATCGAAATTGGGCAATTTAATGCCCCCCTGTTCATATGCGTTTTGCAGTTTCCATAATGCTATTCTATTTCTGGAATTGTGCTATATGAACCCCCTACACATACTCTGAATTGTGACAAAAAATCTCTTGGGTATCATGTATGGTATGTTTGCAAAGTAGTGCAGCAGCCTGGGCAGTACCACAACATTTAACAGTGCCACCCTCCCTATCATGGTCAAAGGGAGCTTGGCCCAGAACCTCATGCTATTTTCAATTTTAGCGACCGCCTTCTCTGTGTTTTGTTTGTGTTCGACCTCAACACTATGATGTACATCTATCCCCAGGTATCTAAAAGTCTTGGTCTCCCAATGTATTTGTAATACCGGAAGTTTATCCCTTTGTATCTACCGAGGGGAACTATGCACGGTTTTTGGGGGTCCACTGTTATGCCAGACAGTGCCGCATATCGCCCCATTACTTCCAAAATATATTGTAGATTCTCTTCAGTGTACCTCGGGTATAGCAGCATATCATCAGCGTACATCGATATCCGATGTCTCCCTCCATTTGTGTCAATTCCCACTTTCTCCATATGCCTGCCTCAAGTGCTACAATAAAAAGCATCTGGGACCATGGGCATCCCTGTCTAGTGCCCCTACTGAGTTGCCATCGTTTTGAGATGGTCGCTCCCGTCCTGACTCAAGCCAGTGGTTTACTGTACAGCAGCTGGACCCACTTCAAGTATGTGGGTCCGACCCCATATTCTTTCAAGGCAGCCATCAAGGCCGTTTGAGTCGAATGCTTTCACTACATCTAGTGAAATTAATGCAACCTCTTGGGAGTCCCTTCCCGTCTGTTCTATGACATGATGGAGCCTTCTAAGGTTGTCAGATATGCTTCTGCGCAGAACATAGCCGGTCTGGTCAAGCTGTATGAGTTTATTTATAACCGGTCTCAGCCTATTTGCCAACACCGCTGTAAGTATCTTACTGTCTTGCTTTAGCATGGATAGTTGTCTATATGACCCGCAGTCTGTGCTCGGTTTATTGGGTTTAAGGAGCGGGATGATGATGATTGCCCCCCTAAGAGACTCCGGCATTGTACCCCTATCCAATGCCTCATTTAGCATTGCTAGTATCGTGGGAAGCACCTCTGCCCTATATGTTTTATAGAACTCGCTGGCGAGTCCATCCACCCGGGGCCCTGCTAGGGGTAATGGCTTCATCATTTCTTCCAGTTCTTCTAGCGTAATTGGAGCTTCTAAGTTCACCCTCTCCGCTGCCTCCAGTTTGGGAAGGTTAATATCTGTTAATGTTTCCATCATATCGATATCCTCCCCCTCAGTTACGTCCGTATATAATCGCTAGTAGTACTCTTATTTGTTCAGACCTTCATAGGTATCAAGTATTTGTCCGTCCATCCCCTGTTCCTCTCTAATTGTTTGTCTGGGGGACTCATTCTTGTACAGCCAGGCTAATAATCTGCCTGGCCTATCTCCCTCTCTGTGCTGCCTTTCAACATATTTTTTGTAGTTCAGGTTGCATAATCTCTCCCAGTGATCCCTGCAATCTTGTTGTTGCCGTATGGTCCCAGCCTCCTCCAAGGTATGTCTACCTTCCCGCATTATTGTCTCTAATCTTCTTTCTGCCTCGTGCAACTCTTGTGGTGTTCCGCCTTGCAGGCCTTTAGATTTAGATATTGCTGCCCCCCTCACTACCACCTTGAATGCCTCCCATGGTGTACCAGCCGATTCCACACTCCTGGTGTTTTGTACAAAATGTTCTCTTATTTCCTTCCTCAGATCCTCTCTGAACACAGTGTCCTTCAGCGCTTCAGCTCTAAACCTCCATGTCGGGATTCTGGCCCTAGGTGTCGAGTATTGCCATGTTATAATCAAGATGGCGCATGGTCTGAGAGGACCCTCGCCTCAAAGCCTTAGCTTCCGGGTTGGGCCTTTCAACCCTCTCATCTAATCTATCGAACTTGGGATTCAGCGTGCAGTTAAAGTCCCCTCCCCATATAACTGCCCCTCCGCTATACAGACTGTTCTTACTATATAGGACTTTGAAATATCTGGCGTCCTGGTTCAGGGCGTACGTGTTAATGATGCTCAGTTCCTTCATTTCTACTAGCCCCCTTATTAACGCCATCCTTCCGTCTGGCTCTATAGTAGATTGCAGTAGCTTAAAGGGGACATGCAGCGCTATGAACTTAATAACCCCTCCGGCGTATGCTGAATAGATTGCTCCTGTGGTGCTCCCTCTCCATTTCCTTCCCACCACCTCATGTTTATCTATGGTCCAGTGAGTTTCCTGTAATAAGGCAATATCAATCTTCTGTCTCATCATCATGACCTTATTTTGCTTCAGATAGTTGTTGAGCCCCCTGACATTCCAGGTCACTATCTTAAGGTACCCCATCTCATCCACATCCCACTCCGCCTGTGTCCCTCCTTATCTTCCGCTCCACATGCAGTGATTTGTAGTTGTAGGCTCGCCCTTTAATAGGTCCCCAAACTCCCTCTCCCCTCCGCCCTCAGCTCCCGTAACCCCCTCCCAGCCCTTAAATTGAAACTCCCCAACTTCCCTTCCACCCACCACCCTACCCATCCCCAACTGTTGCCCAGCTCCATCCCTGGATCTCATGCTTTATATTCAAGTCCAGAGGCCCATATAATGTGCATATACAGAGGTCAATATCTACATTCTCTTTTCCGTAGAGTTCAATATCTACATTCTCCTTTACCTAAATGGTGAACCCCTTTGGATTTTATTACTACCCCCGTTACCATGTCAGTATTGGAACCGCTAATTAACATCGGCCTCATCAGTCAATAGTAGAAAAACTGGTTCACTTATCCTGTCTGCTTTGATTTTGGCCATCCGCATCCGCCGGGCAACCCCTTGTGTCCAGCCAGTTTGCCGCTTCCTCAGGTATCTTGAAGAAAAACGCCTTGCCCTTATGTAAGACTTTCAATTTTGCAGGATACAGTAGCATGCATTTGAACCAGGTTCCCTCAGCCGTCTCTTTATTGCCACGTAGTGTAGACGTTGTCTCTGTACCAGCATGGTGTAGTCCGGTTGTTGCTGTAACAGTCGCTGACGCTCTGCTTATCGTCCCACCTTTGCGAAAGTGTTCCAGAATCTTTTCCCTATCTTTATAGTTCAGTATCTTGGTGATGATCACTTAGGGAGGTGCTCCTTGTTGGGGTCTCCTAGCTAGGGCTCTGTGCGCCCTCTCTACTGTGAACCCTTGGGTGAGCACGCCTGCTCCTATGTCTTGTATCAGTTCTCCACGTAGGTTGTCGGGTCCATGCCTTTTTCTCCTTCTGGTAGCCCCACCACCTGTATGTTGCATTGTGCTCGCCCTTCCTCCTCTGCTCGGCTTTCCAGATTGCGTACCTGTTGCTGCAATATATGAACCTCCTTGGTGTTGACCGTGCGGGTGTCTGTTTTAGTTTTCACTTTGCTTTCTAGACCACTTGTGTGCTCCACCAGTGCTCGTATGTCCTGTCTCAGGAGTTTGACGTCCACACTAACCGCGTCAATTTTAAATTCCAATAAGGATTTTAGTTCTGCCACGGCTGCATCGAAGCTTGCTCCCCCACGAGGATTTCATTTCTGCTGTGGCCTCCAGGATCTGTTGATCATTACGCAGTGGGGTGGTTGTTCCTCATGTGTCTCCCTTTGCATGTGTGGACGCGTCCGGTGATTGAGATGGTTTGGTGAAGCTATCCATTGTGGGTTGCTTCCCTTTAACCTTACTATTTTTGGACGCCATCACTTTCACTGTCTCGCTCGCCTTAATTGCCTGCTTCCACAGTGCTTACGTTGTTCCCTTGTTTCTCGGGTTCCAATTCGCCGACTGTCGTTGCTCTCAAGTTGGAGCTTTGGATAGATGCCGTCTTGTGTGGTTTCATCTGGACCATGCTCCTTGTTGTGGCCCCCAGCTCGCTTCCTAGTATAATTACTCCGCCTCTCGGTGCAGAGCTGTGACTGTTCATGCACTGTGCTCCCAACTCTGCCTCTTTCACAACACTGTCTCTGCTAGCTTAGGTGACACATGCAGGCCCTGCTATTCAGCAGATCCGTCTCAGCATTGCCCTTCGGGTTCACATAGAATCACCCATCTGTCCGGCGTCCATATGTTGGTGTGGGTGGGTGCCACTTAGTGCACCCTCTCTGGCACAGCTCCCCCTGTCTGCGCCGGACTTCCAGCTGCCAATCCCCCCTCTCTCAATTCGCACTGATGGCCTTGTCCAGACCCCTGTAACTTCTTAGCCCCACTGTGTTCTAGCTGTCTTGCATGGCCTTCTCCACAGTGTGTCTCGTGGGTCACTTATCTCCAGACCCTGTTTTCGGGATCTCAGCTTTTACCGTGTTATATTTATGTCCAGTTGGTTGCCTTTATGGCAGTGCCTCTCCAGTCACCCTTCTCACTCCTACAGTATTAGGCCCCCAGGTAAGGCACTCGCCTCCTTTGTTCCGCGTTTCATTGCAATACCTAAGGTTATGGCTCTGTGTCGCATTCCTTGGCGTTGTTTCTCCCCTGCCGTGTGACTTTGAACTGTTTCTCTGCTTCCTTGATCCATGTACCTGGTTACGCCGTGCGACTAGTTGGCATACCTGTTATTGCGAACGTCTCCTCCGTGTTCGCCGGTCCTAGCTCGCTCTGTGACCCTGCTTCCACTTCTTGCGGGCGACTTTCGGTCCGTTCTTCATGTGCTGCTTAATTCCTACGGTTTACCGCACAGCTGCTATACCCGCTGGGGGCTCTCCATACATCCTCCAACGTTCGCATCACAATGCTCCACTGCACCCGGTCTTCTAGTGAAGCCGCCCCAGATGGTGCTGCCGCATTGGGTCACTCCAGCTCCTCCTCCTCGGTTAGTCTCTTGGTTCTGGGCCCTCTGCCAATTTGGGATCGCCGCACTCGATCTGCCTCAAACTTGGATCTCTCAGTGCTAGACTTCTCTCAGGATTACTGCAGGATCGGCAGGAGCTCGTTTTGGATGCACGTCTTGTCACATGGCTCCGTAGCCATGCCCATATATATATATATATATATATATATATATATATATATATATATATATATATATATATATATATATAATATAGCAGCTTTTTTGTGAGGCCCGGCGTCAAATCCTGGTTAATGGTCCATTTTCAATGTTGGTGACTGTGATGTCTTACTCTTGGCAACTGCGTAGGTAACTACACGGATGCTAAGAGGTGAGGGAGGGGAAAGGAGGGAGCAGGGAAGACAAGGGGGTCCTGGCCAGCAGCAGCCAGGCTGCTCTGAACACTGGCTTGTACCATACAGTACAGCCTGGGTGCCAGACATCATGATTAGCCAGCGCCCCCTCCCAGGATGCTAATGGAATTTCCTTGTTTGACAGTAAGGTTTAATTATCTATTTTTGAAAATATCTTACCTTTGAAGTGATGAGTGCTTAGTCAGATTTACCTTGTAAAGGAGCGTGTTTGCAGAATGTGTAAAGGCGACGGTATTGTTGAAATTCGGAAGCATTTGATATTAGACTGGACTGTTTGAGGTGTTGTTACCGGGAAACTGATTCGATTAAACCATGATGTATTCAGTAGATTATGGAATAATTAAATAAAGGGGAATATCCGTTGATTCTTCTCAGTAAAGAAAATGTGGTATAGAATATTGAAACTGTTGGAACTGTGAATGGGATTTTTTAAAATATATAAAATCAAGCCACAGGTGTGTGGTGAAATGCGTCAGACTGTCTGCTGACATTTTATTTTCCTGCGAAACTTGGAAATTTTAAAACTGCAGAATGAATAAATAAAGGTTGATGAACCTATTGAAACGTTGCAGTTTTTGTTGGTTTTGGTCCGTGAGGATATTTTATTTTTGAAACCACGTTGGGAGTGCTGCTCGTCGGAATGGCATTTCATTGCCTTAAATCTATATCTATCCATTTGAGCTAAGTCGCACATTCCACAATGCCACCTCGCAGCCATCGCTGAAAGTTAAGCTCCAATTCTGAGCCACAGCAGTAAGGCATTGCGGGTATGTAAATTTTGCTCAAATGCAAACCGTTTTCTCCAGGAAATTGTCTTTGGCGAAGAGGGCAGTGCTGCTTTATACAAAGCTTCATCAACCCAAGACACAGTAGGATTGCCATTAAAAATCAGGAGACTATGTATTTAAGAGCATGTTGACCAGGTGACCCAGACCCACAGACACCTGTTTGTTGGTGTATTCTTTGCGAAGGGCAATTGCAGACTTAACATATTTAGGCTTTAAGATGAGATGTATTGTTTGACTGGTCAAACATGTGCAACATTCAGAAACAATCTGGGCATAAATTCCCCCCTGGGAGGATCTTGCACATATGATTGTGTATAAGCGGCTATATAAATAAATTGTGTTTCAAAGCGCTTCAAGGCAAGACAGGGAACAACGGAAAATACAATGACATTCTTGCAGGCCAAGAACTGTAAGGATGTGAAATTAACTATAGTCCCCTGCCTGATTACATTTCAGATAGTGCAAGAGCTAAAACATAGATAAGGAAGGGAGGGGGAGAGTGGGAAGGAAATGGAAACAGACAGGCGACTACCGTACTAGGCCTGACGACATTTCTGGTAGAGCTGGGGAAAAACAAAAGGTGAGGGAGAGGAGTGCAGAAAGGGAGCGGAGGAACAAAACAAGCGACTATTGTACTAGGTCTGATGAAATTTCAGATAGTACTGGATGGGGGAGTGGGGAGGAGATAGACAAGGTTGCTATCATACTAGTTCCAAGACGGTTCTGATAGAGTAAGTGCATAGAAGAAAGTAAGGGGAGGAGAGAAAAGAGAGTAAGTAGTCAAAAAGAGTGGAGAAGCAAGAGGAGAGAGCGAATACAATTGCAGAAGTCAGTAGTAACACATAATGTTGCAAGCTACGATACAAGATGAAGATGGGAACAGCATGATGCAGGGCCACCAAGAGTACAAGATGCAAAGGAAGTCCAGCATGACAGTTGAGAAAGGGCGACGCACTGTGAATCAATGAAGTCCATAAACGTCAAATCCAGCATTGGCCACAAGACAGTGATGGTGAAACCAGAATGTATCAGGACAGACTCCTGCAGAAGTAGGCTGGAGGGAGGGGGAACAGGGTAGAAGAATCAAGCAAAGCGGGCAACACCTGTGTGTGAGAAAAGGGGGCGGGGAGTACAAGGGAACATCACAGGGGGGGGGGAAGGTGGTGGGGACATACCTTTGCAAGATCATACTGCACAAGACCACTTGTCATGTTTTATTACGGTTCCCATTTGCCATTTTTTTAACCGATGAGGACAGCTCACAGATTGTCAATAACTACGCGAGTATTTGGCAAACTCCTCCCACCTTAATTTTCTCGAGTGTTGGGGGGAGGGGGGGGTAATTTGGCATGTTTGATAGCGGTTGAGACCAATCCCATCCAACAGATACAGTTCACTCTGAACAGATTGGTCTGGTAAGGTCCTCAAATAAAATGGGTGCATGCTATATGGCACAGCCTGACTCAGTAAATTAGAGTCCTTAGTCCTACAGATAAGGAGTGTATCGGCCACTTTCACTCACTAAAAATAGGCAAATGCTCCCAAAAAAATAAAAACTGAGAGTAAAAATACTCCCAACGAAAATAGGAAATGGTCAAATCCCTCCAGGCTCTTGGATATGTATGAACTAGTAGTAAACGTAGTGCCAGGGAAGAAACTATTATTATTTATTTATTGAACATTAGTATGGCGCCTAAGTCACCTATACAGTAGAAAGTGTTTCCCGGCGCCACAAGACAAGGGGGAAGGGAACCGAGGAGGAAAAAACAACAATAAACGGTCCTACTAGGCCTTGTGACATTCAGATCATGCAAGTGCAGCAAATGGGAAGTGCAAGGGGGGTGTTGGAGGGGTTCGGCATAGGGAAGGTAGGGGAGATGCAGCTGGGTAAATGCTAAAACGGGGGACATCTGTGGGCAAGTGCTAGGTGAGGCCAGGAGGGCAAATGCTATGGGGGATAAGGTGAGGGTAAGGTAGCACGAGGAGGGGGGTGGGTGGACCAGACTCAGTAGTATGATCAGGGAAGGGGCCCCAAGGCAAGTGCAGGGTGTTGAGGTAGGCTGGATAAGGTGGGGGGGGGGGAACTGGCCCCTGTAAGACTCGGAAGCGACCAGGCAGCCAGTCGTATCAGCAGGGGGGGGCATTTTCAAGGAAAAGGAAAAGAGGAAGGTCTTGAGAAGCTTCCGGAACTTAGGAGATCCGCCTCAATTCTGAGATGGGCAGGGTGGCCGTTCCAGAGGGCGGCTCCGGCCGAAGAATTAGATCTAACGCCCACACTCTTCTTGGAGAAACGTCTGACCTGCAGAGTTGGAGGACCGAAGGACTCTGGGGTTTTGAACTTGATCCTTACAGTCAACTGGAGCCAGTGGAGAGCTTTTACGGCTGCCTAGATGGGTCTCTGGGCTTGAGGCCCAGAATAAGTCTCCCAGTCGTTAGTTGAAGAGGGCAAAGGGAGGAAAGAGGCAGATTAAGGAAGGGGCTGTTAAAGTAATCCAGCCTAGTGAGAACCAGTGTTCTAGAGACATTGAGTTTGTAGGGGAAGGTGAGGAAAGGGAGAATGCTTCTGAGGAGGTAAAGATGAAAGTGAGCCTTCTTGGCAAGGTCAGCAGTATGAAGAGAGAAGGAGAGCGAGGAATCGAAAAGGACCCTCATGTTTCTTGCCTCACAAGAGGGTGAGGGGAGCGGGCACACGGAAGGGAGCCTGAGTGTAGGGGGGGAGGAAGGGGTGTGTGTGCGCCAATGAGAACAATCTCAGTCTTGTGGCGTTAAGGCAGAGATCATTGGCAACGCACCAAGGAGGAGGGAAGCTTAAAGGAGAGCGGAGTCATCCGCATAGCACTGGAAGTGAGGAGAAGGTGGAGGTCAGGTGGGCAAGAAGAGCAAGGTAAATGTTAAAGAGCCACAGTGATAGCCTAGAACCCTGAGGGACGCCACAGGTAGAGAGTGAGATAGCAGAGAGAAAAGGGCTGATTTGAGAGGAAAGGGGTCAGCCAAGCCAGCGCCCAGTCTGCGATGCCCAGAGTATCACAGAGTCGGTTAAGGAGGGTGGCATGATTGACCGCGTGGAAGGCAGAGGATAGATCAAGGAGGATGAGAACAGAGGCAGAGTTGGAATCGAGGTTTGAGAGCAAGTCTTCATGGGTGTTCAGGCAAGCAATTTTTGTTCCTCTGGCTGCTCTGAAGCCAGACTGGTAGTCACGAAAAAAGCCAACCAATTCAGCGTGACAGATTAGTTGGGAGATGGCCAACTTCTCCAATAGTTACTTATTCAAAGTGATAAAATGGTTCTTTTAATGTGCATTGCTACTAGTTGGAGGAACTGGGCCGGGAGCAGGCTGTTCAGCTGCTTTAGCTGTCCAGCAGCAGCACCAGGCTTTTTGCGTGTCACTCCGCCCCCCTGTCTGCCTTGCCAGGCCTTTACTGAGCCGACGCTAAAAGAATTACTAGCATACTACCACTGCATAGTGCTGAAGGCTGATAGTCCACATACGCTTACTGCTTCTCACCGGCATTTGAGGCCCTTCTGTGAACTATTGTGAGTTTTCCGCAAGCCATTGAGAGTGCAAGCGGTATCATAATGATATCGGCTCACTGAAAACAGAGCATACCCTTTTTGAAAGCCTGCAAGGGCTTCTGGGAGCCTGTGAGTCAGGTCCGGTTTGGTCTGCACAAACTGTGTTTACTTAACTTTTTTTCTTGTGTAATCGGCAGGCAGCATCTGGGCATTACTGTAAATACGTTTTGGCTGGCCCCTGCTGTGTCTGTACATTGCATAATGACTGCCTTCCAATTGGAACCCCATGGAAAGCACGGTGGAAAAGCACAGTGCCCACGGTTTCCACTGTGCTAAACCCATGGACTGGGCTGCGCTGAGTGTGGGGAGAGGTTGGAGCTGTTGAATTGGTGTTGCCAACTCCAAGGATGGTTGAGTAGTTCCTTTTTACTTAAATTGTTTTAGAAAATCAAATTTTATTAGCATTTTTATAATGTCACATCTGACAGTGTATTGGCATAAAGAATTAATAAAAAAGTTTAAATGGCCCAGAAACACCAGTAACTATTAACTCTAAGCGATTGCGTCCCCCTCCCCTATCTTAACACACATCACATTAAACTGGTAACCATGTAAGGTTCGAAGCATTTCGCACCGTGCGTCTTTTCTTAACTTCACTTAATTACCAAATTTCGCAAAAAAGGGTAGCCAAATTTCTCCAATCTTAACCCTTGATTCATGAAAAAACATGTACTCCATTTCGTATATTCCCCTGACTTTCTTGTGCCATTCCACCTTGGTGGGAGCTTTGTAACGCTTCCAAAATTGTGCCACACACACCTGGCTTCCACCAATATGGTGCAGGTCATGTGGTTTCCCTGGTCTGTCCCTTCGTTTGTATCCCATACCCCGAACAGGAGGCCCCATGGTGATCCCATCAATACCCTTGATCCATGATAAGACCCACCCACCCACCGCCAATAGATGTGAACATCCCCACCACTTGTGGTAATAGTCTGTGCCCGGCTGCCGGCATTCCCAGCACTGAGAGTCTGCGCCCAAATACAATTTAGTGAGCAGGGCCGGTGGTGGTGCCAGCGGTGTATGATCTTAAGTGCCTGTGGAGGCTGATGATTGTGTGACCCTACTACACATGGTTAGCCTAAGTCATCTGTTCTATCCCTTGGCAGGTCTTTCGCCCATCTTTCCCTGGCCACTGGCCCCTGTGGGGTGACCACCTTCATTAGTACTCTATACAGGCATGCTAGGCAGTCCTTTGTATGAGTGCTAATTCAAAGGTGTTGAGTTCTCTGCGCAAACTGTTTCCCCATTGTGTGTCATTTAGAGCTTCCTTCAACTGCAAGTAGCGGAATGGAGAAAGTTGGCCGACCCGCAGGAAGTCTTCCAGTTTCCCCAGCGATAAGACCCCCCCCCCACCCCACTGACCCTCATCTGCCCAGCTCTACTCGGGCCTGCCTCATAGTATTTCTGAAACTGCTGGGGTTCCGCTACCATGTTCCACACTGGGGGGGGGGGCCCAGATGCATCTCAGTGGGGAAGGCCATGTCGTGATCCACCTTGTGTTATTCCCTTCTTTCTAGATTGACCATAACACTGCTAGGATGGGGTGACCATAACACTGCTAGGATGGGGTGTCACAGAATTCTACGTGGGATGTTCCTCTGGGGCACCCATTACCATTCTCCCGGGGAAACCGGGTCGAGGATCGAGTTGTCCATGGCTACCCAATGCTTTTCTGACTGCGGCTCCAGGTGGTCTATAAGTAAGCATAACTGAGTCGCTTTACAGTAGGTCTCTAGGTCTGGGAGCACGACCCCCCCCTCTTCTTTTGCCATTGTAAGTGTTTTGAAAGCTATTCTAGGTCTTTTCCCTGCCCACAGGAATTCCGGAAGCCTTTGTTTAACCATACAAAAAAAGTGTGCAGAGATTATTACTTGGAGCATCTGGAATAAGAATAGGAATTTGGGGTAGGATTGTCATCTTCAGACAGTTGAGCCTAGCCATCCATGAGAGGTTGAGTCTGGTCCAACATTCTAGATCGGTCTTCTTTTTCCCATGGGGGGAATCATTTTTGTCGAACAGATTGCAGAGATCCCTCGGAATCTCGACTACTAAATAACATAATCCTTCTCCCCCTACATTAAAACCCAGCCCCCTCATGTAGGCACCATTTTGTTCCCTTCCCAGCCCAATCGGTTTTGCCATTGATTTGTCACAGATTACGTTGAACCCCCGATAAATACTTCTAGCAATATCGGGAGGGAGGTTTGGGGTCAGTGACGTATATAAAAGTGCGTTATCTGCAAAGAGGCTGAGTTTGTATTCCACCTCTCCCACCCTGACCCCTCTAATGTGAATTTGTGCCCTTGCTCCTATTGCCCAGGGTTCCATCACCAGGCCATATAGAAGCGGTGATGCGGGAGGCTGGGGGGGGGGGACAGCCCTGCCTTATTCCCATTTCTAGCCTAAAAGGTTGTGACTCCCCTTGTTCACTGCCACCCTTGCTCGGGGTTCCGAGTACAAGGCTAACATCCAACTTGCCCATCTCTTTCCCATTCCCACTTCTGCCAGGACCCCCCTGCAGAAATTGCGAGCTCACCTGGTTGAAGGCCTTTTCGGCATCAAAAGATAACATTAGCACTCCCTGTTCTTTGGCCTCTGGTGAATTAACTATATGTAGGGTTTTCTGAAGGTTATCTGCCCCCTGCCTGTTGCTGAGGAATCCTGTCTGGTTGGGATGTATCAACCTGGGTAAATACTTTTCCAACTGTGTTGCCAGCACCCGTGTGAAGATCTTAGCGTCAACGTTGAGAAGTGATATGGGTCCGGTTTTGGAAGCACTATTATCTTTTCCTCCTGAGAGGAGGGAGGAACCCTGCCACTATCACTAATGGCATTGAACACCTTCGCTAGTGGGGGTGCCAACAGCTCCTGAAACGGTTTAGAAAAATCTGCGGTGTAGCTATCTTCACCTGGGGCTTTCCCGCTCTTTAGTTTGCCTATGGCCGTCTCTCTCTCTTTTGTCGTAACTTTGGCCTGTGCGTCCCCGGAGAGTTTCAGGATGGCCAGACCTTCCAAATTTGTTCTAACCGCGTTCCCCCTGGTCCCGGTGTGCCTCTGTACAATTCTGCATAGTACTCCGCAAAACGGTCGGGATTCCTTCCCTGGACTCTACCAACTTCCCAACCCGATTTCTAATCTTCACTACCTGCCTGTCCCCTTTGTGTCCTGGATCCTATTTGCCAGTATCGTCCCTACCTGGTCCCCCTGCTCATAGTATCGCTGTTTGGTGTATCTCACTTTTTTGATCACCTCCTCTATTAGTGTAGTATGTAGGGACTTGCTCTTCTCCCTCATTTCCTGCAGTAGGATCTTTCTGTCTCCCGATCAGCTGTGCTCCGCGTCTCTGTATATCTGTTTGTAATTTGGCCTCTATGAGCCCCCTTTCCTGTTTTTTCCTTGCCCCTTCTGCTATTAGTAGCCCCGTCATTGTGGCCTTGGCCGCTTCTCACACTGAGTTAGAGTGTACTTCTCCTGTGTCGTTGGTCTCTAAAAATGTGCATATTTCTTTACCCATGAACTCTCTAAAGACTGGGTCTCTAAGTAAGGTATCATTACAGCGTCACCCTGGGGTGACTCTCTTCTTTTTGCTTCAAACTTCCAGGACACAGTGACCACTTCGTCGGCCACTAGGTTGAAGTCTCCCCTCAACGGCATATGACCCTCACCCCAGTCCTCCAGCACCGAAAAGATCTTTCTCAAGAAGGGCCGTTGGCCAGAGTTGGGTGCATAAACGGTAGCCAGCGTAAACATGACATCATCCATTCTTCCCTTGAGTGCCAGAAATCTCCCCCAAATCCTCTTAACTTGGAATTCTTTCATCTGAAAAGATCTCGTCAGCACAATTCCCACCCTTCCTTTTTATGTTCTTTGTTGGAGGCCCAGAACAGCTGTACCACCACACCCTTTCTCAGTGGCCTGCCCATCCCTCGCTTAAAATGTGTTTCCTGCTAAAACAGGATGGACAACCGGAGATTCCGCAGCATATTATATGTCAAATACCTTTATTTGGCAAGTTGAGACCTTTGAAGTTTAAGGGTTGCAACCTTGTGCTCAGCCATACCCTTTTTGGGGTGTTTTCTTGTAACCAGGGCTCCCGCCCCGACTTCCACTGCCCCTCACCTGTGTGTGCCAGGTCCCTCCATCCCTCCTCCCTTTCCCCCTCCCTGTTCACCCTGCCCAACCCGCAACTAAACCATAATCCTTCAGGGCATATAGCCCATCCAAGTAGAAACACCTGGATATCTCCAGGTCACCAGGATATATGGAGGCTAGCAACAGGCCTAGCCGCCGTACCCCGACACGGGTACTTAAAACATGTAGGGGAGTTTATCCTTGTGTGAGGCCCCCTTTTTCTGCCCCTCCCCCGCCTTCACCCTCCTAGCTTTGTCCAGCCCTAGTTTCCATTTCTGTTCATCATGGAGTAGGCGAATGCCGGCCCCTCTTGTCATGACCCTTGCCCCTGGCCCTCACTGGCAAGTCAGCCTTCCAGTTAGGGCCAGGTCAGAGGCCTTAAAACCTCATCCAAGACTCTCTTTGGCGCCAGGCTCATAACCATCATGAAGACCAACATTAGAATGGGACTATTTACTTGGGACTATTTAACTTGGGGGGGTTTCAGCCAACATGGAGGCACACACATAGCTCAGTTACAAGGAACTGAGCTATGTGGTCTAGTCTTTTGGGTGTGGCAGGCCTGGGACTATTTTACCTGGACTACTTTACCTGTGACTATTTAAACCACACCCAAACAGCAGAACATGCTTTGCGTTATTCTGCTGGGGGCAGCGTAACGCTCGCCGTGTCCAGTTCTTTGATGCCAGCTTACCTGAAACCAAGGGGGGGGGGGGGGGGGGGAGAGAGGAGAGAGGAGAGAGAGAGGGAAAAAAATAAAATAAATAAACACACACACACAACAACAACACAACACACACTAAGAAATTTACCTGGAACAGTATCCTGTCTTCAATCCATCGCCGACTTCAGTTCCACTCACCTGAAGGTACGAACTCCATCATCCGGCACCACATGCATCCTGGAATACAAGAACCTGGAAAGAGGAGAAAGAAAGACAGCATTATTAAGCGTTTACTCACGTTTCCTTCCGAATGAAGAAAGCCACACAATTCTTACCTGGGTAGAAATCCACGATCTTAATATCCTTTGGTTCAATCTCTCTCAACTGAGGAACATTGTGCAGGAGTGCCATTATATTAGAGCGATTCAAAATCAGGCCATCGTTAGCCTTCAAAACTCTTTCTACCAGCACTTTTGGATAGGCACTCCGATCCTCCAGACTTGTCTTCGACTTCCCGACCTGCTGCTGTGCTGCTGAGGACCCGGGTGAAACCACTTCTTGGGTTTATTCCTTGCCTCCTTGGTCCCAAGACATGGGTGTCTGTCTTGTCTTGATCGCTCGACCAGTAGTTCCATCATTTTAGTTTGCCGCTGAGAAACTGTTTGTTTAGAGACATCTCTTGCCCTTTTGGCTTCTAAAGCCCACTTTTTCTTCAATATGAACTGTCAATATTTCTTCCTCATCTGCTTGATCCATAGAGGAACTAACCACTTCAGAACCCTTAGAGGGGTCTGTCTCGTAGCCCTCATATGTTGACAAATGGAGCAGAGGGTCACTACCCTCCTCCTGATCCAAATCAACTCTCTCAGTTCCTAACGACCCACTGCTGGTGTTGGCAGGCATTCGTCCCAGCAGGGTTTTGAGCCTTGGTCCTGGCACCCCAGAAAGGCAACCTAAAAACAACTTCACTTTAAGGTGCATCTGCCACTATTCTCAGGTTGCTGATTACATTTCTCACACCACTCTGTGTTGCTGGTTTACTTCTCTGCAGTTTTTTAGAGTTTTTAGGTGCAGCCACTACTTTACATCTTGCACCTTTTCCAGTTGTTTTCGGCCAGTCTTTGTCCGTCAATGTCAAAAATAGGAAACATGTCCACAGTAGCCGTCCTTGCTAACCTTACTGATTTCTGAGCAGACAAGTCACTCCGGACTTCAGATGTTGAGGCACCGTCGTTGCATTCTGCGGAGCTGACAAGAATTGAGTCTAATACTCTGTTTATCCTGTCCTGCGTCGGAAAACCTTCACCCCGACTAAATTACTGCCCCCCTCACCAGTCTTACCCTTACACTCCGTCATGGGCTCCTGGTCAAAGTTGGCCGTCTCCCCCAGTGACTCTCTGCTAGTATAAACAGAGACACTTCTTTTCTTTTCACTAGGCTCTTCAGATTTAATCAGTCTGATAGCTTCTCTGAAATGGGCCAGAAATCATCCCTTGCACCTTCGATGAGGTCAATTAAAGTTTTGAAAATGACTCCCTCGGATTCCTTTGCTCTCATTCTCTTTTCCCTCGCTCCCTCAATATGGGACTCAATTACGATTGCATCAATGCCATGAGTGTAGACTGATCCCTATAGTTTTCGTTCAGTGATTCATATAGTTTGAGGAAAGGCTAAAGGGTGATTGAGACAATCGATCCAAGTGCCGCCTGTAGTTTGGCACATTGTTGTTCCAGATTGCAATTATTTTCGTTTACCCACTTCGGTGTCTTAGTGCCTCCCCCAAGATGCCTGGCACCATTTCCCACCTTTTTTCAGTGACTCACTGGTTACTCCTCCATCTCTGAGTCTTCACACTCCTCTGAGGAACTGTCACTATGTCCCCTCTGCCCAATTCGACTTGAGTCATTTTTACTCGCGCTTTAACTTTGCATATGGCTGTACTGCATGCCTGGCTCCACTGATAACCGCTGTCCGAGAGCTAAGAGCACTTGGCCGCATCACCTTCTACGGCAGTGTTATATCTCCCCCTCTGGCCTCCTGCAGTCCACAGGTCCTGCAACAGACTCCCGCACACAAGCACCAGCATTTGCACATGCCTGTTCCTCCCCCCCCTGGATCCTATGAACAAGTCTTGGGAACACGGTGTGTCCTCATTACCTTGCTTCGAGGGACACCTCGCACACATTAACATTACTGCGCACTCCTTGGGCCCCCTCCTCCTCGGGGCCCGTGGGTTCCCTTTGCACCCCGATGGCTCTATCCAGGAGGGACAGTGCTTTCTGGTCCGTACGTGTCTCTTCCCGTCAAGAAGGGGGGTTAACGAGGCTGCCGGTGGGGCTGAAACTAATAGAAAAACAGTACCTTCGTCCATAGCTTGCAAATCAGATGGAACAGATCCTCTGTACATAAGGGTGTCCCTGCCTTCTTTCCGACGCCTTCCTGCAGTGCCGAACAGGCTTGGATACGAGTCCTCTGTAACACCTTGGAGTCGAACAGGGTCCTGTGCTCCAAGCTCCTCCCTCCGCAAACACTCAGCGAACACTCTGCGACACTCCGCGTCGGGAGTGGAGTGTATGAAGGGTAGGCTCCTGTTTATGTATGTTTTTGAATTTCTAACACGCTCCCGGTACCCTGGGGCTAAAGGACGCGAAACACAGACACTACAAAGGCAGACAAGTAAAACTTACCTAACTTGGGTAAGACCCGTGGGGAGCTTAGCAGAATAAGAAGGTTTTGAATTTTTTCTTAAACATGTCCGTTGACTCAATGGTTCTGAGATCCAGGGGTAGGGCATTCCAGGTGAGTGGGGCTGCTATCTCAAAAGCTCCATACCTCGCTTTGTTGGTTTTGCAACACATGGTTTTAAGGACATTTGAGTTGTCCGATATTAAAGATCTCAGAGTGGGTGTTCATTCTACAGCTTCCATTAGGTATGTTGAAATATGCCCTACAATACATTTCTGAGTGATTAATAACAGTCTAAAGTGTATTCTGTCTTGCACAGGGAGCCAGTGCAGTCTCCGTCTTGCATCCGAGACGTGATCTCTGCGATTCAGTCTTTTCATGACTCTTACAGCCCCATTCTGTATTTCCTGAAGGAGGTGCAGATCTGTTTGGGTGATGCCAGCCAAGAGACTACTACAGTAGTCTATCTTAGACCCTATGATGGCTCTTGCTAAACTTTCAGGGTTTTTTTCCCGAGATTAATGGGCGAAGATGGTGCAGAAGTTTAATATAATGGGAGCAGGTGGAGCCTAGGCTGCTAATTTGGGCCTTCATATTCAAGTTTTTGTCCAGAATGACACCCAACGTCTTAAAGTTATTTTGGACCTTAATGCTGAATTGATCTATATTGAAATTGGAGTATGTCGGGTCAGGTTTGGCCAATTTGGCATCAGAGCCGACGATCAGGAGCTCCGTCTTTGCTCAATTCAAGGCCAATCCATTCGAGACCATCCACCTTTGTATAGCAGGATCTACTTTATTGATGTACAGTTCATCAACATCATGGGATCCTGTAATGGTGATAACGCATTGTGTGCCACCTGCATAGTTAGAAAAAAGGATCCTCTCCTGTTCAAGCATGTGGAAGAAGGGGACCATAAATATGTTATAAAACTAAAACATGGTGACGCGTACGCTCCCTGCGGGACCCCATAAAGCAAAGACGTTTGAATTGTTTCGGCTGACTCACTTGCCACTCTGACCAATCTGTTGCTCAGGAATGATGAAACCCATTGAAATGCACGATATCCCTTAACCTGGTGGATAGGATGGAATGATCCACCAGGTCAAACGCCACCGAGAGGTCTAAAATCATGAGTACCGAGGTTTGGCCTCCATCCATAGCTTGCAATAGTTGGGACTTTAGGAGAGCTGGCTCAGTCCTGTGATTTTGTCAAAATCCCGATTGGTATTTATGTAGGATTTTAGAAGTATAAAGTTGTTGAGAAAACCGGTTGTCGGCAACCCTATCCAAAATTTTTTATAAAAATGGGTTATTGGAAATAGGTCTGTAGTTGGTATGTGTCAATAGGCAAACGTTGGGTTTCTTTAATAGAGGAGTGATCCACCAATTTTTGAGATTTTGGGGAACACACTTTTGAGCAAGTGATTTTGTGAGAGCTGTGATTAGCAGGGTTGAGCATTCCTTTATAATTATGGCAGAGCAGGGAAACCGGAGTGAAGTTGAAGGCATGATCTCTTTCACTCCTTATGGATGAAAAAGAAGACTTCAGTTCACCTTCTCTTAAGTTCAGAAGCACTTTCTCTTTGATTTTTTTCAAGTTTCTTAAACATGGCAGACTGGATGTCTGAACACCACGTCTCGTTCTTGAGAATGGGGACCAAATTGGGGGTAATTCTTTACTGTCAGATGTAGTATTTAGTATTCTGTAGTTCAGAGATTCCCTTTTCGATGAAATAATTGCCGCTTTATAAATGCGCGCTGCTTTTTCAGAACTGTCCAGATTTGAATGGTCCTGGGATTGTCTCCTGGCATAGAACAATTTAATTTTTGTTGCTTTAAGCTCTACAAGAGTATCATTAAACCAGGAATTGCTTTTCTGCTTTGCCAAGCATTTGTCCTTAAGAGGGGCTAAGGTGTCTGTGACAGACTTAAGAGATGTCATTAAACTAACTGTAATGTCCTCAAGGCTTTCCTTATTCTGGATTTCAACCTTCAGGGACTCGGCCCAGGGTGTGAGGGTCTCCAGAGTCAGGTTCTTGTAAGTCCTAACCCGATTGGAGACCTTCATGGGCACTTTCTTAGTATACAGGGGAATGCAGGTTTGGAAATAAAGACCTGATCTGACCAGGGACATGGTAATATTTCAACTTTAGTTAGATTAAGGTTATGAGAGGCCAACCAGTGAAGGGTGTGACTCTTTTTAATATGCGTAGGCTCTCTAATCAGTTGTGTGAATCCCAAGGATTCCAGAGTAGACTCCAAAAGACCTGCAGTAGCATCTGTGTTACACCCCAACCAAAGGTTAAAATCTCCATGGAGAATCAGTTTGGTATTAGGATTAAGAATGGAGAGCAAATAGTTGCTCAACTGTAAGGGTTAATTAGAATCTGGGGTTGGGGCCCTATACATCAACAAAATATTCAAGGTCGTTTCAGTACTGATATCCACCTTGACAAGTAGAATTTCAGTCCCATGGATCGTTTTGGCCTTACTTTCTCACACTTTGTGATCGGATTTAAGGATGAGGGCCACGGGCCACCCCCCCCCTCCAACCCCTCCGGTATCAGTTCTGTCTTGCCTAATCATGCAGTAGCCATCCGATATGGCATGTGCAAGAGAAGGCCCAGCTGCCTCGTGCCCCCAAGTTCCTCCACTGAAGAATGGAAATGGAAAAAAAACTGCTTCACAGCTCAGCAGTACTGGGATCCTGCCAGCAGCAGACCACCACCTGGTCTGCCAACACTCCGCCAACTCTTTGCTCCGTTTTGGGAGTGGAGTGTATGAAGGGGGGGCTCCTCCTCTGAAGAATGGAAATGGAAAAAACACTGCTTCACAGCTCAGCAGTACCGGGATCCAGCAAAGAGTAGACCACCACCTAGTCTGCCAACACTCAGCCATATTCCTTATACTTCTATAGCTGGATTAGTGATCTGCTATTTTAAAAATGCTCTTCTTTTATGGATGGACTAATTATCTGGATTGACTATAAGACATAATTGCTGAAATTTGTTCAATTGTTTGTTTTTAATTGATTTTTTGTATTTGTCCAAAACCTTTTTGCCTGGCACATTGTTTTAGCTGTTCCAACTGGTCTCATTGGGTCTTATGGGACATTTCTGGCAGACATTGACTGATTGATTATATGTAAATAACAGAATCTCTCTATTGTATTACTGTTTTGACACCCATCAGCAATACCAGCATCATTTTGAGGTGTCCTTGGCCTCTGCGACAGTTGGTTTGTTATTGTTGCCCATTTCATATGCAATAGTATTTTAGCTCCCAGCGTATTTCATGCTTGCACTTTGCATTTTTGCACATCTCCACCTATTGCATTTTTTCACCTTCGAATAAGCCATTATGGCATGAAGCCATTAGCATTGGTTAAGCGTAAAGGCATTTCTGGCCTCTCGCCACATGGCATTGCCAAGAAGAAATCCATTGACCTATTGAAACCAGTGAGGGAGGCCAACAAGCTTATAGGGGAAATTAAGGACCTCCTGGTGGAACTGGAGGAACACCCATTTCCAATTGTCCCGGACAGCATTGCTGGTTATGCTGCAGGAAATGCCAACAGATGCTTACCACGCAACAGCTATTTAAGTGCACAGGTTACTGGGATTAGTCTGGACATAGTAGATACACCAGCAGGGGAACGCATATCCAGCATTTCTCCATATGCTCAACCTTATGCAATCTTCCAGTTCAAAAGTGCCCTGCTAAGTAGGAAGGCCCAGCATGAAGATCCACTTGCAACATTTTAAACCCCTAAACATGAAGATCAACTGGCAACTGGATGGGAAAAATGACATCAATTGAGATAAATCTGGGGCTTACTCCATCTGATGATTTGAGGGTTAAAGGCTTTCCTTACTGATGTTTCTCCTGGGGAGGGGCAGCCAGGGGAAAGTATTGTCGATCCATATGCCCCATTGATACATGGAGCTGCAATTTCCAATGCCATTCCTTTGTGGGGGCTACTTCAAGGTAACCAATTGACGGGATGGTGACCTCTGGTGAAGATCCGGGACACTGGGATGGTCACTGCAAGGTCCGGGCATTGCTGGCAGTTCATAATACCTCCTACCCCGAACCTTCCATCAGCAACAGGTTTTCGATTTTGAGTAACTGGGAATCTGAACCAGATGTAACCACTATACCCACGTCATCTGGCTCCCCAGCCGAAATGGTTGAGGCAGAGGTAACTACTAGCATGGATTATGGTTTGCATAGCTGTGAGGGCTGTGAACGTGCACTAGTATTTGTTGCATCACTGCAAGAATAGAACGAGGAATTGAAATCGGAATTGGGCATGCTTAATAGAGTGGTGGAGTGACTGGCCTCACTCTTACGGCTACCCCAGGAAGAGACAACTGATAAGGCTGTATCGGAAGGTAGGGCTCCTGATCCTACCAGGGAGGGTGGGGGGGGATCACATTTTGACATAGAAGAGTGGGTATGGTACAGGGTGAGGGCATACCCAGGAGAGTGTGAGTGTTCACAAAGCCCCACCAGTGCATCCACATATACAGGGCCACGAATCAAAGGCATGCATTTCAACACTCGCCCGAAGCCAAGTGGTCCCAATAGCAACAACAAACGTCCGGATTGCTTCTACGTGGCAAACCCATGGATCCTAAAAAACAAACAGGGGCATAGCCTGATCAATAAGGTCTCCCATTGTATGAGAGCAAAAAGGGGCTGCCTTTAGCTTATTCGTTGTGATATTGCAGCTTGCGTAAAACAGCCAGGCTTGCAAGATAAGGACTAAATGAAAATCCAGTTGAAGATCATAAGATGATCCGGGATATATTGGCAATGGGGCAACGGGCCCTACCCCCGAGTGGTTTGGGTATAACAATTAAAATGACTCCACCACCATGGCATCAGGCTTGTGTGAATGATGGCAGTAATTCCAGCGGGCCAGCTGGACTGCATGCAACCATTTCAGTCCCACATGGTGAGACCTGCGGAGCATGTTGACATCAAAGCCCATTGTTCCCTAAGATTGGGCTGACTAGGCTCCAGTGTAGGTTTTTGGAAATAAGCCAGGGGCCAATTGGGAATTCTGTGGATTGATCAGACGGGCACTCCGACCAGGGACAGACTACAGCTTTACTAACAAGGGATCTGGACCCAGTTGGTGTAGGGGGCAATGGACATCAGCACCCCCGTGCAAGACCTGACCACCAAGGCCTGGGTTGTGTGTCCCATCTTGGAATATTGCCTGGGTAAATAAATACCTACCCTAACAATGACTGACAGAATTGTATCCGTGGACATGGGATAGTAAGTCTCCAGGAAACCTGGGCTACTGAAGCACCCAATTTACAAGAGTTTGCTACCTTCACAATCCCATCATGTCAGGGCAAGAAGGGCCGCCCAGGTGGGCGACTGGTGATGTGGGTGGATGTTACGGGTCCACGACTGTGACTCCCCAGATATACTCGTACTCCATTTGAAACTCAAGGATCGCTCTAAGATCATCCTCATAAATCTTTTTAGTAGGGGACTGCCTGGAGCAGGCACTGACCTCATCATAAAGGTGACGGAGCGCGTTCACCTTTTGGAGAACCAGTTTATTTGGCCCCTTGAGGGTTCTGGTCATGGGGGACTTGAACATTCAGTTTGAGCCCCTAAATAGCATGGCAAAATTATAAGAGGAGGAAGAACGCCATTGGGGGATTGGCAGCCTTAACTCCGCTATGCCAAAAAGGCAACACAGGAACACTGAAGAGGTAGCCACCCTGTTATTCTCAGCCAAAGTCAGGGCGTGCAATGGGCGATTTCCTGGGAATGACCCTGCAGTCCTACCCTTTGAGAATGAACTATGCAAAAGTTGAATAGATTATATCTTGGTCAAATTAGAGGCTTGGCACCATGTGGAAGGTTTTAGTGTCCAGGCGTAGAATTGAAAGTGACCATTACCCACTTGTGCTAGAGGTGACGGAATCCCTTCTGCGACTGGTGGGGGTTGAAGATCCTAAGATCCCAGAGGGCGGGGTGCCTTTGTTTCTCACTGGCCATGCTTGACAGAATATCAGGAGGGGGGACCTAGATCTAGATAAAATCCTGTCCATGGCATATCATGATGTGTCTTATTGCGGGACGTGTTTGCCCTTGCAGACTTGTGGATATTGCTACCATAGTTCAAGTGCAAGAGAAGCTGAATGGGAAACTGGGGCATATGTTCTCTCAACCATTGAAACCTGTGCGCAAAGCCACAGAGGCTAGGACCCCTTGGTACGACGCAGATTGTAGGCAGGCAAAAGGTAAACTTGTTAAGAGGTTAGAAAATGGCACTTAATAGGTATCTCTGATCTGCGGGGAGCTAGGAGTGGGTACCACAGGCTTCTTAAACAATGGAAAAGGGCTTGATGTGAGGAGACCTGGGAAGCTCTGCTGACCATGATAGCTAAAGGAGAATCCAGGGGCTTTCGGAGAATAATGGGGGCAGGGCAAAAGCCTGGGCACAACATAATGCTGATATGTTAAACAGAATCCACTTGGGTTGAGTATTTTTCCTGACTCTCTATAGTGAAGATAGATTCCCAATCGTTGGCCCTGTCGAATAGGGGATCATAGTCCGGGGCCGGTGGCGGCACAAGATTACCCACCACTTATTCCTACAACTGAGGGAGTAGGCAGAGCCCTACTCAGCCAAAGGGTGGCGAAAGCCCCAGGCCCAGATAGGGTCCTAATAGATTTGTATGCCACAGAGCAAGTCATATGGATCCCGTATCTGACCAAATTATTTAATGCAGTCCTGAAACATAGTGGCCCCTGCATCATGAACTGGAGCCCAGATAGTCCCCATTTACGAAAAGGGAACCAGAGATCGCCTGTCAATTATCGTCCAATATCCGTATTGGAGGGGGTGGGGGTTTGGGGTGTTATATGTGAGAGCTATACTTTCTCACCTTCCTGGATCACTGATGATCACATCACCAGTCACTGCCATGCTGGGTTCTGTGGGGCTCTGAGTACAGTCGACTAGAGCCCAAGGTTGAGACTGGTTTTGAGAAGTATGTTGTCCTTCCGAAAATGTGCATCTATGTGATTTACTTTGACCTAAGGACAGCATTCGACACAATGCCTAGGTGCAGACTGTGAGGTTCTACAAGTGCTAAACATCCCGGCTAACCTTCTGATAGCTATCCAGAATTTGTACTGTACTCTGGCACTGGGCGGTGGTCCGATGGGGACTACATAGGAGTACCTCTAGAACCTTCTAAGATTGAGAAAGGGGTACACCAGGGGTGTGTATTGGTTCCCAAGCTATTTTGTATTTTTATTAATGGTGTACTTGATGAGCTCTTGGTCTCTGATTCAGATGCCCCCATGCTAGCAGGTGACAAGATTCCAGTCCTACTATTAGCCGACAATACAGTATTATCGTTATTTGCACCAACTGGCATGTTACAGCTAGGGATATTTGTGGACATCTGCAAGGAAAACAGCCTGGCCCTCAACGTTGCACATATAAAATCAATGGTATTTAGCAACAGAATCAGGAGCAAGCATAGAGGGTTAAGCTTGTTCCTGGACGAGTGCCCAATTGAACAGGTTGACTCTTGCGACTACCTGGGGGTAAGGGTAACGTCATGCTGCAGATGAAGCATGCATTTGGACAAAGTGAGGGCAACATTGGCAAGGTACAGTGGTGCCCTTGCCAGGTTTACTAGGGAACAGTGCAATGGGGCAGTCTGCGTCTCTTTGGGGGCTTATAAAGCCCAAAGAGACAGGCTAAAATGTATGGGGCAGTGCTCTTGGCGGCAGGAAGGTATTAGTTCCTTAGCCATTGCAGGAAACAAGTACCATAAGAATATCTTGGGACTACCATCCGGCTTGTCTGATCTACCGTATTCTTGGAAACAGGGATGCAGAGTATTGAACACATATGTCGAGTACGGCCTGTCTATCACTGGGCCCGGTTATGTTCAAATGATAACCTTTTAAAGTATAAAGATGCCTTGATGGATGTCATTAATCAAGCAGGGGGCCTTTCCTTGCCGTGGGTTAGGCACATTATGGAAATGGTATGTGACTTCGGCCTTCGGGAGTATTGGATTAATCCAAGTTCCCTATCCAATGCATCCAAGGCATTGATAAGGGCGGCAGCCTCAGAGAAGTTCTTGCGCTATAATTGCTTTAAGGCTGCAGGCTCGACGATCCTGACGCGCTACTGCAGTATAAAGGCATCAGAGGGTTGAAGAGTATTTAGATTGTAAATCGGAAAGATCCTTGTTTATCAAGCTGCGCGTAGGGATCCTGCCAACTGCAAGCCTTCATCATAAATGGAATAACAATGTATCTGCCTTGTGTCCATTGTGTGGTAATATGAATTAGAACATGGTCCGATTTTGGATGATAGGCCCAGGAACAATGCGAGTGTGACAGCAAGATTTTAAGACATTATTTTTGGCTCAAGGCTGCCAGGCGGCGGACGAGGCCATGAGTCTGTCTCGACTCTAGCGATGTCCTTGCAGTGTATGCCACTTCTAAGTTTCTCGTGTGGGCCTGGAGACTAAGGGTGAAAAAGATACTGGGGCACTCACAAGGATGTTGTGTTTATATATTTTACGAGAAGGTTTTATACTACAATTTTACCTAATTTTGTAATGTCAGTATTGTATTCTTCCTGTGTGCATTGTTTTAATGAATTGCAGCGTTATGTTGCTTTTATGAAATGTTTTGTCCAAATAAAGCATTGTGGAATGGAATGAAATGAAATAACTAATAGTGTTTATTACAAATAAACATTGCGGCTTTAGAGTTGAAACATATTTTGTACTCGCTTATTAAATACTCCCTTTGGGAACGTCAATTACTTTTTTACTCCCATTTTTAAAAAATAGGGAGTAAAATACTCCCACTGCAAAATGTGTATCTGGAACACTGAGTCCTTTTTTGAAAAAGGAAGGAACACGTCGGTAGTGACATTCGTTGTAGTCAATAGGGTATATCTACACTACTAAGACCCATAGATAATGTGGCATAACAGAGGAGTCCTTTTGCAGGAGAGGACAATCTGATAGCAGCTGGGTTCTTTCTTTATTTCTGCAGGTGAGGGAAAGATCTGTGTTCCAGTAAACCCAAACAACGAATTGCGTCCTTTATGAGCTTTAGGGCTGTTTGATTCGGAAACAAATGTCAGGTCACCGCATATGACCCTACCTTCCCGGGCCCCTCGCACAACCGCAATGAAAGGGAGGAGTTGTCATTGGGAAGCTAAAGTCAATGTTATGGGGAAAGTGTCCACAGATAACAATGTTCTAGGTACAGGCATTATGTCAGGTTGCATGTAAATGGCAGATTATAGAGTCAGTTCCAGTGTGAACACCAGGGTATGTGGGTTTAAGACAAGTAGTGTTAAAAGCGCCTCCACTCAATACTGGAAGAAGAGTAATGCAGTGAAAGAAAGTCGTGTGTGATAATTTCAGCTTATTCTACGTTCATGTGCTGAACAATGTTCCAATACAGATAATGGAAAACACCGTATCTTCACAGTGCTTCAAGGAGTCGGCAAGTAGCATACATCCTCACAAGCATGAGGAATAACTGCGCTATCCATAGGCAGAGGCTGGCGTCGGTACAAGTGATGCAGTGGGGAGCTTGCTGTCTAATTGCATTGAATGAGACTGCGTTATATACACTAGGGTGAGAGTGCCAATAACCAACAAACGCTCCAATCACCATGCTATATAGAGAGATGTACAAATAGCATGGGCGTAGGAACTCCCTACAGCTTCTTCCAGCCATGCCTTCAGTCACCTCCCCATCAAACGTAATGCCAGTAGTTGTGTTCTGTACGTGTAATAATTGTCTTTTCCCAAATCCCAAAAATGCAAGCAAACTGTGTTCATTGATGGGGTGCAGGTTGTATGTGTGCAGGGGTTCACTTTCTTCAGCAGTACGTGAACTTGCTCGATTTGAGATGGTGCTTCAGTTAGTTTCAGTCCGAGCTTCTGTTGGGAGCTGGACCATATTCTCAGAAGGCAATGACGGAGGTCCTGTCGCTTTTGCAGGATCGGGTAAAGAGGTTGTTCTGGCTGTGAATGGGTGAGGTAGTGTAGCCACTGTAGCAGGTGCGGTTGGCAGGGAGGCTTCTTGGTGCCATGTCTCCATATGCTAACCTACTGCCGGTCCCAAGAATTAAACGTGCAATAGGCAGGGGCGCTAGCTTCCCTTTGATTGCCTATAGACACTGGAACTCGCTGACTCACTCCATCAGAAGTGAACCCTCTCATCTCACCTTCCGCAAGGCCATCAAAACCACAAAGTTTGTCTAAAACTGTACGCACAGCGGTTAGGCCTCACCCTCACTCACTCTTATCTAGAACCACATTATCTTCCCGACTCTGATTTCCCCAATCCTAACAAACTGTATTCTGTATGACTGCAGCACAAATGTAACCCTGCTGCCTCCTATATGTATTCTAACAATGTACTCTTATGTATTTAAACAATGTAACTAGCCTGCATACTGTAAAGAGATAACCATTCACGCTTATCCAACTAATGAAGGGCGACTGTAACAAGCCTAAAGAAATGTTAACAAGACTTGTTGTTACGGGCTAATGTAACCTAAGACGTAATTATGTAACAGTGCCTCGATGCCCCTGGGCTGTGAGTGCTTTATAAATGTAAATGAATTTAAAAAAAAATGTCTGCAGCCCTGGTGCTTCAGGCAGTGGCAAAGTCCTCTTGCATGCAGAGGCCTGCTTCCATGAGGAATGTACCGGACACTTGTCTTGGTCCTGAAGAGGATGTGATGTGGTCTTGCCAACTGGGCTGGAGTACCAACTTCATCTGGTGCACCAGGGTATAAATCCTGTTCCTGGTCTTCAGTGAATGGCAAAGCCTCCTTCACCTGGAAATGCATCTGACAGTCTTTGCAAGAGACTTGCAATGGTTCTAAATCCTATCGTCAAGATGAAGAGCGCTTGCGATTGGGAAGTGGTCTCACCTGTGTTAAGTATTTCATGTGGCGACAAGCCATGCTTACAGTTGGTGGTGTTGAAAATATGAAGCAGGAGCAAAACCAGGAGCAATGCTTTAGGCCATTTGATGCCAGTCTCTTGACAAATCTTTGTTACTCATCTTTATCGCTGTTTCAGCACTCTACAATGCTACTTTACTGTGGGTGATGGGCAAGGTGTAGATGCTAAGGGATATTTAGTGCTTTGCACCTGTCTCTAAAGGCCTGACCAGTAAAGTGGGCTCCTCTGTCCATGTCTATTGTAACTGGGAGAGGAAAATAAGGAATTAATTTAATCAGTAACTTTTTGCTACTGTGATAGCACCTGCCTTTGTACAGGGCTAGGCTTCTACGCACCATGAAAACTAGATGACGCCTATTTAGATGTTCTGGAACTGACCTTTAGGAAGACAAAAGTCTTCACAGCCTGACCAATGTTATATAATAGTCATATGGAAAAGGTCCTACAATATATGTGCACTACAATGAAAAAGTAAGGCACAAACCAAACTAGTCCAACCGGTATGATCCAGAGAGTGGGTCAGTAGTGTGATGTATGGCAGAAAGTTGCTGGGCTGCCTTTATAACTGCACCATAAACCACACTTCCCAACTTATAAATTCTGCAATACTAGTATCCCTTCCCTTTTTCACTAGAAAGGATGGTGATCAGGCAATGGTTTGCTTAAATATGAACAGTCATCAGGGACTAAAGGGCTTCAGAATGCTGCTGTCTTCCTGGCTAATTCACCAGCTAAGGTGTTTTATTGAGCAGCATCACATACAGGTAATTCATACGCTTTGCTTTTAAATGTTGCAAGGGTAGAAGGAAGCAGTAGTGCATCTAATAAAGCAACTGCATAAGGTTGGCTGCATAGAGGTATCTGGTTAGAAACCTTGCCGTTTCTGCAGTGTGCCAAATTCATGTGTGACTTCATGGACGCAGGCATCTGGTTTGCCTCTTGCTACGAAAAGGCACGTGTAAGAACAATTAGCACAGCAATTTGTACAGAACTGGCATTTGATATATTTTATTTATATTGCGCTCATACACAAGTGTTTCAACCGATAGGCTTCTAACCCTTCATACTGTGTAACCCACTGTCGGTTGTCCCTGTGGATCTCTCAAACAAGGCCCATAAACTTAGAGAACCAACTCAGGTTTCAGTGGCGGTACATCCTTTCAAATCTAGTCTGGGAGTATCTTTAGCAATTGGCCGAATGTTCGGTTCCCCATCAGAGGTTGCTGGGTGCAGAGAATGAGCTCTAGTCACATAGAAAGTAGCAGCTTTTTATATTTAGTCAAAGGGGAATTCGAATTGTGTTTTCCATACAGTAGTAAAGCATTGCTAGCGTGAGGCACTGCCACAGCCACTGGATGACCTAGAACCAGGATATTTGCCTTTTCTACCAATAGGGCAGTTACAGCAACAGATCAAAGACTGGGTGGGGGGGTCCACTGCTCAGCTTTGTTAAGCAATAGGCTGTCCATGCCAATGTACAATTAAGTCAAAACTCCTGAAGCAATAGCATTTGGTTCATCACAATGAAGGCTACATGGCTAATGGAAATTGGGCAGATCTAGAGCAGGATCTTTACATAACTCTTGTTTGAATTTAGGAAAGGCATTGTCTACTTCTGGGGGCCAGGGAAGATGCTGATGGGTTAAATCAAGACTAAGAGCCATTAGGGGGTTTTACAATGGGGGCATATCCCATAATTAACTGTCTGCAGCATCCAGCGATGGCAAGAAAACCCCTTTTTATTTTTTTTTATTGATTTTAATTGTATTACAATTTTTACAAAAAGAAAAAATCCAGGAAATCCATTCACAAGAAGAAGTTTCTCTTTCAGATAAAAAGTCCTTCTGATTCTCTACATATTACAATGTTCTTCTTTAGGTTGAGTTCAGTAAATGTTCCTAAGTTCCCTTTGAAACCGTCTTGTATTCCTCAACCAGGCCGATTTGTTTGAAAAAGAGAACTACCGCCACCGCCCAATCAGTTCTCTCCCCACCCATCAAACGGGCCCACCATTCATCTTCCTCAACTATCGTTGAGGGTCCCCGGAATTTCAGTAGGTAGATTTCTCTTGCTTCTTTTGTGCCTTTACATGTCAGCAGGAGGGAGGTGGCAGATTGTTTCCCGGTGATGAGTGTCACAAAAACGACACTGATCCGTTTCAGCAAGACCTCTTCTGAATTGCGTCTCTTTAGTCTTTAACAAGTTCAGTCTAATTCTGAGAAATGTATGGCGCAGACGTTTGTCTGGGATTTGTTAAGGTAACCTCTGACATTGTTGATTTTCTTAGGAACTTGGGGAAAATTTAGAGTTATTTTATAGGACATTGCCGTATCTTGTGCTTTAATCCAGTGCAATTCTAAGTTTTTTCACCACCTTAGTTGGATTTTGTATTAGTCTCCCTGGTCAGGGCCACCTCTTAGAGGACATTTACACAGCTTTCGGCCCATGTTGTTAGCAGTGTTTTTTTTTTTCTCTGTCTAGCTCTTTACTCGGGATCTCAAAAACTGGTGCCGTTGGTTTCATTATAACTTTTCTGAAGAGCATCATGGTGTTCCTCTGGATAGACCCTTTCATGGAGGATAAGCATAGTTCTTGTCTAACTAGGCAAATTGGAACCGACATCGGCAGGCCCAGGACTTCCTTCCAAAATATGCCAAGTCTGTCCCATAGATTGCTTGGAATTTGCGGCATGGCTTCCGATCCGTAGATTATACACGGGACCACTTTCACTTTGAAGAAAGACAGAACTGGTATCTTGGAGTATTTCCCGAACTTACTGTCGATCATCCTTGCTTGGACTATCAGAGTCTTTGTTTTGGCCATTAATGATTCTTGCTTTGGGCATTCTATGTTGCTGTTACTTAGAGTTACTCCCAAATACTTGAAGCTCTTTACGACTTCTATTCTTTCGTTCTCCATGTTCCATTTTTCTTTATTGGCTGACCTGGAGGATGTCTCAAATGCCATGATCTTAAAAACCTTTTGTGGGTTACAGGTTTGGGAACTTGGAATATTATATCTGTTTCTCCTGAGACAGGTGTCTCTCTCCCACAGTGATGTCGTGCCACAAGTAGTAAACTCTGGTTTGACACAATTGGAGCTTTTCCTTTTGAAGCTTTATGGCCATTCAGAGCAAGTGCAGTCAAGAAATTAAGGTAATGTTGCTGCCATGCTTTTAATGATGGCGATGCCAGTTGCACTTCCAATATGTACTGCACCAAAACTGACCCTCCTCCTGAAAACTGAAATCTGAGAAAAAAGTGTCGAGCTCTCTACAAATCTCTGTGGAAGCCTTTTGAATGTGTACTGCACTTTTTGTTATAAGCAAATGCAAATATTGACTGCCTTGTTGTGTGGGTAATAAGAACGCTGAGCATGCCAACTATTGTGAAATTGGTAGCTCCCCTGGGGGTGCGAGACAAAATGGCTGCAGGGTTTGGAAGATTAGAAAAGGTAGTTGGAACGGCTGCATTTACGGCATGATGATCTTAGACAAATTGATAAGTCTCCTGAAAAGGTTTAGTAGTGGCAGAGACTGGACATTGCAAGGGATTTGTGTTGCTGCAATGATCTTTTATTGCAGCAAAGACTCAATGGCTGGCTTTATACTCTTTTACTTCCCATGAAATGGCACATTCAGGATATAGGAAGTGGTTTGGCCCGGATTTAGAGTGATACGTCCAAGTTCTCTGTTGAGCATGCGACCGGCCTAATTCGCATGGAAGGAACATAATTGCGGAAGAACTTTGTCTAAATCCCTGTTGGAATGAGAGAGTGTTGTTCTGTCGTCCATCATTTAGGGCTGACTGGTCTCGTAACACAACCATAAACTCCTCAATTTGCTTTGTACAGGGATACTTTCGGGGGAGCAGTAAATAAATAGTGCAACCCTTTTCACATAGATTGCCAAAAGGTTCACAGGTGTCCAAGAGCTCAGCAGAAAGGCATGGCGATCAGAGAGGGGGAAACCGAGTAACGGTCAACGGTTGTGAAACAAGGGTGGGGTATAGGCTGACCACCAATACTTAAAGCACTTCTAACTTCATCTAAACATGACGCATGTGACGAGCGGGTTGCTCCAGTGTCCACTAGTCCAGAAGAAATTGTACCAATTACAGGACAGTCTACATATGCAGCAGAGGGATCGAGCTAAATTGGCAGTGCATTATTGTTTCTGGCCCTTGAGCTGTTCTATTGGGAATTGAAAGAACTGGAGGTGAAGATGGTGGAAAAGATTGGGTAAAGGACTGTGCTTCTGTTAGGATGATCGGTTTGGACAATCTGACGTCCAATGGGTGAACAATAATTACACTGATCGTTCTATGGATAGGAGGGGAGGTAATTGTCTGTTTGGGCTCTGCTAGGACCAACAAACGTACTCCTTACTCTAGCCCACCGCTTACTCCCTTCTCCTGGTCCTGCTCTGTGTCCCTTTCACACTTGAGAGGGTTGTAGTTGCTGTATTTGAGATCAGGGCTTGCAAATTATTTAAAATCACACCTAATTACTTCCTTTACCAACTCGCACCCAGAAAGAAAAATACCCATACCCCCTTTAGGGGCGATAAATAAATTACAAGTTTTTTTTGTTAAATGGTGCATTTCAATATTAAGTTTATTTGGTGCAATGCTGCCACCCAGAGGCCAGCTGCGCACATTGAAACTTTTATTTGTGTTTTACTGTAAAAAAGAAAAACTTTGCAGTCAATGGTAAATTCAAGTTTTCTACATCCCCGCACTTACATGGGCCTCGCCCTTCATACAGTCTTACTATGCGAGTGGGCACAAAATTGTGTCCTGGAACTGGTTATATTGAAATGGATCAGTCTATTGTACCATGAACCAATAAGGGTTCAGACGGGAAGTTGGATCTCTGACAGATGGGCCATAGAAAGGGGGAGCAGACGGGGCTGTCTAGTTTCTCTGATATTGTATGCCCTAGCATTGGAACCCCTGGCTGAATATTATAGGAACTGTATGTGTGAGGTGCGTATATGAATGGGGGGCACACACATAATATTTCCTTGCATGCTGTTGATTTATTGTATGTGTGTATAATTGTGGCAGTGCTAGATAATTTTGTAGTACTGTCTGGATGCCATACTTTGTCCCCTTGTTGGTATGAGGTAAAGACTCGAACGCATTTACGGACTGGGAGGTGCAATGGGAACACAAATCATTTAAGTATCTGGGAGTTCAGATTTCTATGGGATTAAGGCTACATTTGTGTATAACATGGGTAGGGCATTGACTGGGACCAGAGATGTGATAACCATTTGGCAGAAGCTACCTCCCTAATGGGTAAAATAGCATTGTGCAAACTCTGGGAGCCTGGTGTGAGGGTCAGATAATAGTCGGACATGATTTTAGCTGTGTCATGGACCCCGCATTGGATAAAACTCTTCCACTTATGGCAGCAGATGCAAGAAACAGGTAGGCGTTAAGAAAACTGTTTTGAGATCTGGGGGTGATAGAAACTTGGAGGTTTTTTCACAGTCAACAGAGGGAATTCACTCATTATTCAGCGGTCCATAAGGGGTACTCAAGAATCGACATGGTGCTGGTGTCAACCACCCTGATCCTTTACACTGGCAAGGTGGAAATAGGGGTCCAATGCGTGTCAGACCATGCCCCAGTCTTGGTACAAATGGAACTGGCCAGAAACACCCATAAAAGCCGTAGGCCCTGGAGACTGAACAAGATGATCTTGAAGGACCAGGCCCTTAGAACACACATGGAGGAGACAATTCAAAATTACCTGCAAGAAAATGATAATGGGGAGACAAACTGGGCGGTAATTTGGGATGCCGGGAAAGCGGTGGTCCGGTGTGAGTTTATCTCCAAAGCGTCAGCGTATATGAGGGAGAAAGGGCTCATTAGAAAGAATCTGGAAATAACACTACACGAAGAAGAAAACCAACACAAGGCAAGGCAATCCCAAAAGCCTGGAAAAGAGAGGACATGTCAAGGGGATGGGTGGGGATTGAGCAAGAGGTGACCACGATCCCATTAGGGGTTCTACACAGGTTGCTGAAGGGCGATAGGGAAGCGGAGGGTCACTTGCTTGAAGCAACTAAGTCCTCATTGAAAGGCTGGGACCGAGCAATGAAAAAACTGAACATCACCCCGGGGCTGGGCCCCTTCACGCCAATGGCGCACAACCAAAACTTCACACAAGGTAAACGATCCAGTTTCTGGAAGAACTGGGGACAGGGTCAAACCTTATATTTGAAGGACTTCTATCAGGAAGGGATCCCATTACAGTTCGAAGAGTGCAAACGGAAATTTGGGGTAGGAGAAGCAGACAGATACACCTACATGCAGATCCGGCACTGGATAACGCATAAGGAAATCGAGAACGCAGCTACTAGGGTACCGGTGGGCCTGGAACTAACGTTACACAAAGGACAGTGCACAAGAGAGTGACACCTTCCCATATATGGACAACTGGGCAAAAGACATAGGCGGCCCCATCACCGAGGAGGAGTGGACGCAAATCTGGAAAAGAGCGCAGAAATCCTCCAGATGCACAGCCATTAGGGAGACTGCAAATAAGATTTGTTTCAGGTGGTATTTGACCCCCCAGAGGTTGCACAAAATGAACCCCAATTACCCACCTACATGCTGGAGAAACTGGAGGTAAAGGAGATCTATACCACATGTGGTGGTCCTGTCACAAAGCGACCATGTACTGGAAGGAAATCCTGGGCCACATAAAGGAAATCACAGGGAAACAGCTGCCAGCAGCACCTAAGGTCATACTCCTGGGTACAGCGGTGCTAATGGCAGCAAAGATGACCCTGGCACAAGCGTGGAAAAACCCAGAAGGCCCAATAACAGCATGCTGGTGGGTGAGAACTTGGAATGTAATGGCAATGGAGAAGGTGGGGGCCCTAAAGGACGGCAAGTACCTGCAATTCAGAGCAACCTGGGACCCCTTCTTCGACCATGTCAGAGACGGAGAAGCATACTTTTTTAGACCAAACCTGTTGCGAGCGCTTCAAAACTGTGCTCTGACAAACTGAGCACAAATGCTTTGACTTGGTGTAGAAGCCATCTAACTAAAACACAAGGATCTCATTGGAAAGCCGAAAGATGGGTCCATGTCTCTGGGGAACCAGGAGGGAGGAGGGGGACAGGGGAAGGGTTGTTGAACGGTTGCAGATGACGTTAAGTTAATGTTTAAAGCTATACCAAATAATTGTAAAACCAAAGGATAACATGCAGCCTTATCAAATGATATATGTTAAAAGTATTTAAATCTTTGGCTTATACGGTATCTGATTATGTTGATATTTGAATAAATAAAGTTGGTTAAAAAAAAATAGCATTGTGCAAGATGGTAGTCCTTGCTAGATTATAGTATTTTCTTTTTCGACAATATCCCTCAGCAGTATTTTGGCATATGTGCTTGCTGGGCAGGTTACTGTGCAGCAAGAAAGAGAAATGTATGAAAAAGATTGCCCACTTTCTATTTTCATTGGCGAAACGAAGGATAGCGATATTGTGGCAGTGTCTCAGGGGCCCACTTATCCTGCAATGCATGGCAAATGTAAAACGATGCGGGTTAGCTGAATGGGAAGTGTTGGGTAAGTGTACAGGGGGTTTCGTTCAGAGCTGTTAGATATATTTTCCAGAGGAGTTGCATCTAATCATGGGGTGTTTTATTATTGTGATAGATAGTGGTATCTTATTGTGGTATATTATTATAGTGGTGATGCATTGGTGGCTTTCCTATTTATATTGGTAACACTCCCCTCAGAATATATCCAAACACCTGTCCTTTTTCCCAGGGCTTTTCAAAGTACCAGCTACTGAACCTATTACACTTAGTATGTGACAGTATCACTTCTTCTCAGCAACTTATCTACGATGCTGAGTTATGCTCTAGCAGCCAAAGTGCAAAACATATTAATTATGAACAGGTGATTGAATACACACATCATACACTTCTAAACTCACTTACCAGGAAAACCGAAAGCTCACTTTAGATTTTACCACCTGTGGTAAAATGAATTACCACCCGTAGTGAAAGAGGTCTAGTCCCTGTGAACTCTGTCTCTGTGCTACTCAGTGCAGTCATGCAATGGAACCTGACTCCATATGTTTTCAGTTTCTAGTTTTATATGCTAATGATGTTCAGAGTAAAACCCTCTCACTTTAGCCCGCCACCGATAAGGAATGTCATAACCCCAGCAACTGTCGGCACCGCCTCAGCCCAGCTCTCAGACACAACCTTGATGTCTGTCTCCCAAGTGACTCCTGCACGTCTCCCTGCACGTCTGAGCTCACACTCTCTCATTTCTTTTTAAAACTTCCCACTGTCACTCAAGAATAATCCTTCCCCTTGCCTAGCTCATGTCACCTTATCTGTTCAGCCCAGTATTTTTCTCTTTTGAAAAACAACAATTTTGCTCGCTACAAATGTAACGTCTCTTCCTGCACACACAATGGCCTTCTGTGATAATGCCCTTTTTCGCATAGTTAGCCCAGAAAACAAACCAATGCTGCACGTTTAAAATCCTCATTGAAACCCCATGCATTTCAAATTTGTGTTCAGCACAGTTATTTCCATGTAAAGGTATTTGCACGCCACGCTAAGGATATGGGATTCATTAAGTTAGTATGTTAATGTATATTAGTTATTACATTTGGTAGAAATTCAGTCACATGGAATATTATCCTGAAAGGAAATAATTTTAACATGTGAATGTGCATGAACCCCTGTAACTCACAACCTCCAACACCTACAGAGCTCACCAGCAAAAATTACAATAAAGTGTAAAAAAAGAATTGTATGCCGGGCAAAAAGTAACGCAATTTATTCTGGTTCAGTTACAGCTGGGAAAGCTGAATGCGGAACAGAACTGCATGAAAAGCGCTGTTAAAGTTACGTCCCAAGATGAATTTTATAATGTTTCAAACTAATTAGCACCAAAACACATTGCAACAATAGGTCAATCCCCCAAAGGAAGCTTATTGGCAAAGCTATGTTATTCCCCTACAGCGGGACCTACATTATCCAGAAATTATGGGTCCCGTAAGTCTTACCACACCACCCTTGGCCCCCGCTGTGACGTCAGTCAAACCCACAGTTCCCACATCATAGTTCCAAAACATTGAAGTTTGAAGTTTAGTTTATTTGTAAAGCGCACCAGGCCCGTGGGCAACCGAGAGGTTCGAGATGACCAGCAGAACTTTATTCATCTACTGCCAGACATTTCCACATGTTTTCCATGAGTGCGCAATCGATCATGACCCCACATGAGCCTTGAACTGTTAACAAGTTATGGACTAAATGTTGCAGTTTAGGAACTCTTTGAGCCACATCCCAGGGTGAGATGTGCTGATGGGTGATATGAAACCGCCATCGGGTATTTTGAAGCGGTCAGTAGACCAGTTTCCAGAACTAATATGCTGAATTATAAAATAGTTGTACAGTTGCTGCCTTCCCCTGGCACCCATGTTTGCAATGCCTAAATCTTATGTTATGTCTCACATACTTGCCTGCAGTTCAAGCCTAATTATTTAGTTGGACCACCATCAAAAAGGGGCATTTTCCAGCTTGATGCATAACCCTATGCTGCCATCACTACAGCCCCTCTCCCGTTTTAGTCGGCTATTCCCGTAGCTGATAAGTTTGTGCCTTTTCTCTGCGCAGAACTTGCATCCCCACTACCTATGATACAGAGATGGATATGGAGCAGGGCATATTGATTGACTGGGGGCAGTTGTTGAATGCTCCTGCGACCTCTCCGGATTTAAAACCACCTTGAGATAGTATGCTCCACTTTTGGGATCTGTATTAACGGGTCCATGTCTTGAGCGAGCGATGGGGAGTTTTGCAGATAATTTCTAACTGGATTCGATGCTAAGAGGTGTGAGATGATATGCTGGGACTCACTGATCTGACCGGCAGAGACGATTGGCTTTGGTCAGAAATGTGTTTGCTCTTACTTTTTATTTTTTTGGGACGATGGGCAATTCCGTTTGTGGACTGTTATTAGGTACACAATCAAACATGTTGCTGATGCTTTACACGCTCAGGATCTTCGTTTGTTGGGTTTCTTTTACTTTATCTCTTTGAAAAGCAATAACTTTATTATTTTTTATTTTTTTAAACGATGTGACTGGGCTAGGACATTTTGGGAGCTCTGATGTCAAAGAACGACCCAGTGTTACAGTCAAAGGTTGTGAAAGAGGGTGGGGTAAAGGAAGTGCTTAATTTGTTCGGTCGGCTTGCCAGGGCTCACCCCCAGTACGTCTTTCAGAGCCCCAGCACTTCTTTTTAAGCCCAGTTTGATTATTTTAACTGTCGGTCAGTCATAGTAACATAACAATCAACAACAGTGTGCACTGTCCAGTGTCTCTGCATGCTGGGCTCGTTCATTGTTTTTCACAAACCTGATGACCCAGGTTGACCGGGCAAGACTTTTTATCAATTTTTCATGAAAAACAATAAGATGAAAAGTGACAATTCTGGGCAATTATGCTGACCATATCCACACATGGCTTAAATCGGCCCGCATCACATTGCTGCAAATCATCTAGCGTAATAACCAGCAGGGTGGGTTGACAACAGGACAGTCCTGAGCCAACAGCGCTAACGCAGGCAAAGTCAGTGAAAAGACCCATATTGTACAGAAGAGCCTGTCAGGAGTGCCATCCAATGCAAGGCAATCTTGCTGCAGTGTTTGACAGGCAACTAATAGGTCAGTAATGATTTTGCCTACATCCATCCATCCATCCATCCATCAATTTACCGTAGCAGGATAGCATTTTTGCTCTTTTTTTTCTTCTTTCTTTTAGATGGTTAACATGCTCCACTTGACACTGATGGGATTAGAGCAAAATGTTAACGATGATGTGTTTTAAAGACTCACAAACATTTATTTTATTTCAAGACACAACTAATATGCTATGTTGATTTCACCCTCAATGAACCAGTGGGAGATGGAGCTTTAACCATTTTATGTTGACGCCGTGTGGAGCAGCCATGTGACACTGTATGGAGCAACAGTGGGTGGTGCCAACAGTAGAGGGGGAACTGCCCCTAGCCGATGCAAGACAATATTTTGGCCCTTGTGTTTCTTACAAATTAAGCACTGGAAAGGACTGATCGCCAGCACCCACAGCATTAAAAACGTTGTCTTGTCTGAACATGTGGCATGCAGAAATTCTGAAGCTTTTAGTGTAGAGTGGGAAGCTCCAGTGTCCACTACGATACGTTTTAATCGCTGACTGAGCATTCTCCATATAAAGTGGAATTGTATACATGCACACAGTTTCCTACTTGCATAGAGCCAACTATCACTAGCCAATGGCTAGTGGCAAGTGCACATTTTGTAGCCTGAAAGCATGGGTCATTTTATGGATTGTGACATATAGTTGCCTGTTTTGGGGCTCCGCCTAGATCGAGCATGACAAATGTAATCCTAGCCATCTCCCCTCTGTGCCGGTCCTGCTCTGTGTCCTCCTCTCACTTGAGATGTTTTAAGTTGCTGATTCTGGAATGCCAATAATGTAATTTGTGTTTCCTCCTTTTAGTCGTTTGCCCTTTTTCATGAAAATGCTGCAAATCCCACACCATCTGAGTGAGGTTCTCTACTTCCCAACCTCTGAGACACTTTTCTTTTTCCTTTCTATTCTATTTCATGAACTGCCACATCAGTGGCATAGCATAATGTTAGCAAACTCGTAGAACATTAACTCCCTGTATAAGTGATCACATTTAGCGTCCTGTAAATACGAATAAGAAGAATACCCAACAAAGCAGATAGAGCACAAAGGTCATGTTGAAGTGTTAACCACCCCTTCTAAGGGCTGGAACGGCTTGCCTCAAGCCTTTAACTCGGGCAGAGGGATGTTAACACCCGTTCCAGCGCTTGGAACGGGTGCTTACTCTATTAGCAACCTGGGTTGCCAATCTGGTAACCTGGAGTGCTGAGAGCAGTGTATTTTCTGTCTATGAACAAACGCCTTGTGGCGTCCCCTTCATGACATGACATGAAATTATATTTTATTCATATCGCGTTCAGGCCTCCAGATAAGGTGCGTACTTGGCCTTTTTACGCATGTAAATCTTGTAATTACGACAGCTTTATTATTTTCCTGTGTACATTTACGCACAAGTTTAGAGCAGAGGGCAGTGCAAAGGTCAGGTTACTTGACAGAAACCAGAAGGCTTCTTTTGATTTTTATCTACATGGATGTTATTGCAAGCCATGGATAAAAGCCTCTGAAACAGAATGTATTTCTCTGAGGCCTTTCAAAAAAAAGAAACTGCACACTGTGATACACTGCTGTGTTGCTGCTCATAGAGCAAACAGAAGCACTGTGCATATTTATTTTCCTAGCATTTTAGTATTGTAAAATTAATAAGATCGAAAACGAAGTTGCAATCGAGAATGCATATTTTGTAACAAATTATGCTTTTTTTCAAGTGAAAGCAAACTAGTATTGCACAATTGTATTTTTCAGAGTTCCTGTGCTGTGTGCATAATCATATGGAGGCAGATAATTTTTACACTTTTACTTTTAAACTGTAATTATAAAAACAGTATGTAAAATTATGACTATGCACGGTCTAGTTTACATCCATTCAACCTTGCAGTCAATGGGGTACATTACTATAAATGGTCATTCGCAGCAGAGGTCTTTGGTATAATGACAATCATGCATCCTTGAACAATCACAGGTGTTGTAGCCTCTCAAATCTTCAAGACTACAATTAAAACATCCAAAACCTGACACTCCAGGAAGTGCAAGCTCTGTTCAAAAACAAACAAATGAAAGTTACATTTGTAATTGAAATAGAAACTCAGCAAAACCTGTCCCTGTGATAATCAAGATAGGTATTTAGCTTCATGTAGCGCTTCATACATGGTTCGTCCAACATCTAGGCACTGTGATTATTATACCTCAGTCGATACTCAGTTAATCGACCTCTGAAGGAAGTTAGCCAATAAGATAACTTAACCGGTTGAGCATTTGTTGCTGCGATCTGTGCATGGTCTGTAGGTTGCAGGTTCGAATCCCGGCAAGGCCAACTCAGCCTTTCATCCTTTTAAGGTTGATAATGGGGTACCGACTTCAGTATTGTGATAAATATGTTCTATGTACAGCACTTTGACAAAAGCGCTATATAAAATAACCATTCGACCATGAGATTACATATAGAATTTAGCATGGAGTCCTTGATTCTCTGCACTGTTGTATCATAACATTGGCATACCATTACGTAGTAATAGCTTCAGGGAATGAGGACTTTCATTAAACATCGAAAAAAAATTCTGCTATTGAACCTCAAAACACACATTACAATACATGCTTGCTTTACTATGTTATCGGTTAGGTTTTTGTGTTTTCAACATTTAAATATATACAGGAGAGAGAGAATTGCCAGACCTTAGAGAAATAATGAAAGGTGTATTCTGTCACAATGTAGAAAGCTGCCACATAGTAATGATATTCATACAGTTTTTGCACACGTCTGCTGGATATCACATACATTTTACTCTCTTGCAAAGGAGGAAAGTCATTTTTACTCTCTTAGATCACATTTACTCTCAAAGTTTAAAAATAGGGAGTAAAATACTCCCACCTCAAAATCTTACCTGGAGCACTGATCGCGTTCATACACAAGTGTTTCAGAGCGCAACCAGGCAAAGGGAGGGGAACAGGGGAGAACAAAAAAAAGATCTTACTAGGCCCAGTGACATTAAGAATTGTGCATGTGAAAGGGAAAAGGGTGAAAGTGCATGTAAGGGGGGAGAAGTGGAAAGTGTGGCACAGAGGAGAGAACTGAAGAAATATGTTTAAGTAAAATAAATAATTGGATAAAGGCGATAAATGGTGGTAGAGCAGCTGGCAAGTGCTAAGTTAGTTAGATAGGGTATATCTGGTATGTGCAGAAGAAACGTGGGTGGGGGACTGTATGGGTACAGATACAGGCTGCAGTCGTAGTGGTGGCCCGGAGGCAGTGCAGGAGGGTGGCAGGGTGAGCAGGTACCTGGGCCCGAAGGACAGAGGGTGGCCAGGTGCACGGTGCCGAGAGAAAGAAACAGATGAGCAGGGGAGACAGGGGAAAAGGCAGAGCCAAAGAGAGGAAGATCTTGAGGTGCTTCCGGAACCAGAGATGGTTCTCCTCAAGTTTCAAGGTGGCAGGAAGGCTGTTCCAATGGGAGGCCCCATCCGTAGACAGACATCTACCCCCAGCACGTTTCTTTGAAAAACAAGTGACCCTGGGGGAATTGGAAGTAGAGGAGCGAAGGGCTCGAGAGGGGAAGTATTTACAGAGAGATAGTTGAAGGTTTTTTGGACCCAGGCCCCAGAAAGCCTTGTCGACAATGCAGAGGGTTTTAAATTTAATCATTGCATCCACAGGAAGCCAATGGAGGGATTTCAGAGCTGGAGAGATACGACGAGTCTTGTAGTCCTGTTCTGGATTAGTTGTAAAGGGCGGAGAGTGGAGGCAGGTAGATTTAGAATGAGGCTGTTACAGTAGTCCAATCTGGAGAGAACCAGAGATTGGGAGACAGTGAGCTTCTGAGGGAAGGAGAGAAAAGGCAGAGTACCTCTGAGGAGGTGAAGTAAGAAGTTAGATTTTTTTAGAGACATCAGAGATGGTGTCCAGTCATTAATTCGAAAACAAAAGGATCGAATGCAATACATTCGAGTCAAAAGGACCGGAAAAAAATGACCAAATGCCTTATTTTTATGTATTTCTTTTTTGGTTTTGGTATAGGTAAAAATAATGGTTTTTGGCCAAAAAAACCAGGGTTATGACCCAAAAAAAAAGTGCATTCAGTCTTTTTTTTCTGTCCTTTTGACTCGAATGTATTGTTATTCGAACCTTTGTATTCAAATCTTTGACCCTAAACAGTCAGAGAAGTGTGAGGAGAAGGACAGTGTAGAGTCAAAGATGACCCCAAGGTTCTTAACCTCACAGGTGGGCGTAGGAGGGGGGCCAAGAGCGGCTGGCCAGAGAGTAAGGGGAAAGGATGGTGAAGCTGTACCAATGAGGATCTCAGTCTTGTTGGCATTTAGACAAAGATCATTGGCGGCACACCAATTTTGTATGGGGATTAGGCAATCGGAGATGAGGGAAGGAGAGGCGGTGGCAGAAGGAAGCCTGAAAATGAGTTGGATGTCATCAGTTTAGCACTGGAGATTAGAACAGAAAATGGAAATGCAGTAGGCGAGAGTTGCCAGGTATTGGTTGAAAAGCCAGGGCAAGAGGTTAGACCCCTGAGGAACACCACAGGTAGAGGGGGAAATGGAAGATAGGAAGGACCCAAGTTATACCTGGGAGGGTCGATCCGAGAGGAAAGAGGTCAACCAGGCCAGAGCCTGATCAGTGATACCCAGGTTGTCACGGAGACAGTTGAGCAGGGTGGTATGGTTGACTGTGTCAAAAGCAGAGGAGAGATCAAGTAGGATGAGGACAGAGGGAATGTTGGAGAGCAGGCCTTTACGGATGTTCAGGAGAGCAGTTTCCGTGCTTCTGGCAGCTCTGAAGCCAGATTGGTGGTCATGGAGAGAGCCAACAGAATCAGAATGAAGGTTAAACTGAGAGATGGCCAGATTTTCCAGGAGTTTACCTAAAAAGGGGGTAATGGAAATTGGGCGATAGCTAGCCGGACAAGAAGGATCAGCTGTGGGTTTCTTAAGGTGAAGATGCATAAGGGAGTGCTTCAAAGAGGAGGGGAAAGATCCAGCGGCAAAGGAGAGGTTGCAGAAATCGCAAGGGCCAGAGCAAGGGTATCGATGTGGTCCTTAATGGTTTTAGAGGAACAGAGGTGGACTTGTTTTGATGATGCTTTCATAAATCAGACTTGTCTAGCAACCTCATCAGGGGAGAAAAGAGGAAAGGAGAAAGAGTGAGGGGGGGGCAGCTGAAGGTGGGTCAGTAAGCAGAGAAGGCAAGGAGGCAGAGTGGAAGAGAGGGTGGACAAGATGTCCTGGGTTTTGGAGATAAAGTGAGAGGCAAGGGCAAAGTGCCTGGGAGGCGAGTGGAGGGGTGGAGACTGCAGCAGGATTGGCCAGCTCCTTACAGATTTTAAAGAGTTCAGATGAGTTGTTAGATGCCGCAGAGACACGGGCTTGAATTTGGACTCTTTTCTTGGTGTGGACAGTCTCGGTATTGCCTTTGGAGCAGGCTGCAGGCCAGTTTGTCAGAGAATGAGCAAGAAGCCCTCCATTTTCTCTCAGCCACCCTACACTTACGTTAGCTAGGTCAGAGTCATACCAAGAATTGCACTTGGCTTTGGACTTCAAGCGGATCCTCATGACAGGGGCAAGAGCATCAAGAGTAGCAGAAATAGGAGTAAAGCAGGGACAGGTCTGTGTCCGGGTGTGAGTAAGCCAGGGATGGAGGTGGAGGTGGGGGTGAGGGGGGAAGGTGGCTGCGAAAACCTTGACGGACACGCTTCATGGGCCGGATGTCTGAGAAGGTGGGTGGCAATCTTGGGGTAGGGTTGGCTTGAGGGGAGGAGATGGAAAGATGGGAGGAGAGCAGACAGTGATCCCTCCAGGAGAGAGGAGTGGTGAGGGGAATAGAGAGGGGGAGATCAGAGGAGGTTTTTGACTTGACTTTGCTGTTTCCGCACTTAACACTGCTATCTACAATGTTAGAGCTGCCCCATTCCAGTCCCTTTATCTCCCTTTTATTAAATTAGAAATGAAAGCAGACTCCATTTCTGGAGGCTCTCCATCCACGCCTTCTATTGTTATATATATATATGTTACTTTGCGCAAAGATATTTTGTCACTAGGCCCAGACCTTTTTCTCCTTCTACTATTGGAGCTATCTGTATCCATGCATTTGAATGTTCATGCAGCTGGACCTGGGAACAATAGTGTTACCTCGAGTGTCAGACCATTTATAATACTACAAACTGTACCTTTACCCCAGCCCCGTATTTCCTTTTACTTTAGAAGCCCTAGTTTTATGCCAAAAATAAATTGGAATACGTTTTTGCTAATTTGACCATGTCATCATCTTTTTATATTTGCTAAAAAAGATGTTAGTTCACTTTTGACGTGGTTGTAGGAACAAGCCCAAAACAGCCTCCAATGCCCACTTTGTTAGGTAGCTTGTGGGGTCCTTTTCTTCTTTCCTACTGTGACTCAGTCCTCTCCTCACGAGCCCCTACATAAAAAAATAAAAAAAAAATAAGAGGACATTCTCTTAATTGGCTCATTCTTTGCATTATAACACATAGAGGTAAGCCGTTTCTGTACTCTTCAACTGTCACTTTTCCAGCTTTCCCCTCTGTCATCTCCTCACTTGTCTGCATGAACCACTTGGACGTGCACTTCCTTTATGTGAACACAGCTCCTTACTGTTTGCACGGATTTCATTATTTGCTGCTAGGCCAATATACCGTTTTACTTAACATAACTGGTGCTGGGTCCTATAACTTTCAGATAAAAAAAGATAGTCCTTGGGTCACCCTCCCTGGGTCTGACTACCCAGCTCAGCGGAATAAATAATCCTCTTTGTTTCCCACATGGTACCTGTAACACAGTTATTCATTCTCTCCCCTGTTTTACATTTTTTCTAACTGGCCATCTCAGGTTATCACTATTTTTTTTAATGTATTGTTACCATTTACTTTAAGGGCTGAATAGAGAGAATCTCTTCCTGGTGGAGATTGTGTATTCCTCCTCCAACGAAACGCCAACTGTGCCACTCTTTTGGTTTGGGTACTTTAATGTACAACCAGAACAATAGCCTGTGGCCCACCACGCTTACACTAATTTATATGAGCGGGCGGCGTAGGCTTCTCATCAGCCTCACCCTGGTATTTAATAATAGCCCTATCAACATTTGTTGATAGGGCTATTTATGTTTCTCTAAACATAGTTCAATGAAGATCCCTTCTTTTCTGTCTGTTGGCATATCATGACGTTGAGACTAAATCACATAGCCAGGGACAGCCAGTTAATTTAATGGTGCCCCAGCACTGACACCAACATTTCTAAAACAATAGTTTCCGGCAGCACACTGTTCGGTGCTCTCTCAGTAATTTCATTTTTGATAGTTTTGTTTTGTAATGTATGTGCATATCTGTTAAATGCATGCTTTCAAAAGTCACATTGCCTCTGTTGAATTTGATTTTGATGAACTGACTGTCCCTTTCTAATAATCAGCTCCCTACCGGTGCTTTTCTAAACAAGAGTGTGTTTATATGAATTTATCTCTTTTTACTTTTTGTTTGTTTATACGTTTTTCACATGCAAAACCATATTGTTTGTTTATTGACATATTAACGTGTGTTAATCCATATTGTTTGTGTATTGACATATTAACAAGAGTGTTAATCCTTTCTGAGACATTACCTTTTTCCAAAATAATTTTTTATCTAAGAATACACCTAATATTCTTTTCTGTTTCATAATTTTTGTCTTTACAAATTGTGATTTAATCACTGCTACATGTATTAGTAAATGCAACAAATTATATCAATTACTTAACTTTTTTTCTACACGAGAACACCATTGTGCTATATCCAAAGGAGATCAAGACATCAAGTGTGGGACCAGCAGAGTGAGTCAGGCCAGAGGGGAGGATAGATGGGGAGAGCGAATCGCAGAGGTCGTGAAAGAGCACAGATGAGGAATAGGGAGAATCAAGATGGGTGTTGAGCTCACCAAGGAGGAGGAGTTCAGTGGTTAAAGCCAGGAGGGAGGAAGATGGGTCAGCCCACTCTGAGAGAAAAGAGGTGATTTGACCAGGGGGCCGGTAGAGAGTAGCAACATTAAGAGAGTGGCTAGGAGAGAGAGAGAGAGAGAGAGAGAGAGAAAAAGAAAAAGAAAAAGAGGGAGACTGCAGACAAGGCATTCAAAAGAGGAGTTAAGTCTGTGTGGGGATGATGGAGGCATGAATCCATTCTGGGAAGATCACGGCTACACCCCCTGCGGGCCGGGTGGATCTAGGGGCTGAGAGTGTCTTGTGTCCGTCAGGGAGGAGAGTGTCAAAGCTCATGACACATCTGGCCTTGAACCATGTCTCGGTAAGACTGAGGACATCAAGGCCAAGTTCTTCAAAGTGGCGGTAGATGTCAGAGGAGTGTTTGACAGCAGACCAAGAGTTGTGAGTGGCAAGATGAAGAAGGTTGCCAGCCTTAAAGTCCTTCCGGGGAGGGGTACAAATAAGAGGTACACCCTGTGGAGGTGTTGAGGGAGCTTGAGATGGGTTAGAGGAGGAAGGAAATGAGGGCAAGGTAGTAGAGTAAGGGATAGCTGGAGAAGGAAGGAAGTTGATGAACTGAGGGAACCGCCTATCAAAGAGGAGGAGATTGGCCTGAGGGCCTTGCACCATTACAGTGCCATTTAGGTAGACATTAATGATGACTCTGGAGGGATCAAATGAATCCATGAGGACTTCCCAGTGGGTGCCACCATTAATGGGAGAGGAGGAGACAGGACAGAGAACAGAGATTATATGAGGGGTCCAGAGATCTGGCGAAGAAACGACAAAGAGGATGTCGGTGAGGGTTTGTCTGGCAGAGCCGCTGGAATCGGTGTCCGCAAGGCGGAGACCTGGGTTGGAGGCCAAGATATCCTATTAAATTTCTTCTTACCAGACTTAGTGAGAAGTGAAGTATAGTTGATAGAGAAGCAGTTTGGAGCAGATAGGAGAAACCGATAACACCCTGGGCAGGTAGAGAGAGGAGGCAGTAGGAGAAATATGCAAGTACAGCGGTAAAGGAACAGTCACTGGGCTAGCAGGTTACAATTGAGGGCCAAAAGTTTAATGCAAAACGCACCAAGTTTGACTTTCAAAAACACACCCAAATTTGACTTATGAACACACACCCACATTTGACTTTCAAAGGCAGATGCCGAGGCACCATAGGTAAAAGAAATGAGGTATAAGTTAGAGGTGAGTGCTGAAACAAGCGCAATTAGAGAGCAAAACAGGGAGACCAGTTGGAGCAGGTAGAAGGGAGAGTGAAGGGAGGAGAAAGGGTAACAGAAGGAGGGAACTAGCACATAGGGAGGGAAGTAAGAGAGTCATTGGTAGCCCACTTTCAAAAATGAGTGAGCTGGCAGCCCCAGGGAGGGTCAGGAAGCAGTGGTGGATTCATGTAGCTGACAGTGACAAGTGAGGGGCCTTAGAAGTGGAAAGGAAATACTTGCATGGCCGCCACAGGGCTGGAAGGCGGAACTCCTTATGGAGCCCCTCTTCCATTTCCATTGTGGTCGTGGAAAGGGTGTTGCTGCTGCCACAGTCCGTTAACTGGGGCTGGAGAGGGGGATTGGGGTTAATAAAAAAATGAAAGGGAGGGAGGGAGGGTGGGGGGGAAGATGGCGCTACATGGAAGGGAAGCAGTCATCTGGTTCCATAGAACACAGGCTTAGATCAGTAGTTCAAACGTGAGATCCATGGAACTTGTTTGGCCGCTCCCCTCGCTGCGGGTGCTAATGCTCAATAGTGCCCTTCTTAATTTACTAGTTTCTTGTTATGGCTCAGTACATCTTTCCCATTAAGCATCATCAGTCCTGGTGGGATGTGGTACACAAGTAGTGAACAAAGTATCTCTGAGTTGTGAATTGGGATGGGACACTTGCCTGAATGTTTCTTCTCAATTATTTTCCAGCAAAGTGAGTTCCTTTAGCCAGGTGGTTTACAAGCGAGAGGAGTGCTGCCTCGGTCAAAGCTACTTGTTTGTGAGCTTTTAAGTGAGCCTGATTGGTTAATCAGGTAGGAATGCCAAATTGAGAGGGAAGTAGGTTGAGCAGAGTAACAGTATCCTATCGGATGGCACACAAATCACTCCGAATCTCAGCGACTGTCAGAGTTTTTTTGGTGGTTGGAATATTAATGGACCCTATGGCTGTCCTTCTCGTCTCGATGCACCTCCTCCCTAGCCCACGCATCCTAAGCCCCAGGTTAGTATATAGTGACTGTTTACCCTCAGAATGCTAATCCCTAAATAAACAGATGTTGAGCTACAGGCCCTGGTCTTCTTTCACTAAACTCCCTCAGGTTCCTCTTGACTCTCACTACTCTTGACAGTTCTTTGTATTCTAAAGAACGGGGCGAAAATTCAACTTGCAAGCTACAAGCCCACAATAAGTAACTTGCCATCTTAATTATATATATATACACAGCACATCATTTCTTACTCGCCAAGAGTCCAATATCACTAGCCAGTGGCGAGTGCAAATTTTGCACTTTGCTAAATGGATATACTTGCAGACAGCGTACTTGATCCACACTTCTCCTTTCACGCTGACATTTTCCTACCCATGTCTTCCTACTACTCTCCTTCTCTCAGTCCACTCACCACTTATTGTATTTCTCCTCTGTCCCTCCGACTGTCTTCTACCTTCTAGGCATTGACTCCACACTGCTGCTCCTGCCTCCACGCTAATACAACTCCCTCTACCGCACTTCAATTACCACTCCACCCACCTCTTACTCAAGACAACCCCTTTCAATCACCCATTCACTTCACACTCACTCCCTACTCCCACCTCACTTGCTACTCTTTCATGCACGTTCACAATGTAGTACTTTTTTCAATCACTAGCCAGTACCTCACCTTTTCAAGAAATCACCTCCGCACTCCACCACTCCTTCCTCCCTCTTGCTGATCCCTTGGTCTTCCTGCTAGCCCCCATTTCCTTCTTCCTATGGTCTCTTTTTATTCCCCTACCCTCTCATTGGATTTGTTCTCAGTCCCTTGCCAATCTGGCTGTTGCTTCCCCACCTGGGGGATGTTGTGATGGGCAAAGTTACAAGTAGTCGGCTGAGCGCCGCCCACATACTCAATTGTACAACAATGGTGGGCTGTGATGCTGAAAGTCCTTTTTCTCCTTAGACGGCCTAGTTCCTGGCACCCCTCGGGTAAGTCACAGTTTAGTGAGAGTTTGTGTCCCTTGTGTCAGTCCCTGGTGGACTAGAGCGCTCTGATGGTGTGCTGCTCTCTGCTGATCTGCCAGCAGCATATACCAGAAGTCTGTGGAGGAGCCTGCCGGTGGTCGAGCGCAGCATCTGCATGGCTGGCATATGGTACTCGACACAGGATATTGCTTTACTGGTCTTCGTTGTTTTCTTGTTCTGATGGTGGCTCACTATATCAAATGTAAAAAGACTGGCAAGCATTTTGTCAAGGATGTATAGCATGACATAAAGGTTGACTGCTCTAAATCAGACTTCAACTTGGGGCAGGAATTTGGGCCCTCTCAACTGCCGCAGTCCACCTCATGGGTAGGACTGGCTCTGGATTTCTGTCTGGTAGATCCTCCCTCCTCCTGGCTGAGAGGGGTGCCCGTCCCCTCTTGACAAGCCCAGTGTATTGGCCTTGTTGCAATCCTCCACAATCTTAGATAATGTGCCAACAACCTCATACCACATATGGTTTACATTGGGGCTTACCACACAAGTTGCGTGCCAAAAGTCAGCATCCCCTCTCTTGCTTCACAGGAAAGCTGGTATGCAAGAGGGGGAATGCTTTTGGGTCATATTTACCATTTTCTTATAGCTATATAGTACAGCTAGTGTTAAAATGTAAAGTACATCAGTCTGCATTTGTGGCCCTTTCAAATATGTTTGGTCTGGATGCTTGCCTCTTTTTCCGTAACTCTCCATGTGGGCGTTATCTTCTACAAAGATATTGTGCGTGCCTGTGGACCAGATTTAGTGATGTAAGTGATCTAGGCTAGAATACGCTATACTTTAGGCTAGCTGGTAAATGCAGAAAATCTAGCAGACTTTTCATTGTTAATTCTATAACGGGGGTCTGCAGCCTTTGACTCTTCACATGTTTCTCTACAATTCTCAGGATATCTGCCTTTTGACTATGATGTTGGGAGTTGTAGTGCAAACCATCTGGAGAGAATGTTGCAGACCACTGTTCTATAATATACTGAATGCATAAAGGATGAATATCCAAATTCTTGAAACGTATGTAATGAAAAAGTACAATCTTTTTATATAAGTCATATAATTTAATGAGGCCACATTTGTTCAGCTCCCTCACATTTCAGCTGTCAAATGTGTTAGATAGCCCTTCCATCTTGTTTAAATGCCTAGTTGCCACATGGTTGATTACACTTGATCTGTAATGTGAAAGCCCATTGTGTTGCTGCCACAGTATTAATCTTAAAACAAAAAGTGTCTAAACTTAAAGACAGTCCCGTCCCCTGCACACCTTACAAGCTGAAATAAATCAGTCAAATTTCATAACATTTGCACTTTTATATATAGAAAGAATTGTCAATTTAGAACATAGGTAACAAAATATCTTCATAAAAGTACAGAAAAAAGGTATCAACTGACTTCCAATATGGCCAGCATGAAAAACAAATCAAACCAGACAAAAAAATAAGCTCCCAATTTTGAACTGAAGCTTCAAGCTCTACGCGTTTCAGGGACTATCCCCTTCTTCAGGAGCAAAAATATCTCACAGTGGGAATGTTGTCAAAGAAAATAGAGTTTCTGTCTGTGCATCTGTCTGTGCACGACGTACACAGAACCAGGATCCCTGCGAATACTCCTGCCGTCCTCAACAAGTGAAATGTGATTGCCGAACTCTAAGGCAAATCAGTAGCCAATCCAATCCAAATTCAGGACTTCCAGTACCCCGCATCCAATGTAAAGCATCCTGCTGATTATAGAAATGTATAATGCAATTCCAGAAGCGCACCTCTTCACCTCAGATTCAACGGCTCCTCTCCAATTCACACGTAACAGATCCTAATATTAATCTTGTTCACTTGATCTTTAGGGGATGTGGAGAGAGTGGATTCAAGTGAGTTGGCAATTGCTAACATTTTTTCTTACAGATAATTGAAACAAACTGGCAGAGGTTTCCACCAAGAGGTTGCCATGACGTATTCAATCTGTGACTAGATTTCAAACTTCTTAACTCTTAGTCCTCCATTTTAATAAGGAGGGTTCATGAAATCCCAAGCCAATCGTACATGCCTCCCCCCTCACCCAAATAAAAGCAATAGAAGCAGATTTCAACTCTGCAGAAATGTCCAGGGTAATTGGATGGAATGTTTTTGTATAAATACAAGCATTTAGGTCATTAAAATAGGGAGTTTCCCCACTTAAGCATTTTATGGAGAACTAGCAGAAGTACCTGTTCTCCGAATGGGTTCTGTAGACAGACATAAGACTGATCCTGTAGGTCGCTGTTCCTATTTGTTTACTGCTTGATGTGCTTTTCACCCTGAAGTAAACTCCACTGAGAATGGGCACGTGCTGCTGGCCGACATACCCTGGAGCAAACGTTGGCGGCAGGCAAGAGTTTGTGTGCTGTTGGATACTGGGACCTTCTGTGCTCTCGCCCCACATGTCGCCTCACCCTGGCGTGGTGCAGTTCGGTGCGGTGCATTGCAGTGCCAAATATGTTGGAAAACATGCATCGTAGGACCTGGACCATGAGTTTTGTTCCTCGTCTTGGGAACGGTCCTTCTACGACCATGTTGATGTTTCACCGATTTTAGGCAACCATCTCATGTGTGAAGGTGCTGAAATCCGTAGAAAGGGGTGGGTTGTCCAAATGTCATTTAGCCAGTAATGTGCGGAGGGTACTAACAGGCAACTATGCAAACTTTGGTGCAGATTGGTGAAACGGTGTGCAATTGTATTAGGAACACCGCTTTGCCACAAATCCCTCCACAAACACATTTTCACTTTGTGGTAGGAAGGGTTTACGTTTTCAAATCATATAGACTTTGTGTGCAGTGCTGGCCATATTTATACCCAAATGGTGAAGAGTCTCTGGATTACACCCACACTCGGCGTCTCCCCTTTGACATTGGCTCACTTAGGCGGGGTCATAATATGGATGTCCCAATTAATAGAGAGCCCAGGAAAGTCACCAAATGTGTAAATCTCATGATATTATCAATGGGGCTAAGTTAGTTGCAGGGTTCTTGACAGACAAAGGGGGATCATCAGTGTATAGTGAGTCCAGACTAACTTCATTTAGAGAATAATAATCCAGATGACTAGGACAATCCAGCAGTATGGACGATACAGTTCCACGACCAAAGGAATAACCATTGGCAATGCCAATAGTTTTGGTGTTTACTGTTAACCTTCGCATTTTGCATTTATAGGCACAAAGGTGCAAGCAGGTTTTAAAGTTTGAAAGGAGAATGTGATAAACGGTGCTCAGCTGTGCGTTGGAAAGAGAGGGTGAATCCAGCAACAGAGGAAGCCATTGATAGAGGGTGCTGATAATGAGCAAGAGGAAATATAAGCGAGAAAGGGTGAGAGAGTAAGAGGAAAAAGTTGGAGAGAAAAAGTAAGGGCTTGGAGTATAAGAGTTCAAGAAGACGGAATAAGGGGATGTGTGTGTGTGTGAGAGAGAGAGAGAGAGAGCAAGAGCGATAGATTTGGTGTTGGTAGATAATATTTGCATTTTATATTTATCTGTATTTATCTAGTATTAGTACAGCTGTTTGTAGAGGAAACTGGTTTTCAGATAAAAAAAATGTATTGCCAATATATGGAAACAGTTTTTAATTTACAGTATAAAAAATACTATAAACAAGTTGTTCCTATACTTCATTGTTTTCAGTATGTAATTTAAAAAATAACGAAGCAAGCCGGGGAGCTTTAAATGAGTGATTAAACATGTTTAGCTTTGCTGTGGGTGCTAAATCCCCTCAAGGCGCTATTCGAGTGGAGAAAGCAAAGTGCAGAGAACATTGAGTTTTTTTTGTTAGTAACGCAGCCAGATGAGTACAGCTAGCCGCCACTTTTTATACATCTTTAGGTAAATATCTTGGGTTTTCTAGTGAAACCGGTTATTCTGCTGCTGTTACAACTCGCTGGCAATCTGTGGCCCGGAATAACTGAGTATGCTGCCTGCTATGGGTGGTCCAGCCAAGCACGTTTCCTTCCCATGACCCTCACCAAGCGTTTTGCTCAGCGCAGCACACCTTCTGAAGAGCAACTATCATAAACGGGATAATAAACTGCAATCGTTCTTATCAGTCTCTTATATTTCGTCCGGCAATCAGGTAGCCGAAACAATACCCACTAAACATGCATCAATTCTTCTCTGTCAGGGTGGGGCTGCCGTAGCGGGGCAGTGATAAAGTTAAAGGCAGTGTTGGAAGTGGAAAAAAGTAATTACTGGTAGTCTGGCTACATTGAACAAGGAGGTAGTGGGATACAAGCTTTTCTATTGTACATTTGTGTTCTGCTTTTCTCTCTATACAGCCTGACAGTCAATATTTATTCGTCTTCACTCGTTCTTGTTTAAAATAGACGACGACTGGGCTCAGTTACGGGTTCACAGAATGCCTGACACACGTTTCCCAAATCCTCAATGATCTAGATGATAGACAGTGGAAGGGTGCAGAAGTCGGGCTCAGGCACAGTGGTGGCATGTTTTTAGGTATAAATATTTATTAGTGAAAAAAGGTTTGGGAAAATGCAAGTCTATCCCTAAAGCCAAGAGGGGGGTTCCCTGCCTCAAAGGAAACTAGTGAAAATTGTCAGGAAGTCCAAAATTAAAAAGGTATGTCACTGTCATGTCCAAAAACCTACTTCGAATGGATTGTGTCCTCCCACGTATTCCTCATCTTATGATAAGTCGTTATCTCCAGCTTTGCTGCTTCGGAAAAAAAATGTCTCGCCAGAGGGCACTGTGCTCGATGTCGTGGCGTCGATTGTCCCTCGATGGACTCCGTACTCTGTCGACGTCACCGATGGTATAAATAGCTCGAGCCGCGCCCGTTGCTTCAGTTTCGTTTTTCCGATCGCTTCGCTATCGAGAACGGCACGCTTGAGATTTTCTGTGAAGAAAATGTCTTCTTCGACCCCCAAGACTGGGTTCAAGAGGTGCATAGATTGTGGATCGAAAATGTCGATCACGGATCCCCACCGAGTTTGTCTCTGGTGTCTCGTTCAAGTCACCAAACCGACGACTGTGGTTCCTGCCAGTCCATGACCGAGAAGGCCCTTCGTGAGAGGAGAGGTAAACTGTCGGTAGGGAGGGAAGCCTCTAAGAAGGCTACGTCCAAAAAACATAAAAAAGCGACCGATTCGAAGGAATCGGATCCCCACAGGCATTTCAAGAGATCTCGATCTAGGAGTAGATCGAGACACTCTTCTTCCTCGTCCAAAAAAATGAAGAGGAGACATAGATCTCCCTCATCATCATCTTCTGAGTCGACCGAAGAAATTCGATGTCCGACAAAATCGTATTCCCCCAGAAAATGGGAGGAATTTCGTAAAAAGATGATGGAGGTATTCGAGAATGCAGCCCCGACCCCCTCGAATGAACCTCAGAAGAGCCATAACCCTAAAGTCGCTCCATTGGACGACAAAGGGAAGTCTAAAACTACTATGGTAAAAGTCAGTAGTGTCGAGGATACTCGAAAAACTTGAAGAGTCCTCGATGACTTGTCGTCGACTCGAGAGTCGAGCATCTCTCCGGTGCCACATAAAAAACATAAGTTGTCGAAGGCTTCGATGACTTTGACGTCAAAATCATCCTCGACGCCTGTATCGAAGTCATCTTCGAAGTCATCTTCGAAGTCATCGAAGATTCCTTCGAAAACTTCGAAGGATTTTTCCATTCCTTCGACACATATTGTAGAGGAAGAAAGGAGATTTACTCCATTGCCCAGGTCAGACTTTTTTTAAGTCCATGTCCTCAATTTATGAGGAATCTGGCACGGAGGAAGATGAAGTCACTCCTTTCGGAGTTTCATATGGCACAAAACCAGTTCCTGAGGAACTCCTTGATCAAGAGTCTAACATGAGAGACCTGAGTGACACTCTACATTCTGCCAGTGGAATCGTCACCTCCCCAGAATTAGTTTGCCAGACCTGATCCTGCAGAACATGCAGACTCAGGGTACAGGAGTCTTATGACCAGAGTGATTGAGTATATGGGTTGGGGTAACACTTCACCCGTTTTCAAACAGGACGACATGACAGATATAATTGTCAGAGGTCCTCAAAAGAATCCAGTTCTCCCTTTCCACAGGGCTCTTCAGAGGACGATGGAGAAAAACTGGGAAAATCCTGAGAGCATTGCTGCTGCAAATAGTAATTTCCCCAAGAAATCCAGACCAGCTGGTACGGATCCTGAATATTTAAACAGGCATCCGACTCCATAGAGTCTAGTTATTCAGGCAGCATCCACATCAAAACTGCAAACTGCATATCAAACTGCATAGGATAAAAAAGTTGATGATTGGGCCCGTAAAGTTTTCACTTCAGGCAGTATGGCCCTTAAATTGACAAATGTCACCTATACCCTGGCCAGGTTTACCCATACCCTGTGGGACTGTATTTCGGCGGCGGCTGATCATATTCCGGAAGGCGAGGAAAGGGAAGGCTTCTTGAATATAGTCAAAGACGGGAAGGAGGCAATGGGGGGAATGTCTCCAGTCTGGACTGGATACTGCTGATCGTATCAGCAGATCCATGGCTGCAAGCATTGTGCTATGCAGATTTGCGTGGTTGAGGAAGTCGGGGTTTGCACCAGACGTGCAAGTCGGACTCCTCAACATGCCCTTTGATGGCTCGAGGCTGTTTGGCAGTAAGGCTGATGAAAGCCTAGAAAAACTTCAGACCTCGAAAGCGGCAGCTAAATCGCTTAGTGCCTCCATGCGCCAGCCTCAAAAACCCTATTCCGGCTCATCTTCCTGGAGGGGTCGTTCTTTTCGTTACTACTCCTCATTTGGTAGAGGAAGAGGACAGGCTACTCAAAGAGGCAAAAGAAATTTCCCTCGTGGTGCACGAGGAAGAGGTGCAAAATCAGCCTCAGGAGCAGCATCTTTACCCTCAGCCACTCCTGCAGCCGCCCCCAAATCCCTCTGAGACCTTGTTACACAAAACACCAGTGGGAGGCAGGATCTCTGAGCATCTGAAGGAATGGCGGGGTATTACCTCGGATGCTTGGGCACTGGAAACAGTAGCTCAAGGTTACTGTCTCCCCTTCCAAAAAAGGCCTCAGAATCATCCACCGGGAGCCAACTCCGTAAAAATTCCAGACCCGCTCCTGTTGCAGGAAATTTTAACCCTGCTGGAGAAAGGTGCCATAGAACAGGTACCTGTAGCGTCGAGGAACAGGGGTTGGTACTCCGCATATTTCCTCATCCCAAAAAAGGACGGAGGATTGAGACCCATCTTGGACTTGAGAAACTTGAACAAGTTCCTCAGGAAGGACAAGTTCAAGATGGTGACCCTTTCTCAGGTCCTTCAGGCTCTCCAACTACAAGACTGGTTGGTATCATTAGACCTTCAGGATGCTTACTTTCATGTGCCAATCCATCCAAAGCACAGAAAGTACCTGAGGTTCGCGATTGGCAACTCTCATTATCAGTTTCGAGTTCTGCCATTCGGGTTGACCTCCGCCCCGAGGGTTTTCACCAAACTGTTGGCGGTTGTGGCAGCGAGTCTCAGGAGAGGGGATATTCACATCTATCCCTACCTGGACGATTGGTTGATCAGCGCAAGTTCTCCGAAGCAAGCTCAGGAACATCTTTCGATCACCTGGCACTTCCTCCACAAATTGGGCTTCTCCCTCAATTTCAAGAAGTCCCATATGATACCATCCCAAAAGCTCCAGTTTATCGGAGCAGTCTTGGATACTTCCTCGGGAAAAGCCTCGCCCCCTGAGATGAGAGCTCTCCACATTCTGCAGATGGTAACAAAGTTCCAGAATGCCCAACGTCTACCTGCCTTCGATTTTCTCAGGTTGCTCGGCCTCATGGCATCCTGCATTTTCCTAGTACCAGAGGCCAGGTTGGGAATGAGATCCCTTCAGTGGGCACTCAGAAATCAGTGGTCCCAGTTCTCAGGGAATATGTCGGATCTTCTGCAAGTCCCGAGTGCAGTTGCTCAGGATCTTCTATGGTGGGCTTGCAACAACAACATTCTCAAGGGAGAATCTTTTTGGCAACCATGGCTGGAGATAACAGTAGTGACGGATGCCTCACTCACGGGGTGTGGAGCACACACCAACGATCTTGACAATCAGCTGTCGTTGGTCTCCATCGGAGTCCAAACTACACATCAACCATTTGGATCTGAGGGCAATCAGACTAGCGCTGAAGGCCTTTCTGCCCTCTATACAGGGAAAGAATGTCCTGATAATGACTGACAACACAGTGGCCATGTATTACCTCAACAAGAGAGGAGGTGTAGGGTCACTACCACTGTGCAGAGAGGCAATGCAGCTCTGGTTCTGGGCAATACGAGAAGGAATCTCTATCGGCAGTTCACCTAGCCGGAGAGCAGAACACGGCGGCAGATGCTCTGAGCAGGCAGAGCACAATCTCTCACGAGTGGGAGCTAGCTCAGGAAGTCCTTCTGAAGATCTTCACCCTTTGGGGAACCCCTCAAGTGGATCTGTTTGCCACCGTAATCAATCGGAAGTGCGAGCTCTGGGAGACGCATTCGTAGTGGAGTGGAAGTTTCCACTGCTGTACACGTTTCCCCCAGTCCCTGTGATTCCTCAAGTAATCAGGAGGTTGAGAAAGTTCAGGAAAACCATGATTCTAATTGCCCCGGATTGGGCCAGGAGGACGTGGTACCCGGACCTTCTAGACATGTCCATCTGCCCTCCAATACGTCTTCTGCAAAGAGAGGATCTTCTCTCGCAAGAGGAAGGTAAGTTCTCCATCCAGAGGTCAAAACACTCAACCTACACGCATGGTTTCTGAGAGGTTCTGATACAAGGATTGGGATCTTCCGGATGACGTAATGGAAGTCTTGCTTTTGGCCAGAAGACCAGCAACAAAATCTTTGTACCGATGTCGCTGGAACAGGTGTAGTAACTGGTGCAGAGATAAGAATGTGGACCCTTTTCAATGTGGCACTCCAGTAGTGCTCTCTTTTCTATTACATCTAGCCAATCCGGGGCTCCAGATAGGAACAATAAAAGGATACCTTGCTGCGCTGTCCATTTTCAAGAGCACCTCGGAAGAGGTTTCATATTTCAAAATACCATTAATCATTCAATTCTTAAAAGGGCTTACTAACGTATACCCTCCAGTACCTTTTCATGTCCCAACTTGGGATTTATATTTAGTACTAACATTTTTGACTTGCATACCTTTTGAGCCTCTGCACTCCTGTCCATTGAGGCTTCTAACATTAAAAACTGTCCTTCTTGTGGCCCTATCATCAGCCCGCAGGGTTCTCTCATTCAAACCTCCATATACTGTTTTTATAAGGATAGTCCTTAAAGTTAAACCTTCCTTTTTACCAAAGGTAGTTTCAGACTTCCATTTGTCACAAAAAATATTAGCAACATTTTATCCTCCTCCTCATTTGGGCAAGGAAGAGGAGAGACTGCATAGACTAGATCCCAAGAGGTCTCTTAGTTTTTACATCTGATGGATGTCTAAATTACGACAAGATGACCAACTGTTTGTGGGTTATACTGGTCATAAACTGGGCTTATCAGTAACAAAACAGACCATATCCCATTGGATCATTTTGGCCATAATTGAATGCTACAGATTGGTGGGAAAAGACCCACCAGATGGGCTTCGAGCCCATTCTACAAGGGGAATGACTACTTCTGCGGCTCTAAAGTGGGGAGTCCCGGCAGCAGATATTTGTTGAGCTGCAACTTGGAAAACAATGCATACTTTCATCAAGCGTTACTGCTTGGATACCACCTCCTCCAATGAGGGGTTATTTTCCTGGGCAGTTCTACATTGTGTCCATGAAAACTGTAATTAGTACTCCCACCTCCAATATTGCCACTGCTATGGGAGTCTATCAAAAGATGAGGAATACGTGGGAGGACACCATCCGTTCGAAGAACAAGTTACTTACCAACTGTAACGTTCTTTCGACAGGATGTTTCCCCCACGTATTCCTCATCGATCCTACCCCGCAGTACAGTTTACGTTTTCTTACACTTTCCTCTAACGAAGAAGGTATCAGTCATGGGGCACGCCTGGGTGTTCCTCCTATATGTTCATCGAAAAAACTGAACTGAAGCAACGGGTGCGGCTCGAGCTATTTATACCATTGGTGACGTCGACAGAGTACGGAGTCCGTCGAGGGACATTTGACGGCACGACCTCGAGCACAGCGCCCTCTGCCAAGAACATTTTTTTCCGAAGCAGCGAAGCTGGAGATAACGACTTATAAGATGAGGAATACGTGGGAGGAACATCCAGTCGAAAGAACGTTACAGTTGGTAAGTAGCTTGTTCTTCTATTCCAAACACTAATAGTATAAAGTAACTGTGCAAGGATGAGCTCTTCTCAAATTAAAAAGTGTTCTTTGTGTTTTCAACCAACAGAAAGGTTCCCAGTCTCTATGGTAATAAACAGTGATGCAAAAACAATCTTCCAAAATGCAAGGTTCAAATGCTAGGGTTGTGCTCCTTTCCCCTAGACTTCTCCTTATATTATGCTGATTTGTTGAGTGCTTCCGAGCCCCTTTTATCCCTTTTCAATGAAGTGTCACTAGGCAACACACAAGGGATTTTCTCTTGTTTTTGCGATTCTTTGTCCTACCAACCTGGCAAAGTGCTTCACAAATGTAGGATTCCTTCTTTTGGTTCTTCGGGGTTGCCGCCGGCTCTGACACCAACGCTACATCCCCCCTCCTAAGCACCGGAATCAACCCAATATCAGTCTGCGCCTCCCCCCAGCCCCCACCAATCTAGCCAAGTGTTTCCCGGGCCTGCACTGCCCCTGTAATGCCACGCTAAGTGCGGGCCCGCAAGAAATTGCACCTATCTATCTGCCTCTGATCTAAATTGATCAAGCACTCCTGTATCGCTGCCAGGGAACCACTGGAAGACTGGTCGAGGCCTCTGGATTGAAGCACTTTAAAATCGGTCCCCAGACTCGCCAGCCTCCTCCCAATAGCTCTAAGAGCGGTCCCCGCAAAACCATCGTAAAAGTTTCACAAAGGGCCTGAACAACCCCTCATTAATAGCAAAGAGGTGGGTAATAAAGTCCTGGACCTCATCCCGGTACACAACATCCAACAAAGCTTTCCCTTTAAACTACTGTCTACTAATCACTAAATCCGTCACCCGACTGCCACCGAATCGAGGGGTGGTCCGACGGTGTCCTCAGTAACATCATGCAACTACTAGTGTTATGAATCCAATCGTGACCCACCAGAATATAGTCTATATGAACAGAGGAATAAAAAGAAAAATCCCAATCATCTGGGTGCAGTGGCCTCCAAAGATCGGATAAATAGAGGTCCTCCATCCTCCCCATGTATAGCTCTGTCAGCCAAAGACAACCTCACCCCCGGAGTAGACCTATCTAACTCGGGTGCAGTATCGTATAGAAATCCCCCGCCACAATCCGCTGAATTTAGGGAAAAAGTCTGACACTTAATCCAGAGCAAATTGTGGAACCCTGGCTTATCAATTTTTGACCCATACACATTAATGAAAGTGACAAATTGCCTCGCCAGCATCCTTGAAAATATCACATACCTCCATTCCGGATCGCATTCTGATCGCTGTGACGAATCAGATGATCTTGTCCCGGGATTAAAGAGAAGAAATGCAATTCCTAAACCAAAACCCAGAAAACAAATGAGACCCACCCCCCGTATCCACTCCCCTCACGAGTTGCATTCGAATATACCATATGGGTATGTGTATTATTGTAAAGCAAAACCCCCATCTCAGATTACTGAGACGAGGGGGCTACATCTAGAGTGAAAAGCAGTGGAAACTGATAGACAAAATGTTATCAAAGCCTAAATCCACTGGGAACTACAACCTTTGCTGAAATCAAGGAGGGCTTACTTCAGCGGGTCGGTCAAACCGGAACCTTCTACTGAAAAAATGTTGAGATCTAAAACTCGCCCCAGGAGAAACTCCCGTGGAACTAGGAGCCTGGGTACAGAACACCTTGTCCTTGTGGTTGGGAAAGAAAACCCGAAATTAGATTGCCGCCTTAGCGCTGGAGCAGTTTATTGATAGTTTACTGATGTTTCTACTACTGTTTCTACGAAAGCGGGATTACAGCTGACAAAACCAACTCCTACTGTTGCCATAGAAACAGCTGAAAGCTTTTCAGAAGCTAAGAAACGGCTAAGAGCTATGCATAAAACAGAAAAAAATCAGTCGTAAATAAAACCAGCCCCCCCGCTATACCATATCCATAGAGGTGAAACCCGGACGGAGACGGTTCCCACCGGAAATTACTCCTAGAAACCTTCAAGTCCTGGTCTAAAGTACTCGAAGAAAAGTTTTCACCCCCTAAAGCCCTGGGAGGGACGAAACCAAAGGAACAGAAACCACCTCTTGTTTTATGCATTTCCTGTGTCACCCTCACAACCTAGGAGCTCCACGCCCAGGCCTAGCCACTGCAGGAGCAGGGGGCACCTTTACTACAGGCCGCTCTACCCGCGCCGAATTTCTCCACCAGCGCTCTGGCCTGAGCGCTACACCCGCGAAATCACACCACAAGCGCCGGAGCCTCTACAAATGAAGCTACGCCGACGCATGGAGGAGGAAACGGGCTGCCGTGCCTGAAACAGTGAGAATCGCTATCTTTGTACCTGTCCTCCACTCGGGTACATTAGGACTCACCACATTCAAAGATGGCCGCCCGCCCCTTTTGTTATTAACCAAGAAGCCTAACCAGGCCCACATCAGCAACTTGCTGCAGCTGATTGGCTGCCACCTTCCTTTAACGCTCTGATTGGTAGCTGGCTGGCTTAGCCGGCCCACTCCATCCAAGACCCACGACTGCAAGGCCATTTCCTGTTGCTTGTCGGAGCTGCCGTCTGCCAGTCCCCCTGGCCCACACAGGCAGGCAAGCTCTACAATGAAAGTGCAACGCGACATCGGTCGAGGCTACATGGTAAGCGACATACCAGCATTCTTTTTGGCACCCTCTTGATCCCATAGCCTAACGCCATCCCACGTGCTAACTCTACACCAGAAGGTCTGCAACGTTCAGTGCCCCTGGCGCAATGAGCGTATTAGTAGTGCACCCTGTGCACGTTCAGTTGCCCTACACATGGTCACCATTCATGTGCTCCTCCCAAAGGCACGACCATGTAGCTGTTAGCTTATAATATATTTATTATTACTGCCAAGGAACGATATTGCTCTGTCCCTGTACCTTGGTCCATCCGGCATGCCCAGTCTGTTTCACCTAACTCCCTATCTACCTGCCAACCTGTGAGCACTAGAACTGTTCCTTAATGCCAGTGACCTGTATATTGCACTTGTGCCATATGCCCGCTTTTGGACCAAGTTGGATTGTTACTGCCTATCTGCATACTGCATCTGTGTCGCCCTGCTCTGACTTGAATTGCACGCGATTGAACTGCATTTTACCCTGTTTCGAGCGGCCACATTATTGATTTGTGCCCTGCCCTGAATTTAATTGCTCGTGATTGTCTTGCATTTTGCCCTGCTCTGAACGGCCATGTTACTGAATTGCCATATCCCTGAACTGCATTATCCCCTTGTCTGATCTGCCATTTCACTGTACTGCAGTATCCCTGTGCCCTAACTGCCACACCACTGATTTGCATTATCCCCTGCTTTATTACTGCACTGCAGTACCCCCGTGATCGGATCTGCCTTGCGCTCTGAACTCCACTGACTTATAGTTGGACATTTACACTGTCACCCTACCCTATCAGACCTGACTATCTCCTAGATGGCATCCACACTGCTATTCCCGCTCTGCTCACAACGCCAGTGCTGATTGCAGAAAATGCTAACTGTATTACTTATTTTCTGTGCGATGGCCACACTCGCATCCTCTGATATTCACACTCAGGATACCGACTCACGAGTCTCCCCCTTTCAGCTAGGCACCAGTCCTCCTAATGATTCCTACATAGCAAGCCATTATTCTGACCCTTCTTGCCCAAGGTATCATCGCAGGTCAGGACTAACAACCCTTGCCTCCCGGCCTTGCCCTACCACCGAAAGAAAGAACAAACTTCGCGCTAGACTCTCTAAACTATATGAGCCACCCCGAAGACTCCTCTCTGATTCCAAATACGAATCCAAAGGTTACCATACTAGAAAACCCATCGCCCTAAACCACCCGCATGCCCCACCTACCACTAAAGTCCCCACCATTCCCAGAACCAAGTCCAAACCAATCTCTTATACAAAAATCTCGGTAAAAACGGATGAACACTCCTACAAAGGAGCTCTCCTTAATACAAGATCACTGGTCGCACATGCCCTTGATATAGCAGACCTAATCATTAAAGACAAATTAGATTTCATTGCTCTAACTGAAACCTGGCTACACAACGCAGCAGGCCCATCTCTAATGTTGGCCATCCCAGATGGCTATACCATATCCAGGCAGGACCGGGTGGGCAACCGTGGCTGCCGCATCGCCATCATTTCCAAAGAAAGTCTAGCTCTCGCACTAGCCCCGACTCAAACCCTGCAATCATGCGAATCCCTCACTGCCAAACTCCCTATAAATAACACCCAATCCCTCACCATCCACCTGGACTATAGACCACCTGGTCCGCTCGGGACATTCGAGGAAGATTTGCATAGCCTAGTATCTAACAATGCGAAAACTACCTCACAACCACTGCTATTAGGTGACTTCAACCTAGGGTTTAATGATCCAGCAGACATGCATGCCTCCACCATAGCCAATACTATCTCATCACTCGGACTCTCACAAAAAGTCAACCTACCCACTCACCTGAAGGGAAGAACCCTAGACTGGGTTGCTGATGCTAACTGCTCAGCGGTCATCTCCTCTACCACGCCACTACCTTGGAACGACCACTCCCTGGTCTCATTTAACCTACTGACCTACAGACCACCCACCACAACTGTGTCACTGGCACCACCCTGCCTAACAAGAAACAGGAAAAATATAACAGTAGAAAGAATCATCCCAGCCATCCTTCCAACGCTAAATGCATTGCCAGACAATCTAGATCCCAACACATTAGTTCACGAATACAACAAAATTATGTTAAATACCATGGACAAAATTGCCCCACTCAAACCTCGCACCAGCAAGCCCAAAACCCATTTAAATAAATGTTACACACCTGAACTTAAAGCCCTCCGCCTAAAAAAGAGAAAATGTGAATCTGCTTGGAAATTATGCCCTTCCAGTGAAAACAAAGCTATACTAGATACAATTTCTCGTCAATACAAAGCTGAAATCTATTTAGCTAAACGGAACTCCTACAACAACCGCATTGCCAATTCCAATTCAAGCATGAAGGAGCTCTTTTCCATATTGAAGGAACTTGAGTCACCCATTGCCACACCCGACACCTGCACCAAGGACCAGACTTGGTGCACAGACATCCAACAGGCTTTAGCAAATAAAATAAACACCCTACAAAACAAAATTCGACTAAAAAAAGACTCCTTAAACCTCACCAACCCTCCCACACCTCCGCCCAATGCTTTATCAAGCACACATACCAATTAATTCTCCTTCTCTAAAACTACCACCCTGGAGGTCGGGAAAATCATACTTTCTCTCAAACCCTCAAACTGCAAAGGCGACATCTGCCCTGCACACATAATCAAGGACGCAGCCAGAGACCTATCGCCCTTCATTTCCAAACTTATAAACGCATCCTTCTCCTCAGGTAGCATCCCCTCTAACCTAAAACAATCCTGGGTGCTCCCCCTCCTTAAAAAGCTGATGCTTGATCCTCTCATCCCCACTAACTACTGCCCCATCACCACAGTACCCTTTCTACTGAAAATTTTGGACAAAGTGGCCTACGTCCAGATCCAAAAATACCTAGAACTACACAAATTACTAGGCTCCAGACAATCAGGTTTCCGACCATTACACGGCACGGAAACAGCCCTCATTGACTTGAAGACCCAAATTGATGATCTGAGGGACAAGGGTAAGACAGCACTCCTCCTACTTGACCTCTCCGCAGCATTCGACCTTGTCGACTACAAGGTTCTCTGCAGACACCTGGACTCAGCCGCTCATTTCTCCCCAAAAGCCATCAGATGGATTGAATCCTTTCTGAGCGAGAGAACAAGAGTCTTCTCTCCATCAGCAGCAGCAGACCCCTCTCCTATTACTTGCGGAGTCCCGCAGGGCTCATGCGTCTCCCCCACATTATACAACATCTTCACCAAACCTCTGTTCGACGATCTGGATCATCTGGGTGTCACCTACACCAACTACGCAGATGACACTCAGATTCTCCTCCCACTTTCAGGGGATCACAGTAAGGACAGAGAGTTGGTGAATAGGGTGCATCTCCTCATTCAGGCATGGATGGCATCTCATGGCCTTTGCCTGAATGATGACAAGACAGAGCTCATCATCCTGGGTACTCCTGCTAATATCAATAAATTAGGCCTTGAATATGCCGAATTCAACATAGACGGCAACATTATCAAAGTAACCAGGGAGGTAAAAACCCTCGGCTTCTACCTGGATGCCACTATGTCATTCACTAAACAGGTCAACTCACTAGCATCTACCACTGCGTATACCTGCAAATTAATAAGAGCAGGCAGACCATTCCTATAGAATGATAGCTGTATGATCCTGGCAAGAGCACTCTTACTCTCCAGGCTCGATTATTGTAATGCCCTATACAGCGGTGCCAACAAAGCCATTTCCCATAGGCTACAAATCCTACAAAATAATGCCTTGAGAGCTGCCCTCGGCATTAATAAAAGAGAACACATTTCCACTACCAGACGCCAACACAAATGGCTCTCCACCGACAACAAAATCAAACTAAAGTTGGCTTCCCTAACCCATAAAGCCCTCAACAATGCTGCCCCCAGTTATCTGATGGATAAAAGTAAAGAGAAAGTCATCCATCAGACAAACAAGAACTATCAATTCCAACTGTCTGATAATTCCCAGATTCAAACTCTCCACCATTGGAGGCAACAGCTTCCCTGTGAAAACTGCTACATTTTGGAATTCTCTGCCACACAACCTGAGAGCCGATCAACCCAATTTGCACTTTAGAAGGAATCTCATCAGTCATTTGAACTCCAACCACACCCGTATTTAATTGTACATTTTACAACTCTGTATAGATACTGACACTTTCTGCTTGAGGCCTTTGTTCTCGCCACAAACAGCCCCTGTACATATCTGTATATTTCACTTCTTTGTATAGATATTGATATTGTTATGTGTGAAGATTTGTATATTCCTCATTCCTGTAATCCTTAATGGCATATGTCTATAATTTTATCTCAACTGTATATTTCTGTAACATTGCAAGCCTCGCATATTCTTTCTGCCTGCGCCCTGCTGCCCCTGGGTATGGTGCGCCATATAAATAAATAAACAAACAAAAAGGTGCACTTGGCCAGACATTGTCCAAAGAACAGGAGGGAAGAGCCTATGGAGATTGGCTAAATGTCAGCGAGTCTCTGGGATGACATACAGACGCAGGAAGATAATAAAACAGACGCCATCACCAACTGTCTCTCCTTACCTACCCAGTAAAAACACACGAAAAGGCCACAGTGAATGGCATCTCAGTAATCACTATTGTGGATTCTGGTAGCCTACAAACAGCCGTTTGGTCGGATTTCATTTATCGGGAAGAGTTACCGGGGATAGAACTTATTCAAATAACCTCTGTGAGGTGTACGATACGTAACCACGAGCAGACCATAAACACAGCAGTGATGCGGGGCTTCTGGAGGACACAATAGTAGAAACTGACTCAATAAAATATTTCAAGACCTTGATCCCATACAGACTTCCTATTCACCATTCGATAACTGTGACGAAAGTAATTTAGTGGAGGATATACCTGCTTGGTCCTGGGAGGAAGAAACATTGGCGAGGTCACCCAGAGAAAGTTCAGCCCCAGGTTTGGATGGGGGAGCCTCCGTCTTGTGGGGAAGGGTATGTGACGAAAGAGAAGAAACACAATTCCTACACCAAAACCTAGAAAAATAATCCAACCCCCCAGGAGTTAAATCCAAATGTAGCCTATCGCTATATGTATTATTGGAATGCAAAATCTCAAACTGATACACACAACTGTAGTCCTTCTATCTTCCTTAAGTCCAACAACAAAAAGAAGACTGACTGAGGTCAAGGTTGAATGGTGGTAGTAGCAGTGGCAGACGTAGAAGGAGGTTAAGGAATAGCGGCAACCGTGGTCATAGTGGTGATCGCAGAGGAAGAAGTAACACATTCGAAGGAGATGGAGAGGAACAGATAAAGGCCAGAAACATTGTGAGGGACAGATGGAAGCAGGGAAGCCAGTATGAATAGAACAATCACCGGACCAAAGTGAGGAAATGGAACCTTATGTCAGCTGTGGCATGGAAGCAGTGTTACATCAAACTGAATAGGGCACCTAGTGGATGCGAGATGGGGAAAACCAAATTTTGTGGAAAACGCTAAGCAGGGAATTCAGGTCATACAGCGAGGCAGCGGATTACCAGCCTAAGCTGATGACAAGAGAAGATCAAAGCCGTTCGGTGGAGGACCAACATGGACCACTTTTGACGCGTGCGGCCGACGTAGGTGCAGAGAGACGTAGCATACTACCCCATCTCTGAAGAAAGCGCCAGTTGGACGCAGAAAGTGCGGAAACGACCCTGGGAGATCCGGCGCTCCATGTGCCCAGATTTGGAAGCTAGCAGAACCCACGGAAGGAAATGAGGACAGCGCTGGGAGAACAGCCTGGGAAACCCTGCGAAGCGGAGCAGGTAAGCAGACAGTGTTTTGGTTTTCTAAAGCCGTTTTGTGTGTGCAAAGAATACTTTAAAGTAAACCCCAAAAGGAGCCATTGGAGAAACACACAAAAATAGGGCAATAAAAGAAATTGAGAAACATGTGTGACAGTGCTTTAGATGAGATTCTGAAGTTGGGAGTAAATTGATTTTTAGTGAGTAAAAGAGTTGAGAGTATTTTAATAACTGGCAAACAAAAATGATTGGTAATGTTTCTTTGCTCCTAGTTACTCATGTATGTTAAAAAGATATGTACCGCTTCAGATCAGCAATAATAATGATAATAATAATGATAGTTTCTTCGGCACTACGTGTGCTACTTTTCCAAACCCATCTAAGGAGCTGTATGAATGAAAACAGAGTGACAGACTCCTATACCTGTTCGCTATTTTTTGTTGCAAGTATTTTTCTCCCTATTTTATTTCTAGTGAGTAAAAGTGCCCAATACACATCTTATTTGTAGGGCTGCGTGTGGGCATACAATAGCCGGACTCCTTCTCATCCCAGTACTAATATTAGTACATGATGGGGGGAAAAGGTGCCCAATTTAGTGAAGAATTATTATTCTCACTTTCCTCATTACGGTGAGTTTTGGGACAGAGACTACTAAAGAAAGATTGTACATGCTAAAACGGATGCAGCAAAACCTAAGCCTGGAAAACAGTGACTGGATGAACATACGCAGCCTCTGAGAGAGAGGAAGGGAAAGACCAGGGAAGACAAGTTTACCCGTGGCACAGTGGGCCTCAAAGCCCTACCAATTAGGAAAGACCAGGGAAGGGGAGTGTTCCCCTGGCACAGTGGGCTTCACTTCAATAGTGAGTATGAAAGCTAGCAGAAGGCTGCAGGAAACTAGCCAATTACTATTTATATTTCCTGATGATGAATTTTGTGGTATATTAAGTGTGAGGGTCAGAATAGGTTTTGGACACAGGACGGGGGAGATTGATTTTGAACATCCTGACAAAGACGGATCCACCAGTTCTTTTTGTTGAGGCATGGAAACCCCTCATAGTTGGGGATAGCAGGCCTTTTCCGAAGGTGGTGTTGAATAACCTTACTCTGTGTCTGACTCTTCAATGCAGCATCTCACAGCACGGAGGACGAAACCCCTTAGATTTGCTGATTATTGTCAGGACCCCACGGAAGTGCGACGAGTAGGAGGCATAAAAGCGAGAATCGGCCCATGATTTAGCAAACACCTCATTCATCCTTCCCACTAAGCGGGCTCTTGGAGCGTAAGGATATTGACTCCATGCTGCTCCCCATAGGCCAGAACCGTCTGCATTTTAGCATGATTATTAAGACCAAGCACATTTCAACTAAGGAGGGCGCATTGCTCCTGCATCAACGTTCTAGTCTCCTTCTTAGCCACAGCTGCATGACCGTTATCAACACATTATGACATGAGAACAACATCGAACGTGCCCCAGTGGCGGCAGAGCAATGCAAACCCTTTTGAAAAAAACACAAACACCACTGATCCCCCCCCCCCCACCCTCAAACCTGCACCTCCCAAACCATGTACAGTCACAGCCCCCCACTAACATTGCCCACCCCCAACCTGCAGTGAAACTCCCTCCCCGCCCCACTCCCCAAACTCCCCCACCCCTCCGCCCTGGGCACCTACCCGGGGGCAGACATCTGACTCAACGACTTTGCCATCCCAGCCCACAAGAGCAACAGAGGAGGAGGAGGCCAATCATCTATTAGGATCGGTAGCAACTGACCCACATAGTACATACATATCAAAAACACTGGTGATCAATAATAACCAGGCAGCCATCACCCAGCACACTCCTACCCCCAACAAAAGTGTCTCTGATTATTGATGACCAAACATCACAGGGGCACAGAAAAGCAGCAGCGTGAACCTAAGGGTCATCACCACTTTAGCCCTTAGGCAAATATTCCAAAAAAGTGAGTACTTCAGCCGGATCTGAAAAGAAATGGGTCATCTTATCATGAATGACTCTTAATTTAGAGGGATACTACATGGCATACTGCAATTCCCACTCACTTAGCAAATGTTTAGCTGCCAAAAAGGACAGCCGGGCCCTCTGGACCGTTGGGTTGAAATCTGGGTAGAACAAAACCCAGGAAGTCGCCCATTGCACGTGGCCTGCGCAAGATGACATCCCGGTCTCTGCAATAACTGGGCATGGGTTCTGCCCAGGCTGGGGTCCCTGCACTGATATGTGGTGAGCCCTCTCAATTAGAAACTGGGAGGAGAGTGAGTGAGGGGGGGTGGGGTACACCAGGACTTCCATAACCCCTTAAGTATGGATTCCACTATCTCCACCACGCAATGTTATTGTGGCGAGACCTTGCCTTCAAATCCTCCATTCTTTTCGCAGTATCCTTCACCTCCCACTGCAACGTACGGATCGCCTGGCCCACCTCAGTGCCTGCCAGAGACAACCACTCTCATTCTCTATGCGCTCCTGTATTCCATCCATTTTGTATTCCATGCCATCAAGCTTGGTGTTGAGAGAAGCAAAACCACTCTTCATCTCCGCCAGCACTATACTAAGATCTGGGGCCGAGCTTGTAGCCTCTACAGGTGTTCTTGAGGCACCGGCTGTCACTGCCATCTCCTCCAACCCCGCAGGGTGGGATGCCGACATGATGCCCAAAGCATAAAATAAGCAGTGTCGCAGAGCAATTTTCTCTAGGCTTGCTAATCGAATTGAAACTTGTGTAGCAAACCTAGCTATTTAATTTACCCTATTAAATGAAAGCACAGCGCATCCTGCATTCCTCTCCTACCCGCATGGCGCTCTCCCCCATTTTTGCTCTGTTCACTGCAAGGTCAAAGGGGTTAATGGAGAGAGAGTGCAGCAGCAATCATCTCCTCCACTCGCAAAAGAATGCTAGCAATATTTTTTTTTTTTTCAATAATTGCAAACCAGAAGAAAATGGAGAATGCTTTTATTAAGCTAAATTTATCCTGTCTGACCAATATGTGTTAACTTTATCTTTTTTTTTAATAGACAGTCATACAATTCCATTCTTAAAAATGTAAGTTGTTACATAATTCATAATTACGGTATTGCTACTGTAAAACACTAGATTGTCTTGTTTTATAATACATTTTCGGTTAGTGTATCTAATAGTGTCAACTATATTTCATTTGGCGGGGGAAGATGCATCCTATTGACGAGGGAACACTTTTAAAATGTACATGATCACACGGCCAAATGTTTTTCATGGCAAACCTAGTTCTGTGACCTGCTGATGGAGACAAACTACAAAATTCCACGTAGTTTGCCCAGTTCACCGTCTGCTACGCCATCCACTCTGCTTAGTCTTACTTTCTTTCCTCTTACTGCAATACCATACACTGTAGTCAGCCTCCAGAGCTCACTTTTCTCTGATTATGATTTGATTATATTTGCACCTGCAGGAGCGAGCTGGTCAAACTGTTTTCAGAGCCTTTTTTTAATCATATCTGTGGCCACATTCATGCAGCTAACCTTTTACATTTTGCAGCACTCATCTAGCGCTCGCAATTTACCCGCCCACTCTTAGTTGAGTAGAATGTATGTAGAATTTGTAACATTTGCAGGGGATGTTGTTTGAACTTTTTACTTTTAATTTGTTTTCAGTAAATGTCGAATAACAGTTTCATTGTGCATGGTTGGCCTTTGGGTGGCAGCAGTGTGCCAAACAAAGTGGGTTTGTGGTGACATGCACCATTTTACAGAAAGCGCCTTTAAATTGTTTTCATCCGTTGCCATGGGTCAATTGCATTTCTCTTAGGTCGAGTAGGTAAACTAATTTACTCAACCTGCAGGACTAGCGGAATTTAAAAAAATATGTAAATCCTGACTCATCCCACCAAGGTCTTCAGGGGGTGCACACACATGATGTATTGCTCATTTTATGTCTTGGGTAGAGAGAACTTCTCATGAAATTCAAAATATTAGTAAAACATTGCTAATCAAATTGGTTTGTTTGCTAATCAAGAACATTTTAATTGGCAAACTCTGCGAATTAAATTCTGAAAAATAATTTATGCCTTGGTGCCCATGCAACGCAGAAAACTCTCCTTCTGGGTGAACTGCAGGCGACCTCGCTTCTTTTTACCTTTGGCCATCAAGCAGCTACTCCTCCTCGCTGTCAAGGGCGCTTGTCCCCACAAAGCAACTGCAATGCTCCGCCACCAACTGATGTCTGGGATACCAATCGCCACTCTCCTTGCTTCATAGGGGCCCTATAAAAAGCCACTGACCTGCCTCCAGCCCCAATCAAGCCAAGTGCCTCTGCTCAGCGCCTTGTGTCAACCACCTGTAGTCCGAGTGTGTCCAGGAAGCACACGTCCCAGCAGAAAAGCAGTGTCCCTGGCACGGCCCAGCACTCCGCCTGTCATCCAGGACCTGCTCCAGAGTCGCACTTATGCTGAAGCCCGTGGATACACAAGATATTCTCAAGAATGCCCCAGCCCACTGCCGACCTGCCACTTGCGCCCCCAAAGTAGATCGGGGAGTCCCATAGTGGTGTCCTCCCTTACTGCCGAGGAGTGTGCAGGGGAAGGGGCCCATCCACCCCAGCAGAAAACTCTCAACCAAACATGCTTTTCAAGTGTCAAAAGTACACCACTCCACACTTTCACCAATGCTTTTTATGCTGGTCTCTGAAGACAGTGTGGCCCAGGTAACACAAGGAAGGCATTGCACACAATACAGTTCCAAAATCCCTTGCAAGCTTATATAGATTGCTCCTCTCCACCATTAATTCTCAAGGCTTATCCCAAGTCCCTGCCAGCCCAAAAACCAGCAAGTCACAAGGCCTTCCTCCAGGTAATCACTGAAACTGAAAGCAGGGGTTGAGGCCCTGTAGTAGCCCCATCATAGAATCCACATACTGAGAGTCTGGAACTTCGATGCAGTCTGTCCTCGTTTTCCTTATGCTAATAAAATGCTGGGATACTTTGACAGCCATGCAGTCCACAGCGGGACCAAAGGGGAATGGAAGACTTGGGAGGGGGCCTCCTCCTCCCAGCGCACACTCGCGAAGCTCAAGAGGCAGCGGCCATCTTGGTCCCAAGCACCCCCTGCGTGGGATTGTTGTATTGCTTCAGGCCAATCACTCGACTTGAGGAGCTAAACCGCTGTGGAGAATCCTGCAGATCCTCCACTAAAACTCTACCTAGAGTTTCCTCCCAGGTGTCCAGGAGAGGGCAGATGCTCCCTGATCCCAATCCTGGGGGTGGTGTGCAGCGGGAGGATCACCTGGGTGGAGACCAGGCACAGGGAAGTGGGGAGATTGCTCAGGGTGAGGCGCAGTATTTTTCCTTAAAGAGTAATGCTGTTAACCCAAGTTTAAAAGAGGAACTGGCTTATTGCCATTTTGGTACATCTCGATTCTCTATTAAAGATAAAAGGGTAAAACCTGAAAGTCACTCCACTTTGTGTTAAACCCCAAAAAACTATTGTTTATACTAGAGTCCCATATCCCTCCAAAAGATCGAAGGTAACATGCAACCTTTTCTGTCCCTTCTGTCTCTAAAAGGGTTAAACCTTATAATTCTGTCCTTAATAAAACCTGGGGAATAAAAACCATTTGTACATCCTTTGAAGACTTAGTGAAATCAAATTTTTCTAACTCAAGCTTCAACTCCCAGAAGCCCTCATGGACTGTGAAGAATAGGAGGGCTATAAAGAGGCAGGCATGAGTCCAGGTCAGACAGGCAAGACTAATGACTTTACACAAGGTCATGCAATTTAACCTAAGGCCCTGCACCTGAACAATCAGCCAACCTGAGGGGCATAAAAGGCTGCCTGTGAGAGGGACACTAGAGAGAAGCTGGGGCCGGAGCTGGAAGGTTGGAAGTCGTAGACGCAGAGCACTTAGCCAGCAGACCACAAGGAAGTGTGACCACAACAGGGAAGCCGGAGTAGTCAAATTCCAATTGCAAACTCTGAGTTGGTCCTGTGCTCACAAACCCTGAATAGCTGTGGCAGCACTAGAGAGAAAAGAAAGCATCAGGCAGTCGTTCCACATGCGCCTTATTGCTGAGGATGCTGAGCTGAAGTTGCAGGTATTCCTAAGGCCCGTGTGCAGAGTCAAGCCGAGGGAAACTGGAAAGTGTCAATGTCTCTCTTAATGTGGCTCAATCTGAGACACCCATGCAGCTGAGGGGTCTGGAACCCAGGAGTGCCTTCAGTAGTAGCAGGAGAAGCAGCAAAGTCGGGAAGCCGCTGCAGCCCGCAATCATTATAATTGGGAGTCAGAAAAGGAAGCTCTGTACTCCTGAGAAGTTCCTTGCCGGTAACTGTAGCCTGCTTTTAATTGTACTCGCTTTGAGCGAGTGAGTATCAACTGTAGAAGTGGAAAGTCTCTTTTCTAATGGGAAAGTAGCATGTGCTTACCTGAAACGCTCGTGTGTGATGAAAAGCCTTTATTTCACGAAAAACAGTAATACTTTGGTGTTGTGTGTCTCTCATGAACATGGATAACGCTGCTGGTAGCAGAAGCAAAGCCAAACTGACTTCCCTGAAGAGTTGCAAATGTTGTTAAAGGGACTTTCGCATGCTGATGATATGATGATAGGTTATTTATAACACACTTAATACTCAGAGGTTTCTAAGCGCAGACCTGGGGACTGAACCTGTGGTGCTCCGTGTCTTGCTTCCAAGGCGAGGACGTTGCCGCTGAGCTATCCTCCCGAGACAGTGTTTCCCGAGGCCTTGGAGGCTGAGTGCTGACCGAAAGGCGGAAACGTGTCTCCCATTGAAGTGGCAGTTTCATATTAAAACGCAGTCGTGTGTGCCTAATTTTGAGTCCCATTGAAGATACATAATGTGCAACACATCAAAGGTTGAAGCAGCAGAAGAAAGTAGTAGAAGTGGAAACTCGAACAAGCATTGCCCAAGCTAATAGAGGGATCTCTATGAAAAGCCAAATCCCAAGCAGATAAGAACTGTATATTGGTTGTTTTTGAAGTTGATGAGTGCATGGTTACCCAAGAGTTTTGATCCAAACTTTGGGGTAACCACTGAAGAACAGGTGTATATAAAGCTGGGGAAGGGAGCAGGGTACTTGTTCACTAAACTTGTAAAGTTGCTGCAGTAGCAGCACATTAGAAAGCAGTTGTAGTAGTAGTAGTAGCAAGACTGTGGCTGTCTGTGCTGTTGAAGTTAACTTTGGGACCACAGAACCTGTTCTCACAGTTTCATTGCAGAAGGAAGTTGGTTGAGCGAGGAGTACATCTCAAGCAAGAACATCCTGACAATTGTACATAAGACACTGCAGAATCTAGAAGCGAAGTAGTTATTAAAGTGGGACAAGATACTTTTGTCAACTTAATCTATCCTTCCTTGGAAGCAAGAAACTCCATTGGTGCTGTTAATTCTATGCAGAACTGTAAAGAAGGAAATCGTACACCTAACAAGGAAGAGACTTTGACCAGTGGATTTTATTTGCGTGAACTGTTTGTTTCTTTGGAACTGGTCAAGACTTAAAGACTTTTTGTTACTTGCCGAAAATTTACTTTGGGTCATTCTTGAGAGAAGGGGGGGGGGGCAAATATCTGCCCAGAACCACGAGAAGTCATCCGAGACACTGGGTGTTTGGTAACCTTTTTATGTATGTTGTATTTTTGGAAATTTGAATGTTTAGGTAGGGAATCCACTGGTAGTGTAGATTTAGTTAAGATTTCTGTTATTAGTTTTTGTTTAATAAAATGGGAAATCCTGAGAAAAATCAATACACTTGTGAGCCTCACATTACTGACCCCTCACAGCTCACTCTGCTTCTCCAGCATGATCTTTGGATTCCTGGTCAACATCGTCGTTCTAGTACCAGTCTCAAGAGCAAATGCATCATGCATTTGCGCAGTTTCAATGTCACTTGGCCTAGTAAGATCGTTGTCTTCGTCCTCCCTCAGTCCCCCTTCCTTGCCTGTCGCGCCTTGAAACACTTGTGTATAGGCGCGTTATAAATGCCATATCATATCATACTTTGTACTATCTGATGTTTAGTCTTGTTATGCATGGTAAGATGGCTGACTTGGCGAGAGGGCATATTTACTCGATCAAGGTGGGGCGGGTGGGGGAAAATTTAAAGTTGCAGAAGGGGTTGAATGTCCTGAACCAAGTTCATATCGCGTTCTCTGATGGTCGTCCCCAGTCCCATAGAGGGATTTCTTCCCTCGATGCACTACCCCTAGGGGGTCTAAAGCACTGTGGCTGTACCACCCTGGCCACATGGGAAAGGTCTTCCCCCTAGAGGAGAAGTGAGGATATCCAGAGATTCTTCACAAGTGTTAGTGTTTGGGAGTGATCCAGTATGTGGACGACCACCTGATCATGTCACTTTCACATGAGGCTGTCACTAACTCGAATAATGTCCCGGATTCGGGGGGTTTGTGATTTTTGTTTTGTTTTGTTTTAGATGGCCTCCGATGGGAATATTGACAGCCCAAGTTTGAGGACAGGGGAGACGCTAAACTGAAAGGTAACAACCGAAGGGAAATCCTCAGTGGAAAAACAACCTTTGAGGAAAGTACCAGAGAGCCTTGGACAAAGTCGGAGCTGGAGTGCTCGAGTATGATGATCTGTCTAGCATGGCAGTCTTGCGCAGAACTCACTTCTTTACCAACAGAAAGGCAAACTCAGAATAACGAGGTCAGGCTGCTGCAGAAGGAGACACTGACTTGAAACCAGTAGCAGGATGATGAAGGGCAGTAGGAAACATAAGAACAGGAAAGCACAAGAAAAAGGCAACAAACTAAGAGTGTAAAGAAAGGAGGAAAACACTGACGTGTCCAAACAGGACTTCACAAACCTGAGCATTGTAAAGCAATGTTTCGGTCCCAGGCTCTGACTTCTATCCATTGTAGGAAGGGTAACATCTGACGTGACAGCGGCGGAGGTGCACCTTGCATCCTCAATTAGCCAGCCCGCACCGCCACAACGTCCAACACATAAGCAGGGTCCTGCCAGAGGGATGCAAGCAAAATACTTTGATGGGTCAGATATGAGAGACTGACACAAAGGTATAGTTTTCTCAATGTTTGCCATTTTGTACACTGAAAGGTTGTGAGATAAGCCTATCTTTCCTTATCCTAACGAGGAGGCCCCTACCTAGCAAACTAAAGGAAGATGACCTAGTGTCCAAAAGTATCTGACCCTCACACTAATCCATACAACAAAAGTATACAAGGAATATTTGGCTGCCTTCAATTTAACAAAACAGTGTTAAAGTTCAAACTTATAGGTTTTAGAAAATACTCCTCGTGACCTGGGTTTGGCTCCCTTGCCCTGGATCAATTCGGGAATACCCTTGGAAAAGTTCTGATTCAACAAAGTTCTGTTAGTTCAACACAAAAGCTGTTTGAATTTTTGCCAAGAATTTTTGCAAGAACCTGTAGCAGTATCCAGAAAGCAGTGCTGTATCCGGAACCCGAGAGAACCACAAACCAGGCCGTTGTGAGCAGATCTGGTGCTTGACAGACCCAGAGAGCAGAGCTGACCCAGATCGCTGTGAAGTGCCGAGACCAGAACCGGAGTCCAGTCCAAAACCTGACCAGATCCGTGGAGAGGCCCATTCCTGCCCAAAATATATTGTAAGTACCGCCAGAACTGGGCAGAACCCAATCTCTTAGTTAAAATAATCTAATCCAAACTATTTTAACCTAAGTAGAACTGCCTCCTAGAAATCGTGTCATCTGTCATGTTTAAAGCTGCACAACTGTCACCTGTCAATTCTGCAGCTGCAAGCTGTCACCTGTCATTTTGAGTTTTACTTTAAATCCGAAAATCTACCTTTATTAAATCGTCCGTATCTCTTGAACCGTGTGGGCTAGGAACGAAATTTACTCCCTATACTTTTTCCGTAATCGCGAGACACGCACTCACGAAATTTACTGCGATTTGCGATTTGGCCCGATTTCATCTGTAGAAATCAGCAGCTTTTTGCTTCTCTTTGCTAAAATTCGTTTGCAATCTGCTGATCATTCATAGAGTATTGTTAAAGTGAGCCTGAAGTAATATAAAGTAACCATCACTTACCCTGAACCTCTAGAGGGAATTAACAGCAATTTTAGCACCTTTTCACTTCCTTGCAAACCACATTAAAGTAATTCACCTGTGTTTAAAACTCATCCCTGTTTTCCCTAAGCTTGCTGGGAGAACTGGAACTGTGTATTGCATTATAAAGTGTGATTTGTTGGGATTCTTGAAGACTGTGTGCTCTCCTTCCATTTCTTGTATTGCCTAGGGGGGCGGGGGGGAGTGAATTGTCAAAAGAAAAAGTGATCATATTGCCTTTTGCTAAAATCATAAGTTATTTCTGTACTGCATTTTATTCCACCTTGCATTTCATTGAAACCATCAAGCATTTTCAGCTTGATCACGGTTGTATTCTGAAGTGTGATATCAGTTATCAATTTATTTATAAAGTGTGATAGATATATATTGTTTAAATTTTCAAATAAACCTTTTAATTTGCAAAACAAACCTACTTCTTGGCTCAGTGGGGCCAGGGGGATTCTAAGAGGGGGGTGTTATACAAGGGTTGTCATCCAGAGTACTGAACTGGATATAAAAATACATCAATAAGGGTTTTCCTCAGCATCCCAGACTAGGCATTGACTTAGCTGTAGTGTTGATTGAATATCGCTTACAGCCTCTACTATTCCTTCCGCGTGTCTTCTCAGCTGTAGCTTATGGGTTTAAATATCCCACATGGGTGACTTGCTCTACAACAACTAGACCGCTCAATACTGTTCAAAGCACCTCTGATCCTCATTGACTCTTGGTCGTTCCTCGTCCCAGTACCACAGGCATTATGGATCTTGAAGTCCATAATGGATTGCATAGCAATTACGTTGGTTTGCTCTACTTAACAATATGCCATCTATGCTTCAGGAAGAATAGGGGAACCATGAGTTAAAGAGGACACCATTTCCCCCTGAAATGAGTCTCCTGTAGTGTGATCCTCCCACATAATACCGCCCCCGGGGTCATACCAGGGTTTTAGTGATGATCTCACTGGATTCATCATACTACACTAGCACTTTCACAGCATTACTTGAAAAGGGGCCTAAAGCATCACATCAAAAGATATAGCTATTTAAAGCCACAGTTCACTATTTAGGCCACAGAAAATGGGCAGATGCAAGGACCCTGATTAATTATTGCATAGAAACTATACTCTAAAATTACCCACACCCAGAATGATTACAGAAATTAGATCTTTTCTGGGGACAACGGGATACGTATGACAACAGATATAAGGGTATACAGTCATGTTAAGCCCACCACAAAAGATGACATATTTGCATACTTAAGAGCCTTTAAAATGGACCATAGCAGCAGAGGAAGCATTTTTTGAACTTAAAGCGGCACTTTTCAGTACCCCAGTCCTTGGTTTGCCTGATTTATTAAACCCACTGTGTTTGTTGCCCTGAGAGGATGGCATCTACGTCCAAGGGGTAATAACACGATGACCAGCACCAACAGATTGCCTTTAGTAGCACTGCATAACATCATATTGCAGCTATACTGCCACCATGCTTGTGATTGCTTGCATTTGCTTTACAATCCTCAAAACATTTGGTGTTGGGGTTGCCCCTGATTGTAGCAGTGCACCATGCATTTATTGTGTTATTGTTGATAAAAACTCATCTTTCTGCACAAAATATGACTTCTGTGTAAAATCAAGACTGTTCAATATCAATTCCCCTCTGTCTCTGTCTCTGTCTCTGTCTCTGTCTCTCTCTCTCTCTCTCTCTCTCTCTCTCTCTCTCTCTCTCTTGTCAAGCCTGGCTGGCAGCAGGTCCCATGATTGCATGACTTTGTGAGAACAGCTGTTTCTAGAGGCAAAGTTTTATTTGAAACCCCAGTACAAAATCCTGAGGTTGCATTACGTGGAGTGGTCACGTTTGTGAAATGAAAGAGGAAATTAAATCTGGGGATGCAGGGTATGTACTGACATGAAATATTTGAAGGTGCACTTATTCCAGAAGTATTTTCAGATCAATGGTATGTACTCATTGCAGCAACAAGAGCATGTAGCTTAGCAAAAGGGAAAAATGTGACGGCATAGACTGATTCCCACTATCAGTTTGGAGTCGTGCATGACTGCTTGGCCTGTAGCAAGAGATGCATTGCTGTAAATGGTACACCAACAAAGAACTTCTCACAGAAAGCTCAGGAAAAACTGCAATGATCAAGGACAGTTCAAGCGTTTTTACTGAAATTTCAATGGGCCCTATAGCGTTCCTCTGTCTCATTCACCTGAAAGCCCCTCCTCCCTAACCCAGGCTTCTTTACCCCTCGGTTAATAGATAGTGATTGTTTCACTTTCAGTACACTAATAGATTAAATAGGCTGCAATGTCAACCTAAAAGCCCTTGGCCATATCTTATTAAACCCCCCTCAAGGGCATCCTAGTTTTGTCTACTCTGCCAAGTGGTTGGTGTTCTAAAGGGGTATGGGATTTTGCCTTGCATACACCCTGCTTGATGTGGTCTTTTCCTAACACACTCATTCGTTCCTCTCTCTCTTCTTACTTGTCACCAATGTCCTCTTCCTTCCCCACTCATCTAGACTCTCTTCCTTCTACTTTGTCCTGCAGATGTTTACCATTCTTTCTAGCCCTCCCCTCTACCGTTTGATGTTACTCCTCCCTCCTACTTGCTACTACTCCCTCCACCCACCTTGTGCTCACACAACCTCCTTTCACTCAGTTCCACACACTTCACATACATTAGTTACACAACTCACCTAAATGCACTTATTTTTATTTATTTTTTGGATTCGTAAAGCGTGCTACAACCCAGAGGCATCGAGGTGCTGTTTCAAGATGTCTTAGTTACATGCCACACTATCATGCACACTTGCCACACTATCCCGCACACTCCCATTGCAGCACTGCTTCGACAACACTAACCAATAATTCCCCTTTTTTCAGAAATCCCTCCACAATCTGCCGCATTTTTCTTCCTTGTGCTGTCTCTTGGTCCACCACTTCCACCTCCTCAGACCTCAACCGAACCACCCACAACTTCCTTTTATGTTCTCCTTCTTCCTGCCATTGGTTCACTTGCCCCATTTTATCTATCCCTCCCGGGGTGTTACAGAATCAGCTGAACTGTTAATTGGCAGGAAAAGGACCACCCTTTCTCCAGCATTGGATCTTTCACGGATTCACATGCTTTGAATATTCCCCGTCAGGCTGGGGACGGGAATATTAACAGCATGTGAATCCATGAAGGATACCAACGCTGGAAAAATTGAGTTATAGGTAAGAAACTGCCCCCTTCTTCTACGTTCTGTCCTCTTTCCTCCATATTTGTGGGCTATTCCATCCTTTGGGATGGGGCCGACGCACTTTTTGATGGCGTAGACAGCACGTGCCGCTTTAGATCTGCTTTCCTGAGCCCTGCCCAGGGAATCGTCTTTAAGTCCTTTCCTCTCTGTGGTCTGGATCGGATGCACTTGTATCACAGGTTTTTTTTCGTATCCTGCTTTTGGTCTGTCTATTTGTATTCCGACCTCAGTACCGCCTTTCGTTTTCTTTTTCCCCACCTATCCCGGAGCGTAAGGGCTTTGCCTGGTGTGTCTCCTGCAGACGTTGTTACACAGCAGCAAACTCTCGCAGTCTTCGCCTCGTGAGTCCAGGCCCAGACCATCCTTGGAATGCGTGCTTCTACTGCGACTTTCTCTCGGTCTGAGCACTCGAAAGAAGACTTATCAGGTGGGAGGCCGTCTTCCACTGCACTCCTCTGGTCCATTTACGGGAATTCATTGTGGAAAAAAGAAACCGCCCAGTGAGTTCCTTCCATTTCGGAGCACCCCCTTGGGGTGTTTCCTTCCTGGGGTCATCTGGTTCAGAGATGAGTCGTATGGACTCTAGAATCACCAAGGCTTGTCCTGAGGTTCCCCGATCACGGTTTAAGCTGGATACTGGAGTTGCCTTTGAAGTTCCCCCCTCTTGGGGCTAAGGGGCTAAAGGTACCAAGGTTCCCCAGAAAGGAGCAAAGAAGTCTACCAGCAAGGCAGAGGATCTGCATTCCGGGGTTCATAAAACTGGATTTAGTTCAGAGGTTCCCCTCACCGGCCAGTCTGATGGAGCAAAACAGATGGACGCTCGTCCAAAGTCTATATCTACCGGCTTTGTCGACGATCCCTCAAAAAGGGCTAAAGAACCAACAAAAGCTCCTAAAATAACAGCCAATTCTACTATGGCTTCTGACAGATCTGTGACTCACGCCGCCACAGACAGTCTCAAAATGGTGGCCCCACCAACTATTTTGTTGATTTCGTCTATGCCTTCAGCTGCGTCGGGTATGGATGCTAGGCCCAAATACTTGCCGCCTGCATGCTTGGGGAAGAATCCGTACAGTCCGAGAATGGACTGGAATCTGAGAATGCCCCTTCCACGGACAATCTCTCTGCCTCCTACTTTGGCACCGTTACACTACGTGGACCCTCTTGGCAGCCAGTGTCAATGGAATCGTTGAGGCATTAATTTGTTCGATAGATCGGTTCCAGCTCCACAGCAAAGGCCATCTTCCGAGGAGGATTTTTTTTCTTCTGTTTCTAAAACCTGATTCACTCGGGCCTGATGAAGACCTACTTTAAGGACCTCTTAAGGGAAGTTTTTCTCAAACCACTGCAACCTACAAGACCAATGGGAGTAATGCCTCCTCCTCTGAGGCCAGTAGAAGTTCTGCCTATGCCCCCCCTCCTTCTTGCTATATGCTCAGGGCCCGCCTGCCGAAATTCCATCCAAAAAGGGTGTGGTAGATGTGCATGAGGAAGATCTGCCTTCGTCAATCGGGGCTTTTCATAACAGGGTGGTGGATCTTATGTCTTATTTAGACATTCTGACTCCTGAACCTCCTACTCTACAGGCGGATGCTTTGTCCAGAGACACAGGAACAGTCAGGCCTATGTTGGCTGAGGTTAGGAAAGTGTGGGGGGAAAACCACACACAAGCCGACACATAATCAGATTGATGCTCAATACAGGCTACAAGCGCCTGAGGAAATTCCCCTAACCACATGTCCCCTCCCGTCTTCTACAGTGGCGGCAGCGGCTATCCTCCATTACAAGCCCTTGGCATTGTTGTCTTCTGTATCGCAAGTCTTGTCAAAGAAGGATACGTTTGTGGGGAGTCATGGGCGGGGAGTGGGGGGGGAGGGGGTGAAGAGGAATTATTTGCAAATGCAGCCCTCAAGCCTCCGTCAAGCAAATACTGAAACGGTGCTGGCTGCGGCAAAAACTTGAACGAGCTTTCGGAATACGAACGGTTAATTCCCCAAGACAAACTCATTTCAAACCCGGTTTATCGGATGACAGAGTTCTGGCTCAGGACCTGTTAGAGGCTGCTGCACATCATAATGGCACGCATGCAGCCTTATGATTGGCGTCGATGTCACCCTTCAGGCGTGGCTACACGCAACCAAGTTCACGAAGAAATCAATTCAAATCTCATTCGGATTCCTCAATTAGATCAAAAATTATACAATACAATGAATAAAATAAACAGACTCTCCCAACGTCCCAGCTGGCCCATCATAGTATAATAAAAACATCTTTAAAACCGTCTCTTCCTTTAAAAAATATAAACCAAATAAAAATAGTTTTTCATTAGAGCATCCGTAATAAGAAAGGCTTCTCATACGTATTCTCAAAGATTATAAATAAAAACAACTCTATTGCAATTCATTATAAAAATTAGAGCCTCCTGGTAGGTTCTAATTTTTGCCTTTCGGAAATGGGGCCTATGCCACTTTTTCCGTTGGGCAAGATAGTTCCAACAATCAAGTAGGAAATGCCCTAAATCTTCCCTGGCTCCAATACCACAGTTACATTTTGTAGACTATGTCCCCCTTTCCAAGGTGTTATGAGCTTTCAAAGGGAGAACATTAATTGTAATTATTAGGATACATCTCCTACATTCATGGGAGTTGATATCACTAACTTCTCTTCCAACTTCAGAATATAGTCAGGTGGCCTCATACAGTGCAAAGTAAGGTAACGTACACACAATTGCCCTATCTCTATCAAAAGTCTTCGTCAATTCATTTTTGATTTTTAAAAATCCCAGTGCAGTCAGTTCCTTCACTCCATCTTGGCCCCACTTATTTAAGAGAGCACAACCCTTGTTAGACCAAATATAGTTACTTCTAGATTTGGAGCATACCATCTCTAACAGTGCATTCCGAATATTGGGTGTCTCAGGCCCAGAACATGCGTCTTTAGTAGAAAAGTTACTATATTTGGGATCCCTAGCTCCAACCTAATTGCACTATTAGGTGCAACCGGGGGAAGATCAGTTAACTTCATAAGCGGTTAATTATGGCCATCCCTAACTGCTCACACTTTGTGTACCCCGAGATCTCACTCTCGTAAAGGAGTATTGTCCCTTCTTTAGCCTTATATACTTCAGGGCATTTATGTAAACAACGGGCCCTATATGTATAATAGAACCTCATCAGACCTTCCATCCTCAACTTCAATTTTGCAGCTACTAATTTAATATGGGAGGCCACATTTCCAGACTGTGAGCACCAAATAACAAAAAGACCTCACCTCTTCAATTGTTTGCTTTTCCCGCATGTTAGGTTTTAAACCATTAATACGTAAATAATTGTCAGTGTATTCCAAGCTTCTCTGGACCTTCCACCCCCCACTACTCTGGGTTAATATCTAATAATGCATTATCATCTGAAACTAGAAGGTATCCATAGTACACATTTTGAAGTACTGGAGGGACTATTGTAGATCTGCTTTGCTCAGGACTAAAATGAGAGAGAAAAAGAATAAACAAGAGTGGAGCCAGCAAACATCCTTGTTTGACCCTTTTATTAGTTCTGAAATTCTGTGTACATTTTCCCTTAGAAGAATAAACTGCTGTTTAAGTATCAAAATAAGAGACATAAAAGGTTCAAAAGGCCACTAAGGACCTTCATTGCTTTCAAATTCCTCCATTGGATATTCCCGCCTATGGAATCAAAAACTTTTTCAAGGTCCAAGTGTGCCACGTACAGTTTACCCCTCTAACTTTGCAGTATTTCTCTATTAGAACATTCAGAATGAAGCCTTGTCTAGAGTGGAAAATCCTGCCTGAGTGGCACTTAATATATTGTTACTCTCGGCTTGCTCCTCAAGCCTATACATTAAATATTTATTCAAAAGTTCATTATTATCCAAAAGGGATATTGGACGGTAACAATTGGGGTGGGCAGTTGAACCCTTCTTGAAAATCGGAATGATTAGGCCCCCCTCACCCCCTATTACCCCCACCCCCCCAAGATTTAGGTGCGACTCCCGCTAATGAAATTGCTTTAAGAAGCAGAGTAAGAATGGGGATCCACTGTTCCCAACACCATTTCTAAACATCCAAGCAAAATCTGTCAGGGCCAGCAGGTTTGCCCAATGACATGGATTTAATAGAAAGGGCAACTTGCCCCTCGGAGAAAACGATATCTCCATCCCTAAAGGTACTGGCTTGCCCATCTTCTGATTCAGGTTGGAAAAATACTTTTTGGAAATGTTAAACCCAAACGTCCGTTGGAATGTCTGCCCCTGGTTCATCAAAACTTCAGCCAAACATTTCCAAAATCTACTGCCATCTTTATTTACAATTGTCGGCTCCAACATATCCCATAATTTAACAATCTACAATTTCTCCAGCATTGGATCTTTCATGAATTCACATGCTGAGAATAATCCCTGTCGTCAGGCTTGAAAAACTTGAGTGTCCTATCGACTTCGTTGTGGGTACTTTTGGTACCCGCCATTGGGAAGTCGAGTGTATAGCTCTGCCGCAGCAGCTTCCCCTCAGATTTCAACCGTCTTCCGAGCTGTTGGGATTCCTCATGATTCTCTCCTGAGAGAAAATTATATTTCTTCAGAAATTACCTTTTTTTTTTTTCCTACAAATTTCATACTCCGGTACAACCAATGTCGAAATTCATCGGTTTCCAGTTCCAAACATGGAAACTTCAGGACCTAAGAAATCCTTATTTAGGCCATACAAAACCTGCAGCCTAGAAAATGTTTACAAGGGGGACAGAAACTCGGAGTGTCTTTACTTCCTATACCAAAACCATTCTGCGGATGGCTGTGACATCTGACGGGGTTTCTCTCAAAAGACACTGAAGGACAAGAACTCTACACCTAATCTGCTGGCCCAATGAAGGAACCAAGACAAGAGGTCCAGATCTGAGGATCCGGTGGCAAAGAAGCAAAAGACGGGTGAGGCAAAATCATCCTCTGGGCACGATAAAGCCAAACACTCTTTACCTGCAAAGAAACATCCACCTAGTGGTGATAAGTCCCACTCGGGGTCCAAACACTCTTCCAAAGGTCTGTTGTCGAGGACACCGTCGGACAAACCAAGGGAGAAGGGCTCGTACTCCTCATCAAAATCCGCTGACCCGTCCAGGAAATCTCCTCTGTCAGCGGACAAGCACAAAGCCAAATCGGCTACTGCATTCTCTTTGATCTCGTCGTTGAAAAAGTCTACGTCGGCGAGTGGCAAAAAACACTACTCGTCATCGGAATCTCTGAGATCCTCCTCCGGCCATTGGTCGTCCTCGAGACAACCGTTGACTGCCAAGTCGTCGTCAGTCTACTCCGATGACAACACCATCGACGACGACCAAGAAAAAGTCTGCTGAAAAGCCTACGTCCCCGGCGACCACCATGTCAGAGAAATACAGCATATTGTCCCCTAAAGGTATTTTGAAAATCCCAACTGGGACCACGATGCAGCACGTCCAGGCACCCCTGGGAATGTCTCCTATGCAGTGCCCAGTTATCATGCCAGAAGACATTCTGCAGCATGAGATTTAGTCGGATTTCGAGCCTCCACCATAAGAATGTCGAGGTGTTTTTGAATCTGATCCCGAAGAAGGAACTTCTGATCCTCCTATCCAGGGACCAACTAGAGAGGAAAACACGCCTCTAAGGTTTCAGACCCCTACTCTGACATCAACATCTGCAGGAATAGGGGATATGCAGTCAACAATTCCTGCTTTCCCTGCACGTCCATACTACACTGCAGTCTCTGTTAGGTCCCTTGACGCCAGGCTTCCGCTTCCTCAAGCTCAAGCAATTCAACCTTATGGAGAACCTCAGGTTACCCCTCAACGAAGGGATCCAACCTATCCCTGTAGACACCAGGGCATACACCCTAGGATTCAAACCGCTCCTAGACCGCCACCTCCACATACATTCAGCCCATGTAGGAGAGAACAAGAAGGGGAATTGGTCAACACTGACCAGGACACTGAACCGAGGGATACAAGTTCCACCGTCTCCTCATCTCCAAGGAAAGCCGACGCATGGGACACAGATCCAGACCAAGATGCACCGGGTAGACCGGCTAAGCCTTCGCTCCCAGACGATATCGGGGCTTTTCACTCGATGATGTCCAAGGCAGGCCAGGAGTTTGGCCCAATTCCAGATGAGGAGAAGTATGATTGTTTCCACTTCGACCGTATGGGTAAATGCAAGAAGGCAGTCTTTTCCATACTCATTCTGGATCACATCTGGCAGGAGAGCCTCCGTACTATGAAACATCCATTTACGGAGGCGACAGTTAAAGGAAGGTTGGAGAAGAAGTTTGTCTCCAGAGAAGGGCTCACCTACACGGGAAGAGAATGTAGATACTGATCTGTATATGTTAGCTACGTGGGCCCCCGGACTTGAATATAAAACAGTGTACACCACGCAAGATACAGGAGCGTGCAGTAGATTCTGGCATTAATGCGGGTACAGCGAGGGAACGCGTTCCTACCCCCAGTAGATAGATTAGTTGGGATACCACTAGGACGGCATCCCCCTGCTGTGTCCCAAGTACCAGTGAAGGCAGAGAAAGGACTAGATGCGGGAGAGCCTGAGATCCAGGGATGCAGCTGGGCAACAGTTGGGAATGGGTGTCAGTTGGGAAGTTTAATGGAGCTGCGTATCAGTTGGGTACGGGTAGGGTGTGGGGTGGTGGTTGGGGATGGGAGTTTGGGAGTTTGAAGGGGTGTCTGGAAGTTGGGAAGCGAGCTTACACCTATACATCACCGCACATGGGTCAGAAGACAAGGGAGGAGAGGGGCGGTACAGGATATGGATAGGATGGGGGATCTCAAAATAGCGACCTGGAATGTCAGGGGGCTTAATAGTTATCTGAAAAGGAATAAGATTATGATGTATTTGAAGAGACAGAAAATTGACTTTGCTTTATTACAGGAAACTCACTTTAACTAAAGAAAAACAGGAAGTAGTGAGGAGGAAATGGAAAGGGACCACCTTAGGAGCAACATATTCAGCGTACGCCAGAGGGGTCATTACGTGGATAGCACTGCATGTCCCCTTTAAGATGTTAGTCTACCATAGAGCCAGACGGGAGGATGTTGCTAATAAGAGGATTAGTGGAAAATGGAGAGCTGAGTATTATCAACACATATACTCCGAACCAAGATGCTACAGGCTATTTCAGAGCCTTATACAACAAGATCAGTCCATAGATTGGGGGGGCAGTCATATGGGGAGGAGACTTTAATTGCACGTTAGACCCCAGGGTTGACAGATCAGACAGGAGATGGAAAAGCCTACCCCGGCAGCTAAAACCCTGGGAACTCTATTGAGGGATTTTAACCTAGTGGACTTGTGGAGAATGCACCACCCAAGACAGGCACTATTCTCACTATTTGGCCCCACATGACTTGCACACGTGGTTGGACTATATATTTGCTGCACCGGAGTTGATTGGAGAACTAGAGCAGTTGGAATACAAAGCGAGAGTCCTCTGTGACCACTCGCCACTGATTATAACATGGCAATACTCGCCACCCAGAGCACGGATCACGACATGGAAACTTAGTGCTGAAGCCTTGAAAGATGCAGCGTTTAGGGAGGATCTGAAAAAAGAAATAGTGGAATATTTTGAACACAACACCGGGAGTGTAGATTCGGCTGGCACATTATGGGAGGCATTTAAGGTAGTGTTAAGGGGAGCAGCAATATCTAAATCCAAAGGTCTACAGGGTGGAATAACACTTGTTATGTTATGTTATTTTGCACTTATATAGCGCCTTATATACCATTGGTATGGTCTGAAGACGCTGGTAGGTTGAATGCCCTTGGAAACCGAAGTTCAGGTCAGTAGAGAGAGTAGGGAGGGTCAACGGCGCTTGTGCGCACCGGGTATGTGTGCAGCTGGTGCGGTTTTCGTTAAATAGCTGCTTCTTAGCGGTAGGTGTGGTGGTTGAGATCAGGGGTATGTGTTCGTTCTGGCAGGATTTATCCAGACCGATTGTGGCTGCGTTAGGCCTGAGGAGAACGCCTGGCTGGGGGGTGTTTAACCAGCAGTGTTTACTTAGAGTGATGGGGAGTGAGTGGGTGGTGTTGGTATGAGAACAGTTATACCGAATGGTGTCATAGTATCTCTGTGTTCTAGTTGAGTGGTGGTGTAAAGAGGAGAGTAAGTGTGGGGTGTGATATGATGGGTTACATGCTCTTTCATACGTTCTATGAACTTTTATTCATTCCATGCGTCTCCGTCAGTGCTACACACTCCGGTCTGCTCGACATACTCATGCATTCCAGTCCGCCCCACACGCTCCTGACAGCCCGCCAACCCTGTCTGCGCCTGTACTTCGCATTCACCCACCATGCGCAGTCATCCGCTCCGCAATTCACCCATTCCCGGCACTCACCAGCTCTCTGCACTCACCAGCTCCGCACACTCATCCGCTCTATGCGCTCGTGCTTTCCATGCATTCAACATTAGTATGCACTCATCAGTCCCTTAGAGTCATTCGTTAGTATGCAGTAATCCTGTTCTATAAATTCATTTGCTCTCTGGCCTCATCCGCTCTATGGCCTCATCCGCTCTCTGATCTCCCCCACTCTACACGCTGCCCCACTCTACACGCTGCCCCACTCTACACGCTGCCCCACTCTACACGCTCATACGTTCTGTGCAATTATCAGTTCTATATTCGCTTCTCTGTTTTTATGCCCTCATCCGCCAATCCGCGCTCGTCTGATCTACGTACCCAACCACTCTACATGCTCATCCGCTTATCATGTACATCCATTCTATACCTTCATTCGATCTACATACTCATTCGATTTACACACTCATTCTATCTATGTAGTCATCCGTTCCTCCACTCATGCATTCTTCCACTTAGTGCATTCAACTGTTTACACTTAACCACTCTACAAACTCGGCCGCTTATCATGTTCATACATTCTATAGACTTATCCGATGTACGTACTTGTTCGATTTACACACTTATTCAATCTATATAGTCATCTGTTCTTCCACTCGTGCATTCTTTCATTCAGTGCATTCATCTGTTCACAAGCTTAATCCATTCTATTTCATTGATGCTATTCACTTCGTTCCCTCCTCACGCATTATGTGCATTTCAGCAGTTTACATCTACTTACTGTTTCCATATGACTTATTCTTATTATCCACTTCACTGTTTTGATCTACTTTACTCGTTTAATTCGGTTTGTCTTTCTAGTTTATATTCGGGGTTATCAGCTGTCTATTTCTCGTCTCAGGTAGTTTGAAGGGTTGGTGTCGTTGAGATGCTGTCTGTCTGTTTGCGTTGGTTTGGTTATCGGTTGGTTTTAGGGGAAGAGCCAGGTTTTCAGGAGTTTGCGGAAAGATGTTAGATCCTCAGTTTGGCGGATGTGGGGTGGGAGTGAGTTCCACAGGGTGAGGGCCAAGGCTGAGAATGATGATCCGCCCGATCTGACTGAGTTTGTCTTAGGTATGACTAGGAGGCCGGCTGAGCTTGATCTTAGGGTGCGAGGGGGTGATGGGGTTTTAGTTTGTTTTGAAGATATTGAGGTCCGGTTTTATGCAGTGCTCGATGGGAGATGCATAATATTTTGAAAGTCACCCTTCGGGCTACTGGAAGCCAGTGCAGTGTCTTAAGGGCTGGAGAGATGTGGTCTCTTGGGCCGAGCGCAAGCAGCAATTTGGCTGCCGCGTTTTGCACCCTTTGGAGTTTATTCAGATGGTACGCGTGGAGACCGAGGTATAGGGGGTTTGCATAGTCCAGTCTTGACATAACAATTGATTGGACCGTGGAGAGTCTGTTAGGAAAGGAGAGATATGGAAAGATGCGCCTAAGGGTCTTAAGGTGGTAGTGGCAGGATTTTGAGACATTGTTGACTTGGCGCGAGAGTGTTAGCTCAGAGTCAAGGATGCATCCAAGATTTTTCACTGATTTGCAGGGGGTCGGTGAGCTGCCCATGGCGGGTGGCCAGGGTAGTGGTTGCGGAAGAAGCTCGGAGTTGCCACATACCATGATTTCAGTTTTGGAGGGGTTTAACAATAGGTGGCTTTGGGTCATCCGGAGTTCTATGTCGAGGAGGCAGGAGGCCAGGTCAGGTCGGGAGTTGGGGTTTGAGTTCATTAGTTTTAGAATTAGTTGAGTGTCGTCGGCATAGTTGTAACACAGGATGTTGTGTGAACAAACTATTGGAAGGATGGTGATCAAGTAGAGATTGAACAGGAGTGCAGATAGGCATGCTCCTTGTGGGACTCCCGTGTCGACTGGTCGGGCTTGGGAGGTATAGGAGGAGAGTATTGTTATTTGGTACCTATCTTTGAGGAATGACGCTATCCATTTAAGAGCGGTTCCACGAATTCCTAGGGAGTGGAGGCGGTCTAGGAGGATTGAATGATTGATTGTGTCAAAGGCGGCGGACAGGTCAAGAAGGATTAGTGCCGCGCATCCCGCGGAATCTGCCGTCATTTTAAGGTCATCCCAGATTGAGGTTAGGGTGGTTTCGGTTCCGTGACACGCTCTGAAACCTGATTGTGCAGGGTCTAGGAGATTGTTGGCTTCGACAAAGGCATTTAGTTGGGAGTAGGCGGTTCGGTCAATGAGTTTTGCAATGAATCTGGTGTTTGAGATGAGGCGGTAGTTTTTGGGCTGGAGAGGGTCGATTGAAGGTTTTTTAATTGGTGGTTTGACATGAACCGTTTTGAATGCGTCCGGAAAGATACCAGAGGAAAGGGAGGCATTTATGATGGAGCTTGCGTGTTCTGCTGCGCAGGTGGAAGCGAAAATTTCTTTGTTGTGGCCGGGCAAAGGTCCAGGGGGTAGTCAGATGGTTTGCGGGCAGATAGAAGTTTGAGAAATTGCTCTGGTGATATTGGACTAAAGGATTCGAACGTTGGTTGCGTAGTGGTCGCTGCTGGGGGGTTGGCCGATAAGGGGAGGTTATTGCCTGGTGGATGTGAGAGAGCCAGTTTGGTGGCTAGAGTATTTGTTCTTTCGAGAGCCGTGGTGTAAAAGTGGAGGGAGAGTGAGTCACACAGTGATTGAGAGGGGGTCCGGACGGTCGTGGTGCAAGCCGGTTTGGTGAACTCAGAGACGATTTTGTGGAGTTCCTTGCTTGGGTTTTCGCAGTTTACGATTCGTTAGTTGTAGTGGGCTTTTTTTGCTTTCCGGATTTCGGCCTTGTACTGATAGAGGTGACGGGCCAAGATGGTCCTGTTCTCCTTGGTTTTGTCTTTCTGCCATTTGCTTTCTCAGTATTTTTATAGTTGTTTAGTGGTCTTCAACTCGGGAGTGAACCATCTGGGGAAAAGGCCACGGCGGGATGATGGCTTACAAGGGGGTGTGAGCGGCATCAGAGATGCGTTGAGCCATGAGTCAAAGGCTTCGGGGGTTAGTTGTTTAGTCAGCTGGCAGGTAGGTGGTGGAGATTGGAGGAGTGCGTCGGCTAGGTCCGGGACGATTATTAGCTTTTTCCAGCATTTGCGTAGATTTGGTGGTTCAGATTCATGTGCGGGGTTGGGGTCGGGTGAGTGAATGGCGAAAGAGAGAATGAAGTGATCGGACCAGATGATGGGGGGGGCTTTAAATGAATCCGGGTGTTGGAGCTAAAGATAGAATCAAGAGTGTGTCATTTATAGTGAGTCGGGCCATTTATGTGGGGTTGGAGGTTAATTGCGTCTAAACCGTCAAGCAGAGAGTGTGTCATAGGGTTGGTGGGGATGTCAAGCCAAATGTTGAAGTCTCCAAGAAGGGTGAGGTTGGGATGGTTTAGTTGACGGGTGGCAATTGAGTCGCAGAGGTTGTTTGCGAATTGTCTATCGTAGCCTGGGGGCCTGTAGATTTTTAGGAAGCTTTGCGAGAGCGACGGGGAGAGGGATAGTTTAATGAGGAGTGATTTGCAGGAAGGAATGGAAGGTTGGTTGTCGATGATTGAGGCATGGAAGAAAAACTTGTAGACGAATGCGACTCCCCCCTCCTCTAGAGGGACGGTTCAGTGGGATGAGGGAGTAGTCAGGGGGGAAGACTTCACTGGCGATTGGTGCGAAGTCGTCAGAGAACCGAGTTTCAGTGATGAAAACCAGGTCTGGATTGTCAGAGGTGAGGAGGTCAAAGATGGAGATCTGTTTTTTGCTACGGATCGGGCATTAAATAGGATGCAGTTCACATCGGCAGGCGAGGTTGGTCTCGGGGCTGGGGCGGAAAGGGGTAGTGGCGGAGCGAGAGGAAGCTAGGGAGGGGGGCGGTGGGTGATGATCGGTGGGAAGAGTGGGCAGGCAGAAGAATTGGCTTCGGGCGAGATTGGGTGGCTGCGTGAGTTGGGATGATCGGGTTTGGCTCGGGGGATTTGAAAGTGGGGTGTGGGCGGTTAGAAATTTCCATTACAGTTGATGAGAAGTCGAGGGAGACGGGTTTCAGGACAGGGGAGGCTACGGGGGACGGAGGTGATTGGGGGAAAGTGGAGGTGGGTTGGGACAGGGGAGGCGAGAAGTGCTGAGAGATTGAGGGGGACCAGGTGCGATTCCTCTTTAGTTTCCTGGTTGCGATTGGAGTATGAGAGAGGGAAGGGGGGTCCGAGGGGGAGAGGGATGCGGCTTCGGTTCTTGCTAGGGCTAGGCGTGCAGTTTTTAGGGACGGGAAAGGGTGTGTTTGGGGGGGGATGTGGTGGGGGTTTGTGGGCAAGGCGGGAGGTGGATGCTTGCAGGGCAAGGTGTGCCCGCTAAGATAGTGAGGGGAGAGGGCGTGATTAACGTGGGCTGGCCGGTGCTTTGGTTCGGGGGAGGAGTGGTCTTAGGGTGGTTGGCTCGCCATCGTGCCCCTCTGGCTTGGTGTTTGGAGAGCGGAATGGTAGGGAGTGCAAAGGAGGGTGGGGTGATTTGGGAAGGGGGGTATGGGGCAGAAGGTACAGCGGGAAGTGAAAGCAGTCCACGGTGGTCGTTTCCAACAGACTCTGTTGGAATGGGTGCACTCATGCTTAGTACGAGCTGTTAGGAGTGGTCTCAATTGAAACTTAAGTTTATTGGGCTTTATCTTTTATAGATATTAGGCCGTTTTTGGTGTAGCTAGACCCTAGGCTATGCTAGTTAGGCAGTCTATTTAGTTGTAGCTACAGCACAGTTACGCAGTTGGTAGAGTTTCTTTGGTGGGCTGGCATTCCTCTAATAAACTGGAATATGGGTAGGCTATTCAAGGAGAATTTTAATGTAGCAACGCTCCAGGTATGGTTTTAGTTGGACTTTTAGGTGGAGTTTAGGAGGGCTTTCAAATTGTAGTTCTAAATTCAGTGGGAGCTTGCTATTAGGTACACTTCCAAGTTCAATTTGCACTAAGATGATATTAGACTGTTGGGTGCACTTCTGGCTTCAACTGTACACGGAGATGATGTTAGGGTATTAGGTACTATTAAGTATAGTTCTAGATTTGACTGTACACCGGAGGTGGTATTAGGTCTACCTCTAGATTAAGTTTTGGATAAAAGGGATTTTAGACTATTAGGCACAGTACTAGATTCTACCTTATACAGATATTAGACTATTGGGATATTGGGCACACTTCTAAGTGCAATTTTCTCAGAGAGGCTATTGTACACAACTTCTGAATATAAACGTAGGCTATTGGGTACACTTTAAAAAGCAGCTTTTCCCAGAGAGGCTATTGGGCCTAACTTCTAAATACGCACATAGGCTATTGGGTACATTTCTAAATGCGACTTCTCAGAGAGGCTATTGGGCAAAATTTCAAATGCAACTTTTCTCAGAGAGGTTATTGGGCACAACTTCTAAATACACACACAGGCTATCGGAAACACTTCTAAATTCAACTTTTCTCAGAGAGGCTATTGGGCCTAACTTCTAACTACACACATAGGCTATTGAGTACACTTCTAAAAGCAACTTTCTCAGAGAGGCTATTGGGCACAACTTTTAAATGCAACTTTCTCAGAGAGGCTATTGGGCACAACTTCTAGATGCAACTTTTCCCAGAGAAGCTATTAGGCACACTTCTAAATTGGACTTTTCTCAGAGAAGCTATTGGGTATGCTTCTAAATGCAATTTAGCTACTCGAAGCGGAAAAAAAACTAGAGACAAGTATGCATAAGAGCAGGCATTCCCCTGAGGAGGCTGGAACTATAAGACAATTGCAACAAGATTGTGGAGAGTAGTGGGAGAGATTATGTAACCTGAACTATAAAACAATACGTGGAAAGATAGCATGGGAGGGGAGATAAGCCGGGCAAGTTGCTAGCCTGGTTATGTAAGAGTGAGACACCCAGGCAAACAATTAGAGCAGTACGGGGAATTAATGGACCAATACTAGATACTCAAGAAGGAGTGAACAAAGGCTTTTTAGAGTTTTACCTACAACTGTATAGGAATGTTGAAGAGGGTGAAGAGATTGATGTGATGGAAACATTGGCTGATATTGGCCGTCCCAAATTGGTGACTGCAGAGAGAGAGACTTTATAGGTTCCAATTATGTTAGAGGAACTGGAAGCAGTGATCAAGCTTCTACCTACCAGTAAGGCTCCTGGGGCGGATGGATTCCCTACCGAGATCTACAAAACATACAAGGCAGAGTTGCCCCCCTCGCTTCTAGCAATGCTCAATGAATCGTTGGACAGGGGGATGCGGCTGGAATCTCGGAGGGAGGCGATTATTATCCCGCTTCTTAAGCCTAACACACCAGGCATGGATTGCCGGTCATATAGACCGCTATCCATGCTTAATCAAGATAGCAAAATACTCACGGCAGTGTTGGCGAAAGGCTAAGAATGGTTATCCACAAACTTCTACATCCTGATCAGACCGGGTATGTTCCGTGCAGAAGCATATCTGCCAATCTTGGAAGGCTCCATCATACCATAGAACAAACGGAAAAGGATCCACAGGAGGTTGCAATAGTTTCATTAGACGCAGTGAAGGCCTTCGACTCTGTCAAATGGCCTTGGTTGATGGCGACCTTGAAGGAATATTGGTTTGGGCCCACGTACTTGAGGTGGGTACAACTGCTGTACAGTACACCACTGGCTGGAGTTAGGATGGGAGCGACCATCTCAGATAGATGGCAACTCAGTAGGGGTACTAGACAGGGATGCCCGTGGTCCCTGATGCTGTTTATTTTAGCACTGGAACCCCTGGCGATATACTTGAGGCAACAACTTGGAGAAGTGGTGATCGGCACAAAGGGAGGGAAACGCCTGATATCGATGTATGCTGATGACATGCTTCTGTACTTAAGATATCCTGAAGAGGACCTACAATATATTTTGGAAGTAATGGGGAGATATGCGATGCTGTCTGGCATAACAGTGAATCCCAAGAAATCATGCATATTTCCCCAGGGTAGATATAAAGGGATACCGAGAGAGAAACTGCCGGTATTACAAATACAATGGGATACTAGGACCTTTAGATACCTGGGGATCGATGTATATCACACGGTCGAGGCCGAATACAAACATAACACTGAGAAGGCTGTGGCTAATATTGAAAACAGTATGAGGTTCTAGGCCAAGCTCCCTTTGACTATGATGGGGAGAGTGGCATTGTTAAAGATGGTGGTGCTGCCTAGGTTGTTACATTTTTTTGTGAACATACTATATGATACCTAAGCGATTCTTTGTCAAACTCCAAAGTATATGTAGCGGGTTCATATGGCACAACACTAGAAACAGAATAGCACTATGGAAACTGCAAAACATGTATGACCAAGGGGCATTAAATTACCGAACTTTGAGATTTATTATCTGGCCATCCAACTACAATATGTAGCTAGATGGTTATCGGAAGACTCAACGTCAGAGTCCATATTATTGAGGGCTGAATGTGTCCTGTTTTTCCTAAAAGAGTGGATATGGTTGCCGAAACCACAGCAAGATGGGAGGCAAAGGATGTTAGACTTGGGATGGGAGATTTGGCGAAGGGCTTGTCAGGTCATGGAGGACCCGGTCCCGTGTTCCCCAGAAATGCCGCTAGTGGCACTGAATGGCGTAGACGAACAGTTGAGGAAGATAATCCATAGGCATTGGGAACCGAATGGTATAGCAACGCTGAGGGATGTATGGCAAGAGGGGAAGGCAGTGGAGTTTGACACACTGGTGGAAGACACTGGTCTACACCAGGGACAATATATCACTTATACTAGGCTGGTGCGGAAGATAAGACACTTGGTCAGAAATAGTGTTGGAGGGTCCGACCAACACAGCCATAGAAACATTTTGATATATCAGACGGAGGCCATGAGGTCTACCGAATTTATGAACTGCTGATGTCAAGGGTGGGGAAGGAGGTGCTCCAGTTGAGACGAAACCAGGAAGACAGGGAATCTGAGTGACTGGTTGTGGGTGAGGGTTCAGAGATACCACAAAAAACTGTCCAGGAACGCAAGGTTGCAACAAATCCAGTTATATATTACCCATAGGGGGTATATGAACCCTCAGAGGATTGCAAGGTTCAAGAATGCGAGAATACAAATATGTCCTAAATGTGGGGAGGTGAACGCAGGAATGATGCATATGTTCTGGGCGTGCCCAGAAATAAGGGGTTTCTGGGGGGAGGTAGCCCATCTTTTGACCGAGAAGGGAATTAAGCTGGAAGTGGAATCTTTGTGGGCATGTATGGTGTTTTTTTTTTTCTAGACCGCGTAAGCTAGCACATGTGAGTAAACTCAAAGACTTGGCTTGTATACTTGCCAAGCGCAGAATTGCCATGGGCTGGAAAGCAAGCAATAGGCCAAAGGTAGAAGTCTGGTGGTACGACCTTCAGAAATGGGTGGATGCGGAACCGGGGGTGTAGAGTGAAGCAGTCAGCAGAGGGGCGGGGATGAAGAAGCAGAGACATTGATGGCATGGAGGCACTTAGTAGCTAAACTGTCCGAACCTGCCCTAACCAGCTCGAAAGACGATGATTCCACGGGGGGGGGGAGGTGGTGCAGAGAGGAGGATACCCTCAGATAGAGGGAGGAGTGGAAGGTGGGGAGGTGATGTAAGCTCGGGTTGGGGGAGGGTAACGATACATCGGTGGACATGACATGATACTTTACATAATACTTAAATGCTATAATTGATGATCACTGTCTGGTTTGTTTTGGTTGTTTTTGTTTGTTAAAACCAATAAAAATGTTAAAAAAAGGCTCCAGATACTACTCCTAAATGCCTCACTTCGCAACCTGATCCAAAGTCGGTTATCTCAGTGGCAGCAAGCCACAAGGCTCGAACACAACATAAGTGTGCCACTCCGCCAGACAACGTAAATCGGAAAAAATTGATGCCTTTGGAAAGAAGGTTCTCACCATTGGGGCGACAACAGTTAAAGCAGCCAATGCCCTGGCAATAGTCGCTCGATATGATCGAGAGATGTGGCACCGTCTTGCCCCTTTATTGGAACACTTGTCGGAACAGCAGAGAAAAGAGGCCATGATGCTGGTGCCCAAAGGAGATGAAGCCTTGAATCACAGCATCAACATCGCTCTAGACCTTGCTGAAACTGGATTCAAGCAGATCGCAATGGGATAGACCTTAGACTCCAGGCCTGGCTATGTTGCACTGACTTTCTCCAGGAAGTGCAACACAAGGTCATTGATATGCCTTGTGAAGGGGAGAATCTGTTTGGCGACAAAATTGATGAGGCTCTTAAAGCCAAGAATGCTGACTCGGACACGGCTAGGTCTCTCACCGCCCTTCAAAGCAGGAGTTCCTTTTGCTCTTTTCGTTCCTTTCGAAGTCCTCAGGCAATGCAAGATTCTCAGGCTCCAGAGACGAAAAGCTATGGTAGGCCCGGATGTTACTCTCGGGGCTACAATCTCAATTATCAATCCTCCCAGCGCAATATAGAATACCAAGGGCAAAGAAAGTGCACATCTGCCACCTCCCAGAGAGGTAGGCAAAATAAGGCACAACAATGACTGCCGCAAGGGCCGTCGGGTTGGGCGGTAATGTGGCATTCTACCTCGACAAGTGGCAAACAATAATGAGCGACAGGTAGGTGCTAGATGCAATCCAGTACGCCCACTTGTTGGCGTTCAAGCGTCCACAAATCCTGATCCCCGACAAAAGTATCTCACCTGTATCGTCACATTTTACAGCACGAGATACGTCAAATGCTAACAAAACAAGCCATTGAAAATGTGCCTCCGCCAGCAAGAGGAAAGGGAGTATACTCCAGGTACTTTGATGTCAAAAAAACAGATGGGAAGTGGCACGCTATTCTGGATCTACGACCAACTAAACAAGAACATCAAAAAACTAAAATTAAAAATGGTAACGCTCCAGGTCATAAAAGCCTTTCAGTCCCAGGAATTCTTTGCAGCCTTAGACCTCAAAGATGCATACTTCATGTGCCAATACATCCAAGGCACCGAAAGTACCTCGGATTCATAGTCTGCGAAAGCCACTATTAATTTCGGGTACTGCCTTTCGGCCTGAAATCGACACCCAGAACCTTTCACAAAGTGCCTGGCACCAGTAGCAGCCTTCCTCCGGAAACAAGGCCACCACGTCTACCCGTACTTGGACGATTGGCTAGTTCGAGGATCAATGTATCAACAAGCCTTTTCGTCTCTCAAACAAACGGAGACGCTGCTTCAACAGTTGGGCTTTACAATCAACTATACGAAATCCTGTACAGTTCCCTCAAGGAATTTGGTTTTCCTAGACGCTCAATCCCTTACACACCACAATCTGGTCAAACCTTCTGCGGAAAGAATCAAAAAATGTATAACTCTAGCAAACTCATTCACGCCAAACAAACTAGTCACAGTCTGCGCATACATACATGGCTCTTCTGGGCACCATGTCCTCTTGCATTCTGCTTATTCCCCACTGCCTGCTGCACATGCGGCCAGTGCAGACGATTCTGGTTACCAGATGGTCCCAAACCCAGGGTTCCTGGTCAAAGTAATCATCTCCCGGACTCTGTCAAATGCACTGAAATGGTGGACATACCCCTGTAACATAGCAAAAGGAATGCCACTGATGGAGCCAAGTTACCATCTTATCATTGTAACTGATGCTTCCCAGGCGGGATAAGGTGCTCATTTGGACCAGCACCAGATTAAAGGCCTCTGGTATTGTGAGGAAGCCTCTCTTCACATCAATGTACTGGAATTACGAGCGTGCACTGGGCTCTAAAATCTTTCTTCCTCTAATTGAGAATTTGGTGGTGTGCGTCCTCATTGACAACACAACCAAGATGTTTTATATACGGAAGCAAGGTGGAACGCAATCAAACACTTTGTCCCAGGAAGCACAGACCATCTGGCATTGGGCCATACGGCACAGCATTCTACTTTAGATCTTCCACTTGCCCGGGATGCAGAACAAGCAAGCAGACGCCCTCAGGATGGACTCCTCGCAGACACACGAGTGGCAACTGCACAGCATCTAGATACCTAACATTTTCTCAAGGTGGGGTCATCCTCCTCTAAACCTTTTTGCCAGCCAAAACATCAAGCAGTGCCAGAAATTTGCCAGCAGAATTTCACATCCTGAATCTCAGGGGGATGCATTTTCGTTCCCTTGGAGCGATGTGTTTGCTTACGCATTCCCTCCTTTTCCTCTTCTTAAGGAAAACGATAAAGGTGATACGCAAACATTGTTGCAGAATAATCTTGGTAGCCCCGTACTTGTCTAGACAGACCTGGTTCTCCCATCTCCTTCAGTTGGCAACGGACAATACAATGCATCTAGGGTCTCAGGCCAATCTTCTATCCCAGGACAGCGGGATGATCTTTCATCACGACCCAGGCTCTCAAGTTGACAGCGTGTCTCCTGATCACTCCAAATTCGGTCATTTGAATATCTTTCAGGACTGCAAGCGCATTCTAGCAGCAGCTAGAGCCCCTTCTACCAACATTTCCTATAGCTGAAGATTCTGCGCATGGTGTACACAGCAGCCTAATCATCTGCAGCCGCTAGCTATAACACCTCATCAGATCCTTCCTTATCTGCTAAAGGTATCACTGCATTATGTCATAAACCATTTCAGCTCATGGCCACTACCGGTCTCAAATACCTTCCTTGAAAAGTCTCCTTTCTGATCGCAGTGACATCGGCAAGGCGAGTAAGCGAGCTACAAGCTCTCTAAGGAATATTCGTTCTTCACCTTCCATAAGGATAAGGTTGTGCTCTGCACTCATCCTTCTTTCCTGCCTGAAGTGGTTGCCTAAGGTGGTTAGCGATTTTAGCAATCGATCTCCTTACCGTCTGTTTTTCCTAACCCGGCATCGGATGCCGAGAGAGTCTTACACAACCTGGATGTCAGACCAACCCTGAAGTTTTACCTCGACAGGACGAGTGAACTCGGGGGCTCCTCACAACTCTGTCGCATTCGGAGACCCGAAAGGGAAACCAGCTTCAAAGGCAACTATCTCCTGATGGATTGCCTCCTGCCTTTCTGAAGCCTATACCATTCAAGGCCTTAAACCTCCAAAAGGCATCCATGCCCATCTTGTACGTGGCTAAGCGGCTGCTGTTGCCTTACAAAAGTATGTTCCTTGGGAAACCATCGCCAAGGCAGCTACGTGGGCTTCCCCATCAGCTTATTGTAAGCATTACTGCTTGGACCTGAGCTCCAGGGCCGATGCCCAGTTTGGCCAGGCTATCCTTAAGAATTTATTCCAGTAAGGTTTTTTGTTTTTTTTTCTTTTTCATGCACCCGAACTAGCTGTGGTGCGTGCTTGGGAACCTCCAAGTATGGAGGAAAGGGGACAGGACGTAGGAGTATAATAAAGTTACTCACCGTAGTGAATACCTTACTGCTAGCCCATAGTCCCCTTTCTTCCATACGCCCGCCCGCTGTCACCTCTAAAAAGTATCCTCTATTATTGCTTAAATGGTCTCAGACCTGGCGATAGAAAAGGACTGAAGGGCGATGCGCGGGGTGGAGCTCAGGAGGGCGGGGATTCGGCCACGTGCGGTACCCCGCGTTGATGCTTTTTCAAAAGTGCTCCGGTCCCGTCTCGAAGGACGGAATGTCCCACAAGTATGGAGGAAAGGGGACTATGGACTAGGAGTAAGGTAGTCACTACAGTGAGTAACTTTATTATTCTTGTACACTTGGGAAATCTGGGGCTCCTGATTGGAACAATCAAAAGATATCTGGCAACGCTATCCATCTTCAAACGCACTGCAGAGGAAGTCTCCTATTTTAAGATTCTTCTGGTAATCCAATTTATAGGATTAACTAATGTTTATCCTTCAACTCCTTTTGAAGTTACAATATGGGATCTCCATTTGGCTTTACACTATCTAATGGGTCCTCCTTTTGAGCCTCTTCATTCTTGCCCATTAAGACTGCTCACCTTGAAAACTGTGTTTTCTTAGTGGCTATAACATCTGCCCGAAGGGTGAGTGAGCTATAGGCTTTATCCTGCAAGCCTCCTCGTACTGTTTTTCATAAAGACAGAGTGGTATTGCAAGTGAAGCCTAACTTTCTCCCTAAGGTGGTTTCTAAATTTCACATTGCTCAGAAAATAAACTCACCATCCTTTTATCCTCTGCCGTGCACGGGGAAAGAGGAAGAAAGTCTTCACAGACTCGACCTTAAGCATGCATTGAGCTTCTATATAACCAGACTAGCAAAACTGAGACCGAATGATCAGTTGTTTGTGGGCTACACAGGTCATAAATTGTGCCTGGCCATCACCAAACAAACCACCTCTAGATGGATTATTTTAACAATTTCAGAATGTTACAAACTAGCAGGTAAGGATCCCCCAGAACATTTAAGGGCTCACTCCAACAGGGGTATCGCAACTTCATCTGCTTTGCAGAGGGGACTTCCCATAAAAGACATTTGTGCAGCTGCCATATGGTCCTCTGCACACACCTTTACAAAATACTACAGTCTGGATTCCTCCACTACCCAAGAGTCTGTTTTTGGAAAGGAAGTTCTGCACTCAGTGCATTCTTGATGACTTCAATTTTACTCCCTCCTCCAAATAATATAACTTCTCTGGGAGTGTATCAAAGATGAGGAATACGTGGGAGGACACTATCCGTTCGAAGAACAAGTTACTTACCCATGGTAACGTTCTTTTGACTGGATGTTCCTCGCACGTATTCCTTAACACCCTCCCATGCTACCCCGCAGTAAAACTTCCCTTGTGGTTACAGTCTGCGCTCTCTCAAGGGTAGTAACCGTCCACTCAAGACAATGCTACTTATACCAGTGATGATGTCGACGTCAGGACGGACGCCTCTGAGCGACATAGACTCGACCAGTCATCGTTGTACAGTGCCCTCTACTGAATTTTTTTTTCCGAAGCATCAATCTGGATATTGGAAATATCAAAGATAAGGAATACGTAGGAGGAACATCCAGTCGAAAGAACATTACCATGGGTAAGTAAGTTGTTTGTTTTAAAGGTGTTTGTAAGAGTCTGCTTTTCTCCTCTGTCACTGACAAACACCAGAGCAGGACATAAGTGGATTGAGCACATTGGAGATAGCTACAATGGTTGCTGTTTGTTTGATTTGACTCTTGTCAAGTTGGGGTTTTCTCTTGCGAGGCCCATGCTCATTTGAACCTCCCTAATGCCTGACATTTCACAGTAGCTAGATTTACATGTGTGGACATAATCGCCATACCTGGCCAAATGCGAAAAACAAAATGTTTCAGATTTGCTCTGAAACGCTGCATCTAATAGTTCACCCTAACTCAAGTTAGAAGTTGTTTTCAATTCCACTATGTTGTGGACACCAAAATTAAAAGCAAATCGTTTTTTGTAGATGTATACCCGATTTGTGTAAAATGTCTAATTTTAAAACATATGTTGGTTTTCAAGATATAGGTATGCGTATGTCAAACTGGTTTTTCTAGTTTGATTTTTAACCTCATAAACAACTTTGACCTCATCAACAACTTTTTTATTGTCTTTTTGTAGAGCTGAACAATGACTATAGTTGACAAACTATCCGAGTCCTCGAACCCCACGACGTGCCAGAACCTGCCATACAGTTCATTGGCACTAACCTTGGGAGACATGGACTCCTGCTCTGCAAGCTGGGGTGCAGTGTCTTCGTTAAACAATGTTCCAAAGCGCAAGATGTCTTTCGGACCTGTACCTGGAGCAGCTGTTTATTCAAATTCATTGTTGCCTGAAAAAAACAAGCCAATGACTCCCAAGGACCACTGTAAGTTAGAATATAACCAAACATTTATTCTGTGGCGCTCATATCCTACTTAAGCGTTTTTCTCTATACAGTAAGTATGTTGTGCAAAGAAGGGGTTCTCAAACAAAACTGTTTGAAATAAACAACATTTATTCATAATCCTAAATTCTGTAAGTAGCTTGGTGAGTTTAAAATAAATAAATGTATAATACATTTAGTTTGCTTGTATCTTGTTAGCCAAGGGAACAATACAGTTGTTGATCCAAAAGAAAACAAGCTTATAGCTTAATTAGACTAACAGTAATTTATTTGCGAGCTTTCATGATGTTAATCATTTCCTCAGGCAGGGATTCCACAGTGAGCTGTGTGTTTTTTTTCCATTTCTTTCCTTTGCCTTCTTTTCAGGTCGACTGGCCCCTGCCCCACTTAACGCAGTGATTCAAACGTTGAAGACTGTATGTATTGCAACCTCTAATGTTTGTCTCTCTAATCAAACTATAAATCGGATTAAATCAACTTGTTGTTTTCTTTTGGATCAACACTTTATATCTCTCTCTCTCTCGCTATATACATATAATATATTTCTGAGGCTTGTCTGCTTAGATCACATGCTGTGCATAGGCCAACATCTAGTGGAAGCTGCGGAGTATTACAGTTTGTTTTTCGAAACTCGAAAAGGGGTGTCGAGCTAGGGCGTGCCAGTAATACTATCCCTAGTGTGACGTCCACTGTACCCATGATCCCTCATGCGTGTAGGACCCTCAGATCGTTTTTTTCCGCCATACTTGTCGGAAGCATATTGCAGAGTTCCCTTGGATATAGCCATTTACAAAAAATGTATTATTACATAACTTCCCTGTTCTTTTCCACACTACGCCAAAGATCGACGTCGGTGAAGATCGAGGAAACCAGCCGCCGAGACTCCACGATGGACTTGGACCTCGGAAGGCCTCTTGTCTCGGCCAGGCCTCTGGCCTCGGCCCTGTACAAGTATGGCGAGTGGGGGGTGGTCATACAGCTTTTCCCACTTTATTTCCTGCATATTCCCGCCTACTGCTAGATTAGTAACTTATGGAGAGTACCCCTTTCACGTGTCGAAAACCACCTCTGGCGCTCTAAGAGCTCTGGAAAGCATTCCTCTAGTCAGGGGAAGGGGGATAAACAACATAAGAAACCCTCAGACCATGTCCATAAGGAAAAACAAAAGGCCTCTAAATCTTTAGAAAAATCCAAGGTCTCTGACCCTGTCACCAAGAAGATTATTCTTGCCACTGCTCAAGATATGGGCATTGAGGAAGAAGAAGATCCTGTAGTCATTTCTAGCTCAAAAGAAAGAAATTCTGCAGACATTGATAGGTTAATGAGAAGGATGTCATTTATGGCAGACTTCTATGAAAAATATCCTAATTATTTTCATAGCTATGCCAACTCACCAGCTACCTCTGCCCCTTTGGGTTCCAAGGCCTCTCAACCCCCTACTAAAAGGCTCCGCTCTGACGCTCCGGGGCGCAGGGCCTGATTTCAACCCTTTTCTTATTGAACCTTACCATCCAGAGTCATATTTCGAGGAGACAGAAACACTATGCTTGAAGACCAGGCAGGGGTTTCTTATTATGGGGATGACGAGGACCAGGAAGAGGAGGAGGAGGAGGAGGAGGAGGAGGATGATGATGAGGCGGAAGCCTACAATGTTGACTCCCCAATTCCTAGGGACCCCCCGGTGCACGACTCACCGATTTGATAATCAGCCACTCCTCAATGAGGTACTGGCTAAGGCAGCAGCTCATTTTCAGATAGACACACAGGGTGTCCAAGAAGATATGGATTTCGCTGAAGAAATCTTAGGTGACAAGAGAGCTATTACCCAGGCTATCCCCATATTAAAATCAATCCAGCGTAGAATTGATCCCTCGCTGGTAACCCCAAATCTTACTCGCGCAGTGAATCCACGAGTTGAGAAATTATTCCGTGCTGCACCTTCCAATCCCTTGTACATTAGTGGTCAATTAAAACCAGACTCGCTGGTAGAAACAACCACCAGAAAAAGGGCAGGCACACCACTTGCTTCTTCTGAAGCACCTCCCGATAAGGAGAGCAAAAAAATATACGCTCTGGGTAGGAAAGTTGCCTCCACGTCAGCCTATCGGACACATATTGCTAACAGTACCACTCTTTTGGCAAGCTACAACTGCCATCAGTGGGAAGAAGTAGCTGCTCTAGTAGCCTCTGCACCTGAACCACTAAAAGGCCAGTTGGCCCAACTTGCAGCAGACGGAAGGTCTGTATCTGGATGCATCCTTAAGACTAATTTTGATGCAGCAGATAATGCTGGAAGACTGATAGCCGAAGGCACAGTAATAAAACGCCACGCTTGGCTAAGGCAGTCAGGGTTCAAACCTGAGACCCAAGCCACGCTTATAGACAAGCTGGTAGAGCCGAACGTTCTCTTCGGCAAGGCAGTGGAAGAGGCACTAAACACAGCTAAAGATGAGTACGACACCCTAAAATCTCTCGGTCAACTTACAAATAAACCCCCAAGTCAAAGGGGAAATAATAATTTTTGTCGCTTTCGCGGCCAAAGCTCCCAGAGGGGTTCCAATTACTACCAAAATCAAGGAACCTCATGGGGCAATAATCAATTTAGGCAGCGCAGGGGCCGGACTAGGGGTAGAGGCAGCCCGCCAGAGGTGGTACGCCACCCAGTAAACTGTGACGTTTTTCTTCGGGTCCCCTCCCATGCATCCCCAGTAGGGGGGCGCATTTCCACCTTCACCCACGCATGGGAAGGGATCACTTCGGACAGATGGGTGCTGTCCACAGTGTCCGCAGGATACTGTATAGAACTACCATAGCGCCCCCACGACCATCCTCCAAGACAGAAGGTACACTCGTGGGAGCACCAGAAAATCCTTCTCGAGGAGATCCCCACTCTACTTGCAGAGGACGCCATAGATCTTATCCCAGGTAACCAGGTAAACAGGGGTATTTATTCAACCTACTTCCTTGTGCCAAAAAAAGATCTTACAATGCGCCCAGTATTAGATTTGCGCCCTGCAGACAAGTATGTCAAGCCACAACAATTCTGCATGACTACACTCCAAGAGGTAATCCCCCTACTAAAAAAGGGGGATTACATAGCAACATTGGATATGAAAGATGCCTATTTTCATATTTCAATGTTCCCAGCGCACAGAAGATTCTTGTGTTTCAAAATAGACAACCAGCACTACCAGTTCAAGGTGCTGTCCTTCGGCATAGCCTCAGCTCCAAGGGTATTCACCAAGGTACTGGCGGTGGTGGCGGCGCACCTATGCAGGGAGGTAATCCCAGTGTACCCTTACCTGGATGACTGGCTCATCACAGGGGAAACCCCCTTAATTTATAGACCAAACCTTCAAAGAACTATCGACCTCCTCTTCCAATTGGGCTTCTCAATCAACGAGAAAAAATCAAGCCCTGGTGCCAAGCACCTCAAAGCAGTTCCTAGGAGCTATCCTAAACACCCAAAAGGGGGTTGGCCTTTCCATCAGAGGAAATAATTCGGAATCTGTTGCTGCAAATTCCTCAAGATCAGGCCGGTCGCCTAATAAGGGTACGCAAAGTGATGCGTTTGCTAGGCATGATGGCATCTTGCATTTACCTGGTTCCCCACGTGCGCCTGCGCATGCGACCCATTCAGGAATGGTTGGCGAAACAGTGGTCTCAAGCAAGTGGTCAATGGGACGATCTAGTGGTCGTTTCGCCAACACTTGTACAGAGTCTTCGCTGGTGGACAAGAGAGAATCTTACAAAGGGGAAACCTTTCTATGATCCAGAGACACAGGCCGTTGTCACAACAGTTGCCTCCCTAGCAGGGTGTGGAGCCCACTACCTGCACCACACAGCTCAGGGTCTCTGGTCTCACAAAGTGGCTCAGAACCACATGAATCTGCTAGAACTTCTGGCAGTCTTCAGAGCGCTTAGGGCATTCGTACACCTCCTATCCAACCTGTCAGTGCAGATCCTAACAGACTGCACAACGGCAATGTTTTATTTAAACAAACAAGGGGGCACTCGTTCGCCAAATCGGTCCAAGCTTGCCCTGAAAATTTGGAGATGGACACTCAAACGGAAGATTTACCTGTCATCCCAACATGTTCCAGGGGATCTCAACTCGCTAGCAGATGCTCTGAGCAGGGATCCCCTTCAAGAAGAACACGAGTGGACACTACACGAAGAAGTCGTAGGAGACCTCTTCTCTCAGTGGGGTCTCCCCGCCATAGACCTATACTCCACAATCGAAAACAAGCAATGCCCAGACTTCGCATCCAGGCTCCAAGGGGAACGCCCTATGAATGAATTGGTCAGGGATGTTTGCCTATGCTTTTCCACCAACCCCTCTGATGAGGAAGGTGGTGAACAAGAGCCACAGGGAACCGATGACGCTCATCCTAGTTGCTCCTATGTGGGCGAGACAACCATGGAATCCACACCTATGCAAACTGGCAGTGTGCGGCCCCATCAAACTCCTGTGCCGGTACAACCTACTCTCCCAGCATGAGGGGCTAACAGTGCATCCTGAGCCCAACTCAATGAACTTGGCAGCATGGCTCCTGAAGTCAGAGTTCGGACATCTCAATTTACCTCAGAGATGTATGGATATCTTGAAAGAGTCAAGAAAACCTAACACAAGGCACTGTTACTATGACAAATGGAAATGATTTATTTGGTGCCAGAATAAACAAATCAACCCAGTTGATTGTACTCCTTCTAATGTTGTCACCTATATGCTCCACCTATTGGATGCAGGGTTAGTGTTTAACTCACTTAAAGTGCACCTGGCAGCTTTATCAGCCTACACCACTTCCCATAACAAGGTGTCATGGTGGAAAGTGCCAGTTGTCAAAGCATTTATGGAAGGGGTAAAGAGACTCCACCCTCCAATTTCTAACCCACCAACAGGTTGGGACCTTAATGTTTTACTTGCTAAGCTCATGGGCCCCCCCTTTGGGCCCATGCACAAATCTAGTCTCAAACATTTGACTTATAAAACTGACTTCTTCAGATCAACTGTTCGTCTCCATAGCTCCAGGCAGAGAGGGAGATCGCGTATCAAAAATGCCATCTCTAAGTGGATAGTCGGATGTATCCAACTGTGCTATTCCCTTTCAGATAAAACACTGCCTTTTTTTTACGCCATGGACCCACTCTACAAGAGGTACTGGAGCCACTCTGGCTTTCATTGCAAATGTCCCCCTTGACACCATTTGCAAAGTAGCTACACGGAGCTCTATTCACACCTTTACTCGGCACTACTGCATTGACACTCGTTCCAAGACATATACTCAAGTGGGACAAGCGGTTCTAAGACATTTGTTCGTTCATGACCCTTCTCACATCCCACCTCCTAACACTGCTCGCTAATCTATGCACAGCATGTGATCTAAGCAGATTCCACAAGCCTCAGAAGGGATACATTACTCAGCCTAATCGTGTTTCAGATGCTTGTATCTGCTTAGATTCACATGCGCCTGCCCTTCCTCCCCTCTGAGAGAAGGCGCATAGATGCTTGTAGTCTTATCTTTCTTATCTGCTTGGATACTCTGTACTAATGCTACTCCTCATGCTACCTCAGGTCAGAAAAAATACAATATGAGAGTCCTACACGCGTGAGGGATCATGGGTACAGTGGACGTCACACTAGGGATGGTATTACTGGCACGCCCTAGTTCGGCGCCCCTTTTTGAGTTTAGAAAAACAAACTGTAATACTCTGCAGCTTCCACTAGATGTCGGCCTATGCACAGCATGTGAATCTAAGCAGATACAAGCCTCAGAAATACGATTACGGTGAGTAATGTATTATATATATATATATATATATATATATATATATATATATATATATATATATATATATATATATATTTCTGAGGCTTGTGGAATCTGCTTAGATCACATGCTGTGCATAGGCCGACATCTAGTGGAAGCTGCGGAGTATTATAGTTTGTTTTTCGAAAGTCGAAAAAGGGCGTCGACACAGGGCGTGCCAGTAATACTATCCCTAGTGTGACGTCCACTGTACCCATGATCCCTCACGCGTCTAGGATCCCCAGATTGTTTTTTTCCGCCATTCTGGTCGGAAGCACTTCATCGGAGTTCCCTGGCTTTGCCATATTTACACTTTAAACTAATTCTAATTTGCCCCATTTTCTCACCCCTACGTCGACCAGCATCTCGACGCCGAACCGGGGAGGAGATCAACGTCGAAACCCGACGGATTGGGCCTTGAGGCTTCCGCCTCGGCTCGGGCCTGGGCCGCTGGCCTCGGCCCTACAGTAGGGAGAGTGGGGGGTGGTACACTTCCACACTCGGTTAGAAACACCTTCTTACCTACACACACTTGCCCGCTGCCCACAGGTGCGTATGGAGGGTACGCCCTTTCAGTTTTGCCCCAAGTGTAATAAAAAATACCCTTGGGTAGATAAGCACGCTACGTGCAACCTTTGCCTGCCCAGAGACCACCCCGAGGCGGGTTGCAGGGCCTGTAGCAGGTTTAAGACAAAAACTCTTAAGGACCGCTCCACCAAGCGTTGGGCCCACCACGCCAAGCTAGCAGCTATGGAGGCGGAGGGTACCTTCAGCGACGGCAGCGACGCCGGACTTTCGGACGGCGAGGGCACCAAGGCGTCGAAAGACAGCCTAACGCACGTCCCCGGCCTCGGAAGGTCGTCCGTCCCGGCGACTATGGGGAAGTCCCCCGGCGACAAGAGCGTTACACATAAACACACTAAACACAAAAAACCCACCCGAGATTCGACGTCGTCGAAACCTCGGAAAGAGGCACAAAAGGAGCGGTCCGAAAGGACGTCCTCTGGGCGGTCCCGGTCGAGGTCGCCGCACGACGTCAGGCAAGCCTCCACACTTGCACAGAGTGCCTCGCCCATTAACATCACGGAAGATCACTCGTCCGGAGACGAACACGGCTTCCATCCCCAGCCCACACCCCAGGGAAAGGGTACATCTCTTGGGAGTGAGGAAAGCCCAGTTTCGAAGCCTAGTTCGAAACACAGGGATTCCACATCCGATCCTCGACGCCAGGCGTCGAAAGATAGGGGAAAGGGTAAACACACTTCCACCCACGGGGAAGGGGGTAAGCAACAAAGGAAACAACCCTTGCAATCCCCCACAACAATAGAACTGACTTCCCCGTCCAAGTCTTCTCAGGGACAGTCCTTAGAGAGTTCCAGCAGGGTCACCCCAAGCTCTAAACTCTGGTCATGCGAGGACATTGACAGAGTAATGTCAAGGATGTCCTCCTTAGCAAATTTCTTCGAAAGACACCCTGACCAACTAATAGCTTTAAACCCTCAGGAATCTTCTCCCTCAGGTTCAAGGGACCCTATCCCTTCAAATAAAAGGCCCCGGGTCGAGACACCAGTAAAGGCTTCAGAACCCTTCGAGGTCCAACCCTATTCTTGCCTTTTCCCTACAGGCCAAGGAGACTCTTCCCTTATAGAGGGCCAGGATTTTGAGACACCAGAAGATCTCGCAGTGTCAGACTATTACGGGGAGGACGAAGACGAGGATGAGCCAGAAAATAGCCCAGATATTTTCAGAATGGACTCACCAGTCGAAAGGGAAGCCCCAGTGTCTGATTCCCCAATAGATAATCAGCCCCTCCTAAATGAACTGCTCTCTCGGGCAGCTAACCACTTCCACATAGACACACAAGGTGTCCAAGAAGAGAGGGACTTCGCGGAGGAACTAATAGGGGAAAGGAAGACAGTAGCCCAGACCATTCCCATCCTGAAATCTATTCAACGCAGAATAGCACCATCCCTTGTCAACCCAAACTTGACAAGACCTGTAAACCCGAGAGTAGAGAAGCTGTTTAAAGCAGCCCAGTCGGACCCTCTATATATTAGAGGCCAACTTAAGCCAGACTCTCTAGTCGTAACTAACACCCGCAAGAGAGCTGGAACCCCATTATCTTCCTCGGAGGCTCCCCCCGACAAGGAAAGTAAGAAACTCTATGGTTTTGGTAGGAAAGTAGCTTCCACGGCAGCCTACCAAACCAGAATCGCGAATTCCACCACACTGTTGGCCAGCTACAACTGCCATCAGTGGGAAGAAGTGGCAGCACTAATAGATTCCGCTCCCAAACCCCTTAAAGGCCAGCTAGCTCGCATTTGTGCAGAGGGAAGAAACGTCTCAGGCTGCATTTTAAAAGCAACTTTAGATGCCGCAGACAATGCGGGTAGAATTATAGCAGAGGGGACTGTCATCAAAAGACATGCTTGGTTGAGGCAGTCGGGATTCAGAGCAGAAACACAAGCTGCACTCTTAGACAAACCAGTGGAAAGTGATCTCCTGTTTGGAAAGGCAGTCGAGGACGCACTAAAAAACGCTAAGGAGGAATTCGACACCCTCAAATCCCTTGGCCAGTTAACTACTAAACCACCTAACCAAAGAGGGAACGGCAATTTTCGTCGCCCCCGCGGCCAAAATTCCAATAGAGGTAATAGCTATTCCCACACCCAGGGTACACAGTGGAACACCAACTCACAACAGTCTACCCAGGGGTATGGTAGGGCTAGTAGAAGAGGACGTGGTAGAGGCAGAGGCAGCCCCAGTAAAGGAGGCGGCACGCCTCCACCGAAGCAGTGACGCTCATTTCAGGGTCCCTTCCCATGCAACCCCAGTAGGGGGACGAATATCCAGCTTCACCCAGGCATGGGAAGGGATAACATCCGACAGATGGGTGCTGTCGACAGTATCCAAGGGGTACTGTATAGAATTACTGCAACGTCCCCGAAACCACCCTCCAAGACAAAAGGTCCACTCTTTGGAACATCAAAAGATCCTCCTCGAGGAAGTCTACAATCTGCTCCTAAAGGACGCGATAGAACTCGTCCCAGGACACCAGGTAAACAAGGGTATCTATTCAACTTACTTCCTTGTGCCAAAGAAAGATTTAACAATGCGCCCAGTATTGGACTTACGGCCTGCCAACAAGTATGTCAAGCCCCAAAAATTCCGTATGACCACGCTACAAGAGGTAATCCCACTCCTAAAAAAGGGGGATTACATGGCAACCTTGGATATGAAAGATGCCTATTTTCATATTTCCATGCTCCCGGCGCACAGAAAATACTTGCGCTTCAAGGTGGACAGTCGCCACTACCAATTCAAGGTACTGCCCTTCGGGATAGCTTCAGCACCAAGGGTATTCACCAAGGTACTGGCGGTGGCAGCTGCACACCTACGCAGGGAGGCGATCCCAGTGTACCCTTATCTAGACGACTGGCTCATAACGGGGGAAACCCCAGGAATCTGCAGATCAAACATTCAGAGGACTATCGACCTCCTCCACGAATTAGGCTTCTCTATCAACGAGAAGAAGTCAAGTCTGGTGCCAAGCACCTCAAAACAGTTTCTAGGAGCGATCCTAGATACTCAGAGAGAATTGACCTTCCCTTCGGAAGAAAGAATTCGGAATATACTTCTGCAAATTCCGCATTATCAGTCAGGTCAACAGATAACAGTACGCAAAGCTATGCGGTTACTGGGCATGATGGCGTCATGCATTTACCTGGTCCCCCACGCGCGTCTGCGCATGCGTCCCATGCAGGAATGGTTGGCGAAACAGTGGTCTCAGGCAAGTGGTCAGTGGGACGATCTAGTGGTCGTTTCGCCAACACTCGTACAGAGCCTACACTGGTGGACAAGAGAGAATATCGCAAAGGGGAAACCCTTTTACGATCCCGAAGTACAGGCAGTGGTTACTACAGACGCATGCCTGACTGGTTGGGGAGCTCACCATCTCCACCACACAACGCAGGGTCTCTGGTCTCACTCAGTAGCCAAGAACCACATCAATCTGCTAGAGCTTCTGGCAGTATTCCGAGCGCTGCAGGCGTTCGAGCCCCATCTACTGAACTTGTCGGTGCAAATCAGGACGGACAGCACGACAGCCATGTTCTATCTGAACAAGCAAGGAGGGACTCGTTCGCCAAATCTGTCCAAGCTTGCCCAGAAAATATGGATATGGGCACTCAGACGGAACATCTTCCTGTCATCGCAACATGTTCCAGGGGAGCTCAATTCCCTAGCGGATGCTCTAAGCAGAGACCCCCTCCCAGAAGAACACGAATGGGTCCTTCACAGAGACATAGTAGAAGATCTCTTCTCTCAGTGGGGTTTCCCCACTATAGACCTATTCGCCACAAGCGAAAACAAACAATGCCCAGGATTTGCATCCAGGTTCCCCCAAACGGACTCCCAGGGGAATGCCCTGTGGATGAACTGGTCAGGGAGGTTTGCGTACGCTTTTCCGCCAACTCCTCTCATCAGGAAGGTGGTGTGCAAGATGAACAAGGAATCAATGACGCTCATCCTAGTTGCTCCCATGTGGGCGAGACAACCATGGTTTCCACACCTACGCAGGATGGCGGTGTGCAACCCCATCAGACTCCCAGCCTGGTACAACCTTCTGTCCCAGCAACAAGGTCAAACACTGCATCAGAAACCCAACTCTATGAACCTAGCAGCATGGCTCCTGAAGTCATAGAGTTTGGACATCTCAAATTACCACAGAGGTGTATGGACATTCTAAAAGAGTCCAGGAAACCAAATACAAGACACTGTTACTTTGACAAGTGGAAAAGATTTGTTATCTGGTGCCAGAATAAACAAATCAACCCGGTTGATTGCACTCCTTCCAACGTTGTAACATACATGCTCCACCTGCTGGATGCAGGGTTGGTTTTTAACTCTCTGAAAGTACACCTGGCAGCCCTCTCGGCTTACACCACATCCCATAACAGGGTCTCGTGGTGGAAAGTACCAGTGGTTAAAGCCTTCATGGAAGGAGTAAAGAGACTTCACCCTCCTATTTCGAACCCACCGCCAGGATGGGACCTCAACGTGGTGCTAGCTAAGCTCATGGGGCCCCCCTTCGAACCCATGCATAAAAGTAGTCTCAAACACCTGACTTATAAAACGGCCTTCTTAGTAGCCATTACCTCCATAAGAAGGGTCAGTGAAATTCAGGCTCTGTCAGTGCAAGATCCTTTCTTTACTATCCACAAGGACAAACTGGTTTTACGCACACACCCTAGGTTCTCACCTAAATTCATATCCAAATTCCATGTAAACCAGTCCATCGAGCTTCCGGCTTTCTTCCAAAACCCACAAAGCTCGGCTGAGGTGAAACTACACACCCTAGATGTGCGTAGGGCGGTCTTATACTATGTAAATAAAACCAGACCGCTAAGGAAAACAGATCAACTGTTTGTCTCCGTAGCTACAGGCAGAGAGGGGGATCGCGTCTCTAAGGGCGCTATCTCTAAGTGGATTATCAACTGTATACAGCTGTGTTACTCTCTTTCTGAAAAGACTCTGCCGTTTACACCAAGGGCCCACTCTACTAGAGGCATTGGGGCCACTCTGGCTTTCATTGCAAATGTTCCCCTCGACACCATTTGCAAAGCAGCTACTTGGAGCTCTATTCACACTTTTACTCAGCATTACTGCATTGACACTCATTCCAAGACAGATACACAAGTGGGACAAGCGGTTCTAAGACACCTGTTTGCTCATGACCCTTCTCACATCCCACCTCCTTCTTCGGGTACTGCTCGCTAATCTATGCACAGCATGTGATCTAAGCAGATTCCACAAGCCTCAGAAGGGATACATTACTCACCGTAATCGTATTTCTGATGCTTGTATCTGCTTAGATTCACATGCGACCCACCCTTCCTCCCCTCCGAGAGAAGGCGCATGGTTGCTTGTAGTCTTACCTTTCTGTTTATCTGCTTGGACTATCTGTACTCACGCTACTCCTCATGCTACCTCATGTCAGGAAAAACACAATCTGGGGATCCTAGACGCGTGAGGGATCATGGGTACAGTGGACGTCACACTAGGGATAGTATTACTGGCACGCCCTGTGTCGACGCCCTTTTTCGACTTTCGAAAAACAAACTGTAATACTCCGCAGCTTCCACTAGATGTCGGCCTATGCACAGCATGTGAATCTAAGCAGATACAAGCATCAGAAATACGATTACGGTGAGTAATGTATCCCATATGTTCCAAAAATCAGGCGGTGAAGCCTTTCTTGTATGGAGCTGCACTCCTCTCATCCGTAATAGCACCAAACCGCGGCTCTCATTACCGCCAGTGAAACTTCAGGAATTCAAAAGGAACAGCTCTGTAAATGCATCTCAAGGTAGAAAAAACGATTTTATTGATAGTAGCATTTTTAAAAGGCTTCCCAAGATAAAAAGAGACTAGCTGACGCGTTGCGCCACACTCCTGTGGCTTGCTCACAGTAACTCCTCTCAATGGTTGGAGCCCAGATTTAAACACACAGAAATAAATTAACAAACAGTGAGAAGGTGACTTACTGGCTGTGACTAATGTAGTCCGCCATTTTGGAACGGGTTCATGTAACTTAACAATGCAGACATTCAAACAAATGTTAATATCATAGTGGTAAACAAGGCTTCATTCTTGGACGTTGTAAAATGTCACAAATGTAACTATTAGCACCCATAGTGAATTCCAAATATTACTAATATTTGGACGACAGCCTATTCTTTAAACCACAGGAGAGCAAGCCGTCATATAAAGTGTCAATGCATAGTGCAAACGAAAGAGATGACGCTTCATTTTGCTTATAAGCATGTACTAATATATAATAATAAAGTGCAAGTGCCTTATTTGATTATAATAAATATATATAACATATTTACAATCATTAAAGTTTTTTTTTCTACATAATGCTTTCAATGATTCCGCGCATCATTCATAGTAAAACATCATATTTGTACCGCTTTGTATAGCATCTCCATGAGCTCAATGAAAATAATCATGCTGTTAATTAGAAAATGAGATCACAACTTTTCATTGATAAAGAGAAGTACTCATGTGTCCAATATGGAATAAAGTGCTTCTGCTTAATACGTAGATATTATGACAACATGAACTTAAGTTCTAAAGAATAATCAAGCCTACCATTCTATGTCCCAATGTACTTAGAATAGTTACTGTTTATCATAATATGCTTTCTAAATTGGGAAATAAAACATTGAACCATGAATTCCAAATTCCAGTATCAGTGTAACTCATAGGATATGCAAAAAGTGTGTGAAAAAAGGGGGGATATTATAAAATCCGAAACCCTGTGGAAAAAAAATTATAGAAAAAAAGAATGTTATAAAAAAGAGATAGAAGAAAGGAGATAGAGTAGAGAAAAAATCAATTAGATAGTCAGAAAATAATTGTGCCTATAATATTTTCGCCAGAGCCGCACATAGGATAACAAAGCAGTGGGGCAGAGGAAAATAGAAAGTGCAAGGATGCCATCGCAGACAGGAAAGACATAATCATCTAGACACCCAAAAAACGTGTACAATTCCTCGTCTATGTTGTGCCCATTCGAGTGTTTGCTTACAAAATCAATTATATATTTTGTCTCTTCCTGTCTCAATTGTTTTTCACTGTCCCCTCCTCTTGGGCCGATGTCAACCTTATAGATACCAAAAAAAGTGAGTCTTTGGATTGCCATCGTGGAACTCAGAACATTTCTTGGCCATAGGATATGCATGGTCCTTGTTGGTGATGGCACTAATAGGTTGTAAAATCTGAACCTTTAGTTTACATTTCCTGCTGCCCACATACCACTTGAGGCATGGGCATGTAAGGACATATACAACTAGCTCAGACTCACAGCTGATGTTGCCCTTGATTTGCATAGGTGTTTTGAGGATGGGGTGAGTATAGCTGTTACAATTAAAAGCATATTTACAAACTTTACATTTACAACACTTAAAAAGCCATCACTGCCCCCTGAGAGCCAATTACTGCCCTTCTTGGTATTGTCTGAGACCATGTAACTGTGTACTACCAGATCCCTGATGGATGTACTTTTGCGTAAGGTTATATCCGGGCGTTCCTGTAGTACTTTGCCCAAGTCATTATCCACCGTCGGAACTTTCCAATATTTGTTAATAATGTTCCCTATAATCTGTGAATGGCTTCCGAAGGTTAGGATCAGTCTGATGGTACTGTCCTTAGGAGCGGATTTGGATGTTATCAACAAGTCCTGTCTTTTCATATCCCGGACTTTGAGATACGATCTCTCGATAACTTTTTTTGGATAAAAAATGACTGCAATTTCTTCTTATGCGAATGCAGTGGTCTCTGCATTATAGTTAGGGTGAGTGAAAGCTCCATAGAAAACCCGAAAAAATTATTGCTGATAACTTTTGACTAGTATGCCGGATTTGGTTGACATTTTGCAAATATAAAGGGCCCCCCATACTGGAAATTCTGGGGAAATTCCATTAAAAAATAAGTTATTAAAGTTAAAACGCTGTTTCAGCCTACTCCCCATTCATTTTCCCTTAGAGGAAAAAAATCAGTTTTTCTCAAGTGCACAGCCAAAGTCGCTGGACGGAATTGGACCAGGTACGAAACAACTTGGGCACAAAGCGTTGACTGTATTTCTCTGGGGGAGTGGGTATGGGGTTATTGCATTCAGTAGTTTTAAAAATATTTGACGGACTAACAAGGTTCCCCTTATCCTAAAATTATAGCTATATCTCCCATGATTCTTTGCAGCAGTGAGGCTTTTTAGAAATGAAAATCCACCTGTTTCATTTTTGTTCGATGCAAGAGATGGCGGTGGTTATAGCCACGGCTAGCTGTAAACAAAAAGTGCAAAGAATGCCATTTGGAGGGGGGGGGGGACCATGCAAGGCATGAAATGACATCAGGTTAGAGGTGGAGCGGGGCAAAGAGGACTCTATGTGAAATTGTGGAGTGTAGAACTTGACAAAATAATATTGCTACAAAGGAATTTTACGATAGTCACGTGTACTAACCGCCCATAACATCAAATATGCTAAAAGCAAGTGCATTACAGGAAACATTCAGTATATTTGAACAGGGAGTGCTGGAACATCGTAAGGAGGGAGGGAAGAGTGTGTTTGGGTGTGGGGAGGGTAACTGGGGCTATTTAAGGATATTTGCTGGCAAAAAGAGTTGAAACAAAAGCACATTTGCAATTTTCTTCAAATAACCGCAGTTATGGAAATGGAGCATTTTGCTGCCTGTTCATAACCGCAGTTATCAAAAAATGAGTGCAAAAGCAGTCTTATATGCACACATACTGTATAAAATGGATCGTATAAGGGTTATTGATCCATTTATAGTGTTCTTTTTTCTCTATTTTTATCACTTGAAGGGTGGCTCTAAAAATAACCATTTGGGGGTGGATGGAGGGTGGAACTTGGAAGGGGAGAACACGTTGCAACATGTAACGAGAGGTAAAAAAATTAAAAAATGTCTGTAATTTCTTTAAAAAATAATTTTAAAAGGGGTTAAAATTGCCACTTAAAAAGGCAAAAAGAAAGCTTAGCGATTAGCAGTGTTGCTGGTGGTTTAAAGTGGCAGCTGCCCACTCTTCTAGGGTGACGTCTCCCGTGGGAATCCTATTGGGGCATATGATGCACACTACCATGAACTCGATTAGGTTTGCTGGCGGGCATAGGACAGCAGGTTGGATCCACTGCTGCCCCGCTGGTGGAAGGTGCGGCGGCCATGCCATATGTTCTGGAGGTGACGTGGCCAGAGTTGATAGTGCAGTGCAGTAGTCTATTACATGTGCCGTCTAGGCCAGCTGCTCTGGATGTAGGAAGATGCATTATTTGGTTACAGATTTCAGAAAATATATACTTGCATATCCATTCTACAGTGTCCTTATCATATGTTTCATCAGCAGGTATAGAACTATTTTACAGATAGTTTTGCACAACTATCAGCAGAGTATTTTGAATATGGTTCGGCCAGCTTGCTTCGCTTACACTATTAATGGGTATGTTTCTCTTGGCAGAACCTTTCATAACAGACCAAATGCCTCTATTGTTAGATCTAGCATGCTTAGCTAGACGCAAACACGGTTCATTTTTATTGATTGATTTGAGTTTTCCTATCCAGCAATGATATCATCTTTTAAGAGTTTTGATATATATGATAGCTCTTCAGCTCCACCATGTTCACTGTTGTCATTTAATGCAGCTGCTATATCTTGCCTGAGTTTCTTTTGGCCTGTATTTAACAGTCATTTTTTGTGCCATTGCAGATGTCCCGGTTCCAGTGTTCACTAGTGCTCTCGTAGCCTCTTTTTTTAGCTACAGCCTCTTTGATTGTCGTGACAGCCCTTGAGAAATCGACTAGGCTATCATGGGCGTGGCAAGCATCGCCATTTCTCCAGAAACAGAGGAAGAACAGACTCAGCAATAGCTTTGGCTTTTCTAACTTAGTCGGGTTCCTCATAATGCGGGTGGCACCAGGATTGATATAGATGTCACTGTTTAGGTATTATTGGTTAGTTACAGCTTTGGTCTTAATAAGTACACATCATGGTAAGTGGTCACTCTCATGCGGCACTTCCACCATATCAATTATCATTTCAAGTGCTTTTTCATTGGTAAATACATATTCTAATGGATTGTGTCCTCCCACATATTCCTCACCTCATCTTATGCTATTCGTATCTGCCAGCTTCGCTGCTTCAGTAAAAACTTTTCTCGGCGGAGGGTGCTGTGCACGAGGTCGTGGCATTGATGTTCCTCGACGGACTCCGTACCGTGTCGACGTCACCATCAGTATAAGTAGCTTGTGCCGCGCCCATTGGCTTCAGTTCCGTTTTTCCGATTGCTTCGCTCTCCAACGGCGCGCTTCGAAATTGTCTTCAAGAAAATGTCGTCTTCTTCCACCCCTTCTACTCCCAAGACAGGGTTAAAAAATGTATCGGCTACGGATCGAAAATGTCGATTACAGACCCTCGCCGCGTTTGTCTTTGGTGCCTAGGTTCAGACCATCGAACCGGCGACTGTGGCTTCTGTCAGTCGATGACAGAAAAGGCCCTTTATGAGCGAAAAGGTAAACTGGCGGTGGGGCAGCAAGCTTCCAAGGCCTTGTCAAAAAACAGAAAGTCGAAAGATTCGAAGGAATCGGACCGCCGTAAAAATTCTAAGAGGTCTCGATCACGCAGTAGATCGAGACATTCTTCATCTTCATCAAAGAAGGTTAAGAGGAGACATAGATCTCCCTCCTCTTCCTCCGATACGTCTACCGAATTGGTAAGATTTCCGACCAAGTCGGATTCCCCAAGAAAATAGGATGAATTTAGAAGGAAGATGATGAAGGTCTTTGAGAATGCGGCCTCGACCCCCTCAAAGAAACCTCCAAAAGAGCCAGACCCCGGTAGTAAAGATGAACCTCGAAAATCTCGAGTCAACGTCAAATTGTCGAAGATTCATTAAGAATGTGTTTCTCCGACACCAACTAAAAAACATAAGTCGTCGAAATCTTCGACGACTTTGTCGACGCCATAGGTGCCGACGGCTTCGATATCAAAGCCACAAGTGTTTTCGACACCTTTGTCGAAGACTTCATCGGTGCCTTCGAAGATTCCTTCGATACCATCGAAGATTCCTTTTGATTCTTTCGACCCAAACTCAAGCACATGAAAGGAGATTTACTCCTTTACCTAAGTCAGACTTCCTTAAGTCTGTCTTCTATATTTGAAGAAAGTGCCTCAGAAGAAGAAGTTGTTTCTCCTTTTGGAGTGCACTATGGTACCAGAGAGGTTCCAGAAAAATTAATCGATCCAGAATCGAAAATGAGAGACCTGTGTGACACCCTGCACTCTGCTAGTGGCATTGATACGTCACCAGAGCTAGAGTTTACAAAACCTGACCCTGCAGAACATGCAGATTCAGGGTACAGGAGTTTGATTCATAGGGTTGTTGAATACATGGGCTGGGGTAGATCCTCACCCACATTTGATTAGGATGAAATGACTGATATACTCGACCAGGGCCCCCAGAAGGACTCAGTTTTCCCTTTCCACAGGGCACTTCAGAGGACCGTCGAAAAACACTGGGAGGTTCCTGATACTGCTTCTGCAGTCAACAGTAATTTTCCAAAGAAGTACAGAACTTCTAGTTCTGACCCTGATTACTTAAGAAAGCATCCCACTCCAGAAAGTCTGGTTATTCAGGCAGCAACTTCGTCAAGACCAACAGCCTATCCATCTATTCCCCCCGGATAGAGAGGGATAAGAAGGTGGATCCTTGGGCCTGTAAGGTCTTTACCTCAGGTAGCATGGCTCTCAAGTCAACAAATGTCACCTGTACCCTGACCAGGTTCACCCATACCCTGTGGGACTGCATTTTGGTGGCGGCTGATAATATTCCCCAAGGTGAGGAAAGGGAAGGCTTCCTGAATATTGTCAAAGACGGAAAGGAGGCAATGGGGGAATGTCTCCAGTCTGGACTGGATACTGCTGATAGTATCAGCAGATCCATGGCTGCAAGCGCAGTGCTACGCAGATTTGCGTGATTGAGGAAGTCGGGGATTGCACCAGACGTGCAGGCCAGGCTACTCAACATGCCTTTTGATGGCTTGACGCTGTTTGGCAGTAAAGCTGATGAAAACTTAGAAAAACTGCAGAACTCAAGAGCGGCAGCTAAATCTCTTAGTGCCTCGTTGCGACAGCCTAAAAAACCTTATTCAGGCTCATCTTCCTGGAGAGGTCGTTCTTTTCGGTACTACTCTTCTTTTGGCACAGGAAGAGGACAGGCCTTACAAAGAGGTCAAAGAAATGTTGCTCATGGTGGACGAGGAAAAAGTGCAAATCAAGCCTCAGGAACGGCATCTTTGCCCTCAGCCGCTCCTGCAGCCACCTCCAAGTCACTCTGAGGCCTTATCACACAAAAACATGGTGGGAGGTAGAATCTCGCAGCATCTGAAAGAATGGCGGGGCATTACTTCAGATGCTTAGGCACTGGAGACAGTAGCTCAAGTTTACTGCCTTCCCTTCCTAAAAAGGCCTCAGGACCATCCACCGGGAACCAACTCTGTCAAAATTCCAGATCCGCTCCTTGTGCAGGAAATTTTAACCCTGCTACAGAAAGGTGCAATAGAAGATGTACCTGTAGCGGAGAGGAAGAAGGGTTGATATTCCCCCTACTTTCTCATCCCAAAGAAGGACAGAGGATTTAGGCCCATCTTGGGACAAGTTCAAGATGGTGACCCTTTCTCAGATCCTTCCGGCTCTTCAACTCCAAGACTGGTTTGTATCATTGGACCTTCAGGATGCTTACTTTCATGTGCCAATCCATCCCAAGCACAGAAAATACCTGAGGTTTGCGGTTCTCACTATCAGTTTCGGGTTCTGCCATTCGGGCTGACCTCCGCCCCAAGGGTTTTCACCAAACTGATGGCGGTTGTGGCAGCAAGTCTCAGGAGAGGGGGGATTCACGTCTACCCTTACCTGGACGATTGGTTGATCAGAGCACGTTCTCCCGAACAAGCTCAGGAACATCTGTCGATCACCTGTCACTTCCTTCACAAACTGGGCTTCTCCCTCAATTTCAAGAAGTCTTGCATGTCACCATCCCAAAAATTCCAGTTTATAGGAGCAGTCTTGGATACTTCCTCAAGCAAAGCCTCGCCTTCCGAGGTCAAAGCTCTCCATATTCTGCAGATGGTAACAAAGTTCCAGAATGCCCAGCATCTGCCGACTCTCAATTATCTTAGGTTGCTCGGCCTCATGGCATCCTGCATTTTTCTGGTGCCACACACTCGACTGAGGATGAGATCTCTTCAATGAGCCCTCAGAACTCAGTGGTCCCAATTCTCGGGGAGCATGTCAGATCTTCTGCAAGTCCCGAGCGCAGTTGCTCAGGATCTACTATAGTGGGCTTGCAACAACAACATCCTCAAGGGAGAATCTTTTTGGCAACCATGGCCGGAGATAACAGTAGTGACGGACGCCTCACTCATGGGGTGGGTGGGGAGCCCACATCAACGATCTGACAATCCGCGGTCATTGGTCTCCATCGGAGTCCAAACTACACATCAACCTGTTGGAGTTGAGGGCAATCAGACCAGCGCTGAAGGCCTTCCTGCCCTCTGTAGAGGGGAAGAATGTCCTGATGGGGACGGACAACACGGTGGCCATGTACTACCTCAACAAGAGAGGAGGCGTGGGATCACTACCACTGTGCAGATAGGTAATGCAGCTCTGGTTCTGGGCAATACGAGAGGGAATCTCTCTATCGACAGTTCACCTAGCCGGAGACCAGAACACGGCGGCAGATGCTCTGAGCAGGCAGAGCACAGTCTCCCACGAGTGGGAGCTAGCTCAGGAAGTCCTTCTGGAGATCTTCGCCCTTTGGGGAACCCCTCAAGTGGATCTGATCGCGACCACGGTCAAACGGCAGTGCGAACAGTACTGCTCAAGGGAATTTCCTCCGCGTTTGTGGTGGACTGGAAGTTTCCACTTCTGGATGCATTTCCTCCAGTCCCTGTGATTCCTCAGGTAATCAGGAGGTTGAGAAAGTTTGGGAAAACCATGATCCTAATTGCCCCGGATTGAGCCAGGATGACGTGGTACCCGGACCTTCTGGACATGTCTATCTGCCCTCCAATACGTCTTCTGCAAAGAGAAGATCTTCTCTCGCAAGATGAAGGTCGGGTTCTCCAGCCCGAGGTCAAAACACTCGACGTTCACGCATGGTTTCTGAGAGGTTGAGATACGATTGGGATCTTCCGGATGACCTAATGGAGATTTTGCTTTCAGCCAGAAGGCCAGCAACTAAATCCCGCTACCAATATCGTTGGAATAAATTCAGTATCTGGTGCAGGGATAAGAATGTGGACCCTTTTCAATGTGGCACCCCAATGGTGCTTTCTTTCCGAATAAATCTAGCCAATCTGGGGCTCCAGACCGGGACAATTAAAGGATATCTGGCTGCGCTGTCCATTTTCAAGCGCTCCTTAGAAGAGGTTTCCTACTTCAAAATTCCATGAATCATTCAATTCTTGAAAGGGCTTACTAATGTGTACCCTCCAGTCCCTTTTCATGTCCCAACTTGAGATTTAAATCTGGTACTTAAGTTTCTAACTTGTATACCCTTTGAGCCTCTGATATGATATGGCGTTTGTAACGCGCCTATACACAAGCGTTTCAAGTGTTTCAAGTGCATTCCTGTCCCTTGAGGCTTCGAACATTAAAAACTGTCCTTGTGTCCTTATCAGCCGGCAGGGTTAGTGAGTTACAGTCTCTCTCATGCAAACCTCCGTATACACATTTTTACAAGGACAAAGTGGTTCTTAAGGTTAAACCCTCTTTCTTACCAAAAGTAGTTTCTGACTTTCACTTGTCAAAGAAAATCATATTACCAACGTTCTACCCTCCTCCGCATTTGGACAAAGAAGAGGAGAGATTGCAAAGACTGGACCTAAAAGGGCTCTGTTTTTACATTTCAAGAATGTCAAAATTGCGTCAGGATGACCAACTTTTTGTACGTTATACTGGCCATAAATTGGGATTAGCAGTGACAAAACAGACTATATCCCGCTGCATCATTTTGGCTATAATTGGTTGTTACAGATTGGCGGGAAAGGACACACCGGATGGGCTTCTAGCCCATTAAACTAGGGGAATGGCTACTTCTGCGGCTCTGAAGAGGGTGAGCCCCTGCAGCAGATATTTGTTCAGCTGCAACACGGCATCAATGCATACCTTCATCAAGCATTATTGCTTAGATGCTTCTTCTTCTAATGAAGGTTTATTTGCCAAAGCAGTACTCCAATCCGTCCATGACAAAAATGAATTGGTACTCTCACCTCAAATATTACCACTGCTATGGGAGTCTATCATAAGATGAGGAATATGTGGAAGGACACAATCCATTCGAAGAACAAGTTACTTACCAACTGTAACGTTCTTTCGGCTGGATGTTCCTCACACGTATTCCTCATCGCCCCTCCCATCCTACCCCGCAGTACAGTTTACGTTAGTTACACTTCTCTCTCGCGAAGGGTCTTTCAGTCATGAGGCTCCCCTGGGTGTTCCTCGTATATTTCCACGAAAAACAGAACTGAAGCCAACGGGCGCGGCACAAGCTACTTATACTGATGATGACTTCAACACAGTACGGAGCCCGTCGAGGGACATCAACGCCACAACCTCATGCATAGCGCCCTCTGCCGTGAAATTCTTTTTCTGAAGCGGCGAAGCTGGCGGATACGAATATCATAAGATAAGATGAGGAATACGTGGGAGGAACATAAGATGAGGAAGAACGTTACAGTTGGTAAGTAACTTGTTCATCTATAGTACAGCAGAACTTGCCACTTATGCGGGTGAAAGCTTTCATTGCATTACTTGAGCATAGTCCATTAAACATCATCATATTATTCACACTTAATAAGGTGTCCCACCCTTTCTCTTGGCTGTTTGAGTGCATATGGGGCTTCAATTTGTTGTTGGCCATTCACTAGAAAGCCCAATTCTCGGTTTGAAGTCACCAACTATCACGGTCAGCATGTGATTGCAATAGCACTCCAACCATTTTTTCAGAGTATTGATGTTAGCGTTATTGCCCAATAGGTTCGGTTGTTCATAGATATATTTATCAATAAAAGTGTATTAGTTAGGGGGGCGTCACATATATCAATGGTGGCGTAGTGGTTCTCCTTACTGCAATCAAAAAAGATGTGCTTTAACTGTAGCCAGTGCTTTGCTCTGGGCTATATTTAAGATCTCCCTTGAATAACCTCTGATACGAATGGATTGTGTTCTGCCACGTATTCCTCATCTTTGACACTTGTTGTCCAGCTTCGTGTGCTTTGGAAAAATCTTTCGGCAGAGGGCGTTGTGCGTCGATGGTGTCGAGTCAATGTCCCTTGAAGGCCTCTGCCGAGGATGATGTAATCGAAGGCACATATAGCACACACAGCTCCCGATGACCTCAGTTCTGTTTTCTCGCAACAGCGGTAGCGTCGAGTGAAATTCAGCGTGCCTCATCTTGAGACGTCTTTGTTACATTCCTAATGTCTTCTTCATCGACACTGTCGACTCCGACGTCCGGTTTCAAGAAGTGCTGGGATTGTAGGTCAAAAATGTCACTCACTGATATGCCCCTTATCTGTTTGTGGTTCCTCTGTGCGGACTGTTGCAAATGCCAGTGCATGACAGGGAAATCCTTGAGGGAACAGAAGGGGAAACTAAAGGTAGGAAAAATCCCTAAAAAAAACTCCTACCCGATCTGCAAATTCTTCGTCCGAAGAGTCGAGAGGCGACTCTCCTCAGAGGAAGAAGGCCAAGCGATCAAGGTCAAGGAGTGGCTCACACCACTCTTCTTCGTCCTCAAACAAATCGAGAAGGCAACGTAGGTCGTCTTTGTCGACTTCATAGTCGGACGTTTCCCCTGATAGGGTTGCTTGCCCTACTAAGAAGTCCACTTCGGCTGAATGGGAATCCTTCAGGGTTGAGATGTTAAAGATTTGTGGAAAAACAAAAAAGTCATGCTCCTACCGAGCCTTGGAAAGAAGCCGGAAAGGAAATCCTGCACGCCCTCGAGCCCGGGAAAAAGGCGTGATCCGCATTGTGAGACTTCGAGGCCTCGATCCGATGTACCATCGAAGGATCATACGAGACCTTCGACTCCGGCGGTGCCTTCGCCTGCCAGGCCCTCGCCATCGACCGCGCCACACTTGCCAGCTGTGCGGTCTGTGCCGAGCACCCCTCCTAAATCGGCGCCGATAAAGAAAACATTGACAATGTCGAAGCCTACTGTTACAAAGCCAGACAAGATATATGCTCCTCTTTCTAAAAATGATTTCTTTAAATCTCTTACTTGCATTTTTGAAGAAGAGGGGCGTTCTGAGGACGATGAAGCCCCATTTGGCTTACAGTACGGTACACCCAACGTACCAGAGAGTTTTATTTCTGAAGAGTCCAGAATGAAGGAACTTGTATGGCAACTTGCAAACAGCAAATGGGGTAGATATCTCGCCCGAACTTGAATTCGGAAAATCAGGGGTTGGGGAGCATGCAGATGCATCCTACAGGGGCAGCTCATGTTGAAAGTGGTGGAATACATGGGTTGGAGTAGGCCTCCATTGCCTTATGAGCAAGACGACCTCAGTGACCTTCTCGACAAGGGTCCACAATCTGATCCTATTTTGCCTTTCCATATGGCATTGCAGAAAAGGGTGGCTAGGAATTGGGAGACTCTGGAGTGCAATCCAGCAGTTGATAAGAACTTGACAAAAATACAGCCCTTCCAGTAGTTACCCCCGACTACCTGTCAAAACACCCCACTCCGGACAGTTTGGTGGTGCAGGCAGCTACTGCTACTTCC